>NC_136902.1:15381557-15981557 GCF_949606895.1 Notothenia rossii
AAAGCGCACGGAGGACTCTTTGCTTGATATTACTGTGGCATGGAGCTGATGAAAAGATAAGCTATGTGAGAGACTCCCACAGTATCACTAATCTCTCACTACATCTAATTTACCAGGGAAGTGGAAATGGGGAATACAGAGAGAGAAAATCATTGGTTAAGAAGAAGGGAGACTTGAGGTGGATCGACTGCGCTTGTATCACCACCAGAGGCTTTTAAAATCACACTGATGTCACACATGATTTTTAACTTGAAATGTAACACCTGTGCGCTGTCACTAGACAGGTGGGTGTCTTTTCATTACTGCTGAAGAGACGCATTAACTGCAGGCACAATGTGCTTGTTCTCCCTTGACTGATAAAAGAAAAAACTCCTGCCGCTCTGAGTTATAACAGAGTTACATATTTTGTTATAATGAAGCTGCTTTTTCATGCATAAAGTTTGCAAGACATGTGCTGAAAGAAATAGTCATTCATATGTACCAAGTGTTCCATGTCTTCAGTGAAGACCTATCACATATAATGTGACGGCCAAATGACTGCTGCTGACATCATGAGTGTGCACAGTACATTTTGGTTATTATGGCTTGATACCAAGTCAACATAATCGTGTGCGTCCACAATGTTCTACAGCTCTCGCCTTTGAGAAAAAACAGAACAGAGAGAACAGAAGATTATCTGAAGAAGACAAAGTGCTAGGTAACATCTTCACAAGTCGCCATACAAGCAGACCTTAAAAATATCACGTGATCACAATTCATCATCACCTGTATTTTTCCATATCAAACTAAAATAGAAGGAGTCTCTGTGTGTGAGTGTGTGTGTGAGTGTGAGTGTGAGTGTGAGTGTGAGTGTGAGTGTGAGTGTGAGTGTGAGTGTGTGTGTGTGTGTGTGTGTGTGTGTGTGTGTGTGTGTGTTATGTCCTTCAAATGTCTCTACATCTGTTCACACGATTTACTTCACTCTTGACAGGTGAATTGCTGAAAGCCCAGGGAAGCACAGTTTCAAGTGTGAAGTTATTTGAAAAAGCTGTGAAAAAAAGAAATTCTGTGTATTAATGCATAACATGTGTGCACATTATTGTACCTATTGTGAACAAAAGGTTGTTATGTGATGAACTCCTGTGTAAAGAAGGATCATTATTTAAAGTGGACCTATCATGCTATATTTGAATAATATAGTGTAGGACCATACCTATATAAGGCATATTTATACTTTTTCTTTTTCAAAATACCAAACAGATCATGCTCTTTAGCCATTCCTCATTTCACTCAATTTAACACTGTATTTTCATGGGCTGATTCTGTGAGAACAGCACCATCTACAGGCCTGGCATATGCACTACAGCGTCTCCAGCCCTTTCGAACGGCAATGTCCGTGGCTGTCTCCTCCTGATTGGTGGAGTTGGCCAAATAGCCGTAGCGCCACTTCTGTGACGTCATAGAAGTGTTCAAATCTGGATCAGTCTGTATCAGATCTGTTGCAGCCCCTTTTTAAGAGATTTGGGTATGGAGGAAAATAGAGAGGGTTGTGTTTTCTGACACTTGGTGAGTTCCCTGGAACACCGGGGACACATATTCATGTATAAAAGAAGTACAAAAGTTCATTTTGCATGATAGGTCACCTTTGAATTTGGCCAATAAAATATAGATAAAATAATTAGAGTTTTTATTTTTGTATTTAAGCCATATTTCAATAACTGATTGTGACAATACAAACTTTACTGACTTACTTATAAATGTAGTAACGTTTTTTTTGTTAAAACTCTGAATCAGAGATTATCAGCAACATTTTTGTGCAGTATCAATTTAAATGAAGTCTTTAAATATCACAAGGACTCGTATACATTTGAGACACTGCCAACACTGCTACGACTGAATGCTGGCCAGCATTTATTGTATTGTGTTATGATCCTTTCAAATAGTTTATGTGTGGCTTTGCTGAATGCAAAACAATGAAGACAGACACACATGAAAACACACACACCCTTCCCCCTCAGCCTTAAGGATCAACACCAGAGCAGAGTGAAGTGAAAGGCACATGGCAGAAAGAGCCTTAAACTCTCCTTTGTTACTCAGAGTCAAAGCAACTTATAATAAGCCACATGGGCAGAGTGTAAACTGTGTTTCCAGTTATCCAGCACAGCAAAGATCCTGTAATTAACTCTTAGAGAATGTGATGACGAAACAGAAGCTGGGGACTTCAAAGACAAACCGAGAGCGTTCCCATGAGTTCAGACACATTACGGAAGTGGGCTCTGTTTAACAGGCCCATTAAATCATCGTGCGGCTGTGATTCCCTATCTGGTGAAATCAAAACGTTACAATACTAAAAACAGTAAATAAAAACGGGCAAAAAAGAAAGAATTCAAACAACTGGTAGAATTTTATAGGAAGTGGAACGTTCTTTCATGGCTGTTTTTTTTTTTTTTTTTTTAAACAGACACTAACTCTCAAGCACAACAAGGGCTCCTTCATTTCCCAAGGCCTGTTTGCTGCCACATTTAATACATGTTTACTGTGCCGTTAAGCCCAAATGACCCCCGATATGATCAAGGCCTTACAGAGAGAATGTGGCGTTGAATAAACACAACAGCTGATACAATGCAGGGTTCATGAACTTACACATGGTAATACTTCTCCTTCTCTACTGCCTGTGTCACTCGTTCACCATATTCACCCCCGCGGCTGAAACATACACCGTCCAATCATCAGCAAATAACACTCTGTTTGCAGCAGGCAGGCCGGGGGTCTGTGAACCTATGAAGCTATTGCAGGAATCAATAGGCTCTGCAGTGGTATCATTAGAAGGCTGGGAGATAATCACAGGTTCTGTTCTGAAATAGTCATTCACCATAATGAATATCATAAAGCATCTGAATTATTTATACATCCGATGGAGCTCCTTGTCCAGATCTGTGCAAATGTTGGGACGTCAAATCAGTGTCGAGACCACAAATAAACGAAGCATTGCAATAATATCCGCTTGACGACCTTTAGGTAGTACCATGGGATTTTTAAGAGAGGGACGTAAACTCTTGCAGAACGATTTACACTTCACCCTGACCGCACAGCCTCACGTGTACCTCTGTAGAACCCCCACCTGAATCTATTCATCAAGATGTGTTTCTTTCATTGAAGATACAGGGATGGCGTTGTTTAATCCTAACTGGGTGTTTGCAGTTCATATATTTATTTGGTTTGTTATTTTATCTGTTCTTGAATATCATTTACCTCTGTTATGTATTTGTTTGTTTGTTTATCTGTTTATTTATTTATTGTGTTGTGTTTTTGTTTTGTTTGTTTGTTTTTCAATAACAAATGCATTTCTTTCTTTAAAAAATATATATATGTTAATGATTTAGTTTTTGGTAGAAGGGGTGAGATTAAATAAGTGTAAACTTCATAATTTAGAATTTAGAATCAGTCATATTTTTGTATATCAATTTGGCACTACTTAATTTTGTATTGTATATTAATTATCATGTTACATTTTTGTATTATTGTTTTACACATTCGAAATAAATCTAATCAAATCAAAAAATCGAATCAAGAGACAGAACAGGATAGGCACAATTAGATACACCGAGTGAGAGAGGGTGGAAGAAGAAAGAGAAGCAGATTTTTTAATGGAGTGGAAGAAAAAAGAGAATATCTGAGAGAAAAAGGAATCAAAAGAGAGGCGTGAACAGAGGAAAAAAGGGAGAGGGGAGCATCTTGAGTTTTAAAAAGCATTCATTCAGCCTTGAGCGGGGCTTGGTGGGTGCAGAGAGGTCTTCACTCTGGACAGGACTGAACTGGAAGGCAGCTGCAGACCATGAATACAGCAGCAGGCAATCCTCCAATCAGTTAAAACATGCTTTCTCTCCACGGCACTGAGGAACTGCCACGTCGTTTTTTCCCCCCCTCTATTGATGAGGTCATCTATATTCCTACGTCAGATATGGTCATATCATTTATAATGTGCTGCTTTTGTACCGTTTCCTTTCAAGTTGCAGCCACATGCGCTGAGATCAATTCAGAACCTTCCCTCCTCAGTAAACCGTACAGAGCAATTATCCTGTCCCGCAATAAGCAGCAATCCTGCATCCCTATTGGCTCGGCTGACTGCTCCACTTTCACTGTGACATACAGTAAACACATTTCTTGCTTCCACCTCTCACTGCTGCAGAGCACTCTGACCACACAACAGTCACGAGAAGATGATACGAGCAGGAGGGCACATCACAGTCTCCACAAAAGGGGATATTTTTCACAATGGGGTTTTCTTTCATAATGGACCGCTCTGCAGCAGTATGGAAGAAGATATAAGTGGGAGGGATCATTACAGATGAGGACACGGGGGAAATACTGAAAGGCTGGAGCACAAAAGAAACTTTTCAGACTTCATAATCGATCCTAATGTTGACATTATGTTCAGTAAGGAGCAAAAGCAGCCTCACAAGAAGAGGGGTGCTCTCCAACTTACAGCAAACTCACCCAGGGCCTCGAAAGCTTTTTATCATCCGGACCCTTTTCGGGCTTTTAGTTTTTTATTGTATATTATATTGAAACTGAACAAATGTATCGACTATACAGTGCCAGTAATACTGACGTTTTGGAACTTATACTTATATCGATATTTAGATTGCTAAATTATGAAAATCATTTAAAACCCAAATACTAATCAAGATACTAATCTATCAGATATTGTGACCAAGACGCTTATTAAACGTAACATTTAACAGTTGACAAAATGAATGTTCCTAGTGATTAAAGTAATCATTGTTTCCTAATCACCTGAAGACAATTTGGCATTCCTATAAAGGAATTTCCTTATTGGCTGACAATTACATTGATATTAATATATTTGCGATAAGTGAGTATTGGCTGAAATATTGGAGAGAAATTCTTTACTGACAAATCACAAAACGTAGGTCTTTGTCAGATATGTATTTGAAACTTTGCAGTATAAGCACATTTAAATGCTTTTGTTGAATTTGATGTTTAACTATTTGTCAGCACTTATCCGTGCTGTACTTTCTGCTCTACTTCAGTTTCTATATTCAAATTAAGTTAAATAAAGCGTTAAAGATCAAAAGGCCATTTTCATCTTTTTTACTTATACATTTTTACAGCTAATGGAAACTTGAAATAATCTAATTTATAGTTAATATCTTAAAGTAATTCACCTTTTTTATGTTACTTTAAACACTTCACATTTGGCTGTTTTATGGTTTACATTTAAAATGTGCTAGAATTTCTCCTCAGGCTTTATGGCCAGCTGCTGATTGGTATTGAGCAGTACGGGGAAGTCAAGACTGGAAGACATGAAACACCTTGAGGAGGGCGACTGGGGGTTATTCTGGGAGAGGTCCGGTGATCTACCACCTCGGGTTCAGATATTCACCCAGTAATCTAACTTGGTGATATGCGCATATGTCGTAAATCTTGCTGTCCAGGTTCTTGAATCCCACCGCTAATTGAATTTCCTCCCCAGTTTTTAATTATCACCCCGACCAGGAATGCAATTTGGTAAATTAAAAGAGCTAGAACAAATAGTCTGTAAATAAATTAGAGGATAGACAGAAGATTTTATTTAATGAAATCAGTTCAATCACTGTTTTTTGTTGTTTTATAAAGCGGAAAGTAAAAAGATCCCTGACTTCAGTCTCAGGAATATAAAAGGTGTGATGCTTCTCTGTGAATTAAAACTAGGGATGTACGATATACCGAATATCGCGGTATCGCAGTAAATAAACTTCCCAATACCGTCGTGAGACTGACAAAATCTACCGCGATTTAAAAATAAAAATAAAAAATGTAAACACTTTTTTTTTTTTAAACACTTTTTTTTTTTAAACCTTTATTTAACCAGGTGGTCCCATTCAGATCATCGATCTCTTTTTCAAGAGAGACCTCTCTAACATGGCAGCAAGTAGGTTACAACATGAAAATAAAACAACAGATAACACAAAAGGACATCGTATTTACAGGGCTACATTTACACACCTAGAGACATTGACAAGTATCAACCATATGTATATCTCGCCCTGTCAATAAGCCTGGCGTTAGACTTTTTCGCTGTCCGTCATTTCGACAGACAGCCAGCAACATCAGTACCAAGCGACAGAGTTTTTTCCAGAGCAGGGGATATTGTAAATGCCCAAA
This sequence comes from Notothenia rossii, assembly GCF_949606895.1. NCBI lineage: Eukaryota > Metazoa > Chordata > Actinopteri > Perciformes > Nototheniidae > Notothenia > Notothenia rossii. Next base: position 15,387,705 of record NC_136902.1, read on the forward strand.
CATCCCAGCTTATAAATACCTGGAAATGTGGACATTCTCATATTCCTAAAAACCTGTCTGATGATGCTGAGTGAGTGACTAGTGAGTTTGAGTTGAGTTACTTGAAAAACTAAAGTGAAACTTGATTTATTTTATTGCAGGGTCTGATTATTAAATGTCCTTGTTTATTTGTGAGATGCAGTGGCATAAAGAAAATGCTTACTTTGTTTGGTAGTACTAGTAGGTAAAAAAAACACTGGTTTTCTTGTTCCAGTCTGTTACTGTCACTTTGTTTTTGACACTTTAAAATACTGCTATCCTACAAAAATGCTGTAAAAACCAGATTTATTATGTAATAAAAAAACATTTTCCGAGTAAAAAAATGTTTTATTGAAGAAAAAAAAAAATCCGATTTTTTTTCTTCCCTTTATTATTCAATATCACGATAAATACCGTACCGTGGACTTGTTATCGCGATATTATCGTACCGTGAGTTTTTGGTATCGGTACATCCCTAATTAAAACAATTAAATATATTTTGGTTTAGGGCTCACAACGTGATGGACATTTTCCATTTTTTGTCTTGCGTAGATAAAACAATACATTTATATATATGAACATATTAACTGTATTGAAAAATCCTATTTAGTTGCAGCCCTAAATTAAGCTCATACATATTATGCAATCACTAAAAGCTGCTTTAATCAAGTTTGCGTTTGAGAAAAAGCCTGCTAAAAAAATCTCCTTTTAAGTTGAGTATCTCTTTTCTTTCAGAGGGTCTTTCAACAGGTCCATATATGTCTTTTATATATTTCACAAAACAAACCCTGCAAACACAAAACCGTGTGAGAAGTTTCCTGTTTTTCTCCGAGCATTTAGATGTGTCACACTCGGGTGGTATTAAAGTGAAAGCAATCCATTTGAACAGTTTGTGGGCTTTTGGTTGTCATTTATTTTCTACGCTGCTCCTGCTGATCATCTTAGCAGGGTAAGTGGCAGAATCACCACAACAAGCGCTCCAAGGACTACATCATTGGTTAACTATATTGACTCAAATATGCACACTCAGGCTTTGGAAATAAGCCATCCCATCTACATTGCCTGTGCATCTCTACTTTACATCTGATGAAATGCATGGGATTGCTTTGTCGTCAGGTCAGGAGGCAGAGAGAAAAGAGGAAGACTAAATGAAAGAAAATGTACATATGTGAAGAGAGAAAGAAAAACACAATTCAAAAAAGATCCCTGGGGTATTTTTCTGCTATTACGGTCTAGAAGCCGCTCTGAGTTTGATCGGTGGCCCCCGGAGATCCAGCTCTGGCATTAAGAGCGTTGTTTTTCTGCTGCATAATGCTACCACTACAAACACTTCATATAATTAAACTTTTCTTTAAACTTTTCGAATATGATCACTCAAAACATCTAAAACAAGTGGAATGGATTCAGCGGAGGGCTCAGCACAGCAGCTCACACATAATTAATATTTCACTTCCTCTCTTTCCTCTATTGCCCCACAAACACAGTCAGAATATACGACGAAGATAAATCACTCACTGAGAGCCTCACACAGACGCACTGCTGCAATGGAGAGTGATTGCCCAGCTATTTTGTTCACATTCCTTTTCAGATAACATGTGACTCACTGCTCTACAGACACATCTGCAACATCCTGGATTCAGATCTGGCCCAGGACCTTTTGTCACTTCATGTAACGTGATGTTCCTGTCTGAAGGAAATCATTCATAACAACAAGTCAACCATGACAGAGCAAGGCCTTTGTGATCAATGTTGTTTTCAGTTTGATTTATACAGTATTCATACTTGTCTCTCCTGTCATTTGACATTTCTTGTGAGTGTGTGTGATTGTGAGGTTTGAAAAATGTGTCTCTGGGACACATTCAGAGTTTGAGCCGCCCACTCACATTCATTGACACAAATGAGAAGGACTACATTGTCTACGACAGAATAAAAAACAATACACAATAGATTCCATCTCTCACATCTGGGGAAACATTAAAGCAATCACCTGATATAAATCAGCAAAGTTCAAATTACGGGGTGTTTGGCTGTCGTCATTTCAAAATTGCCTGTGTGAGCCCGAACACAAGCACACAATGCTGCTGAGCTGGAGAGGAAAACAATCAACCTCCGATCACAGCCTTCATCTTGTTTACAGTCATGATCCATTAAACCTATTAGCCTTCAGCAGTGCTTGAAGATTACTTACAGAGCAACAATCACACGGGGGCAATCAGAGAGAATGTGTGAGGTGTTAATCAGCGAGAAATAGTTCCTCCTTTCTGCTGCATTACCAAAGTCTAAAAACAACCCACAGATGATCCTACTCATCAAAAAACGTCTGAACACGGCTCTTTGAAAATAGAGCACTGTCCCACTATGCAATTTCTGGGCTGAACATGAACCAAAAGTGGGCTATGGATTAGACTCACATTGCTTTTTGATGATGAAACACAGCACTAGGAGGCGTTTTTGAAACTCTCTGGGTTTTTTTTTGAAGCCCCCTCAGTCTGTCCTACTGATGCAGCACTCATCTCTTGTTTTTGTAGAAGTCTCCGCACAGGCAAATGGCTGAGCAGCGATGAAAGCTCATGTACTCAGGCATCACCATTCATTAAGCCCTAACATAATGATCTCCTCCTACAGTGCATTTGGTGACTAGGGTTCATTGTGCACATCAGGACCAGCAGCACTGAAACTGCTGTGTCACAGGAAGCTGATGACTGGAGAACAGCTGTAAAGACTCAAACATTAGGGCACAGCGACGCTTTCCAGCTGTCAGGACCGATTTATCTGCCACAGAAAGGCTAATTACTGTGATATGAACTGTGATGACTTTCAGACATTAACAGGGAGTGAATAAGACAGGAGAAATACTGCTCTGCCTTGGTGCTGGAAACAACAAACATTACCCATGTATTCATAAAAAAAATAATATCTTACTGTACCCAAAGGAAGCAGACTTCCATTTGCGGCAGGGGGCGACTCGTCTGCAGCCTGTAGACACCGACCTCCCGGGGTTTTCGTGGACTTCAACCGGTAAGGAGGCATGTCTCCTACAGGGGGGGCAAACGAAATACACATCTCAGAGAGCTGACATGGAAGGGCAGATGTAAAAGAAACCTTTAAATTGTATATGACTGCTCTGCATTAAAATCATCCATTTCCCCTCAGAGGGTTTCCACAGGGAGTTTGTGACTTTCATATTTGTACCTCGTGTACTTCATTTTTCACAGACTATTTTAGAACAGCAGTACATCATGTTTCTGTCATTTAGCAAACCGGGTTATATGGAATTCTGTATTGCATTTTCTGCAGTCCTCACAGAAAAATTACAAAATAGATTTTGAAACCGGATTGGTATCAAACTCACCACGAAACACAATATCACAAATATTACAAAATGAAAGTAAAGGTAAGTTACGTTTGTGCAATACTAAAATATACAACTTTAAAAGACAAGATCAGTGTGTGCATAGTTTTGCCCAATGACTGCAACTCATGTAATATACATTTGATATTATGGAATCCTTTTGATAGATTTTTTAGTGCTATTTTTGATGTCTTCTTTAAGTACTTAGGATGCATCACAAGTACAATAAAGTGCACTTTGCAGCGGTACTTTATACGGTTTGGAACTTCTTTTGCATAATCTCAAGGACTTTGTTTACCTGAATCTTATTATAGAATATATTTTTGCGGAATTGCATTATAGATTGAATAACACTATATACTTCACTTTGTCAGATACCTGTGCTATCTATTGTTGGCATTGAACAACAGGGAAAAACAAAATGATCACATTAATGGTGTAAATGTGAACATGTCACAATAAAAAGAAAAAAAGAGAGAAGACTTTTATCAAAGAGAAGAAAAGGTTTCATGGGGAAGGATCTCTTTGTAGTTGTTTCTCTGTGGGGCTCAGTGAACTGCAGTTAAAGCAGTTTCCGTTCTCTACTGATCATTTCAGACATGTCTCCTTTCTTTCCACTGGATGCCATTACCACCAAGGCGTTTCTCTCTCATCTGTTCACTGAGCTTGGCTGCTCGTCTCGGACAGACCAGGCACGTTCAGGCATAAAACAGTCAAAGACCAACAGAATACCCATCTCTCTCAGGGTGTGACGTCTTCATCAGAAACATTAAGCTGACATCTGGCTCAGTGTAAACAGATAGCCATAGCTACTTTGATTTAGAAAAACATGTCCGGTGAGAGCATATCATCCAAATACAACATGAATTCCCTGACATGCCATTTGTAACAAAATATACAAGCATCCTCTATCCTTAAACACGGCTTGTTCTAATGTTATGAATGAAAATCCTACACTGAGACCCGGAGTAATATCACAGCTAATTGTGTCATGGTTGCTGCCATTTTCTGCTGTTTCTGTGAAATGAATTATTAAATTGAAGAAATGCTAATGTTCTGCTCTGGTGGAGAGCTGTGAAATAAATCAGACTTTTCTTTCTATCTTCTAATAGTTCCTGTGACAGTGCTGCAGAGCCAAACACTCAGACCTGTCAGTGCAATGACTGATGCACAAACACCAACAATTCATAAAAGTGGCAGCTCACACCCCGGGAGGAATGTTCCTAGACTCAAAAAACAATGTATTTGATTGGCTTTCTTTCTTCAAACCCTCAACACACATGCTGTGGTTTGTTTAATTGCTCCTGAGGGAAAGGCTTTTTAGAACAATGCCTGATTAAAAGGCCTGAAATCCAGTTTGCTCAGTCAAAATGGACTCACACATGCACAAACACAAGCAGGCTTGATGTCGAAGATGAGCATCGCTCTCCATGGCAACAAGAGATGGCGACGGAGAGAAGACGATGGGTTTGTGCGGCACCTGAAGAGAGATAGACCGGCCTTAAAGCACAGCCTGGTCACCTCTCCTCCCTGCAGACTGAGATCAGTTCAGCTGCCCTGACACCTACTGTTCTTTCTGGGTTAGATTTCTGACAACATTAAGCACAGTTAAGTCCACACATTGTGCTGTTTTAGAGAAAATACATGCCTGCAGATAGACAACTGCAGTTCCTCATCTGTTAGAAGCAAAAGAAGTTGGAAGAGTGCAGTCTCTTTGCTCCCATTAATGTTAATTCCTTAGGCAAATTATTCGCCTTTGTAAATGAACCCACAAATCTTTGACATTAAATTCCACAGCAAGATGAATGACTGTTTAAATTGATTGGGAACACTTTGCTTTCTGGTGTTGTTTTGAGGCACACATTTTGTAGGTGGTGTTGACCTGCACAACAGCCCAGCAAAGCTTTATTCTCCTCATTGTCATCTCTAGAATGAGGGTGGGGGGGAGAGGGGGCTTTATAATCGCCGCCTCTCTCTTTCCCTAACACTCTGTGGAGAATTACAGGGAAATAAAAGCAGCAGACCCCGTCGAGGCTTTGCTCCAGATGCCTCCAGTAACTCACTCTACTGCAGCCCTCCGGAAACCTACTCGGGCATTTGTTTGTTTCTGAACAAACACGCTCAATAGAACAAGAACTATCGCCTCACAGTCTATGCTTTGGCCAACCAGTGAAGATGCATTTCATCCATGGCTGTCCCCAATTGTTCACTTTTGAACATTTGTGTAAATGTATCATAAAGAGTGTATTTATTCTTAAATGATGGCCAAAATCGTTTGTGACATCACAGTGACCTTTATCTTTGATCACCAAATTGTAGTCTGTTCATACTTGATACCCAGAAAACATTTGTTCTAAATTAGAAGTAATTCCCTCAAGGCGTTTCTGAGAACGTGTTGATGAGAATGCAACAGAGGGACAACCCGGAAACATAATGTCTCAACGCTCGTCTGTCGCCGCCAGTGAGGCATGAAGAGACAGAATGCGCACCGCTGAGAAGTCCCAGTCAAGGATGTGTCGTTCCAGCGAATACAATTTTAAATTTCAATTAGCTTCTGTTCTCAGACACTACAAATTAAAACAGCTCCAATCCATCACAATAAGCCAGCTCCCCGGGCACAAGTAAACAGGTATAAATAACAAAAGCACATGTTCAATAATAGGCTAGAAGAGCACTTTCATCTTGTCCTCTAATTGCAATTGGTGCTTTAAAGTGTCGGGCTAGTCCCCCACTGAAGGATTTGGTCCTGTGCTAGTCTGGGTTTATGAATTAGTGCAGCATGAAAGTGCATCAGGGTGTCGAGAGGAGAACATCTCATCATCAGACAGTCACTGAAGAACAATCCAATAAAAGCAGGTCACTCTCAGAGCCAGCCTGCTCATCTCACCCAGGTTTCTAATCACATCTGATTCAAGCCGTCCATTCTGATTACAGAACAGCACCAATTAAACACCGCCATGTTGTTATTCCCCTCTCATTAGCCAGGGAGTGTGTATTAGAATAATCCCCTCATCACCGTCAGGGCCAATCTCTCTCCACACACACTTCTATCAAACCAGTGTAAATGAGTCTGTCAGGAGCAAGTCTTATTTATTTATAGCGCCTGTGCCAAGTTCACCGGCTCTTCCATTATTAATGGTAATGGAATCTCCCAAGCCATGTAACACACAACATTTTAAACAGCCAGGCTGACTTGTGTCGCGGTGTGGCATATTAACGGGGTAAGAGATGTAAGTGACTGTAAGTCTGCTGTGTGTTGTCAGCAGAGTGTTGGCAGTTCTAGTGATTTCAAACAGCTTTGAGCTCTGATACAAAAGGGAAAGCAGAGCCAAGAGAAATCTTGCGACTGATTCTCAGAAACGGTCACAGTGATTTCAAGCTGGCTGCTGATTCACTTTAAAGAGATATTCCTGAATATTTACACTGAGATTCTTATACTATATCTATGGGGAAAGCATTAGAGGCAGCAGCATACAGATAGTTTTTACTGCACTTTGTCTATAGGGAGGAGAGTAGTGGAGCTCAATCAGTGTGGAGAAACTATGGTGCAAATGTACAAGAGGTGGCTTCAAACTACATTGCAATACATTCTCTTGAATCTTTAACATTAGGAATTCAGTGGCAGGCATTAAACACCTTAGCTTATTAAATTCAAATTCTTGAGACCTTTCTTTGCTTCCATAATTAACTGCATAACACTGTGTCGGAGAATGATCTGTATTGATTCATGTATAGAGGACAAATTAAAACAAATCTGCCTATTATGTAGAAATTCTTATACGGCAATGAACCCATTTTCTTTAAAATGTTAAAGGTCCCATGTCATGCTTTTCCGGTTATTACCCATCCCCTTGTGTGTTAGGTAGCTTTTTAATCATGTAAACAGTCTGCAGAGTCACAAACCCTCAAAGTACACCCTGTAGCGAGTAAAACTCTAACACAGAAAAGACCTGTCTATATATGCTGCCCCAGAACGCCTCGTTGGAGATTTCTCTTTTTCCATTTTTTTCTTCTTGGGTATAGTCACACACACACACACACACACACACACACACACACACACACACACACACACACACACACACACACACACACACACACACACACACACACACACACACACACACACACACACACACACACACACACACACACACACACACACACACACACACACACACACACACACACACACACACACACACACACACACACACACACACACACACACACACACACACACACACACACACACACACACACACACACACACACACACACACACACACACACACACACACACTTTTCTCAGCTGCAGCTCTGCAGATTTCTCAGCCTGAACTCAGCCTGAGACGGCAAGGCTCGGCCTGGGCTCGGCCTGAGCGCACACACACTCACAGCCAGAATGCGGGTGTGTGCTCGGGCTCGATTCGGGCTGGGTTTCGCTGTCTCGCAGACCCCACGCACCAACCAGGAAACAACACCAGTAATAGAGCTCAGACTGTCCGCTCCTCACAGCAGCGAGCCGCGCAACGTCCCGCCAACACGGCACCAAGACCCCACGCAGCATTCTCATCTGTTTGTCAATACTGGTGTCATTTTCTGGTTGCTAACTAACGCCATTGTACCAAATAATCACTGATGTTCCGCTGTAACGGTGGTTGGCTCATCAAAACAGAGTTGGCGAGCTAACCAATCAGAGCACAGTGGGCTCACAGGGAGGGGGATTAGGAGCTCAAACAAGCCGTTTAGGACAGAGAGTGAATACACATACTATACAGAGATGCTGTATGAGAAACCAATGTGAGTTTGGAAAATTGAAAATCTATTCTAGTATACCTCAACAATGGAATTATGATCAGTAGAAATGGCCATGACATGGGACCTTTAAGAGTTTTGTAACAGAACTACTTTGCTGGTCTGCACTGAAACGTTAAAAAACTAATTCCGCTGTATTCTCACCTGTAAAAAGTGTTACATGTATCCAAGTGATTTATTTTATTTTAATATTGAACTGATTAATTTGTAAAGGCTTTTAATATACACTTTTTTATTGTCCAATTATTAAATGTCGTTTTGATTTACTGCCGAAAAATGTGGTCTGCTCAACGATGGATTCATTTTTCCAAGAATTTAGTATCCCCTTGTTATTATCCAATAACAAATAATTCAATAAACTGTTTCATAATCACTGCCAGTCCTGTATTAAACACATTGTTCATCAAGTGTAATTGAGATGTTCGGTCCAGTATTGCTTACTTGAGGCGAAAACATTCCTGCAGTCTCACCGACCTCCTGACACACAGCGAGATGAGCTGCTCCTGAAGCTTTCCTCTAATTTGCAGGATCATTGCCATCACAACTATTGCTCAAAGCTGATCGAAAGTCTGCGATCACTTTAATTCAGAAATATCATGGCTTTTGGATCCAACTCATGTATGCAGCTGCCAAACAAGCGGCATGATCGAAAATGTGTTGGTAGAGACGTGCAAGATCGAACCTGGCTTATACAGCAGCAGGATAACAGTCTTGGCTCTCCAGATTTATATTAATCAAGAGGAGACTGGAAGCTGTGGCCAAATTCACAACCAAACGATATGCAGAGGGCTGCTGCCGTTTGGGAGCCTTCCAACCACATCAAGGCATCAGTTTGGGGAGATGGGATTGTTTGTCTCTAGACTCGTCGTTTATTTTTATTTTCACTGCTGTACTTTTAGATCCTACCATAAGCAACTAGAAAGATATGGAAAGAAAAACTTTTTGTAATAACAAATCAATAAATGCGCCTTATGACAGCTGATTAGGTATGGAAAATGTTCATTACACTCGACTGGAGTATAAAGGAGAGTATTATCAGTATACAGCACATTGAACAGTGCCAGCCGCATACAAATTCTCAGACATATTTCAGGTTTCAAGGTGAAAAACTATTTAAACTTACATTTATTTTTCTTTGGATCAGTTTCCTCAAAAATATTTTTAGCCACTTGGAAATGATTTATTAAGGCTAAATGCCTGTGATGGATGAGAAATGAATTTCTTGCTGTGCACAGAGATGCTTTTGTTTAAAGATCAAAATTCCCCATTGTTAAACAACAAGTCAACATCTATATTACGGATGAATGATTGGATTATTATTGAAGAAAAATATCTCTTATTTCCAGAAGCATTTTCATCAGAGGAATGTTTTGTAGCTAAACTATTTCTAGCCAGGAACACAAGGATGCTAAACATTACAATTTCAAATGTTTACTACTCAAAGTTTACACCCCTAAAACTAAAAATCTGATTCGCTTTTCAACAGATTTTATATAGTTTAAAATAAATTATCACAAGGATTCATTCTTTCCTTGGGAGCACTCCTGTCAGTGGGGATGCCACTGAGTGGCAGCCAAACTTAACATGCACATCTCTCACTCTCGCATGCACAAACACTGTTACTGCAATGATATGAACACAAAGACTGGCACACTTTCTTTTCCAGGCTGTGGCCCGCTGGATTTGCTTCCAATTCGTAATAGGACATTTAGAGCAGAAGAAAAGTGGCCTGGGGAACACAGACAGTAGAAGACCAAAGAAAAGGAACAGCCATGGCCTGGAAATGTTTTCAGTAAAACAGGGGACAGGCTCAGCTACACTCTGTTAAACTTGACTAGACTTTTGTGGGTCTTTAATGCCCATCTACAGATGCAGAGGAAGGGGCTGTAGGGATCTCACAGCGAGGCATCCCTAAAGAGAGAAGCTGCAGATAAGGAGTGCATTTACCACTGACAGCAACACATTTACTCTCTACATGCACGCCATATTTCTCAACTGTGTTTACAGCAATGATGGATTCAGGATACAGTTTTAAATCAGCCAACATCTTACCTCAGCAGAGACAGCCCTACAAATCTCCAGCCACTAAGGTTCACTCAGCGAAAAACCAAGTGGAATGTGACCTTGGACCACGCCTGACATAAAATCTCATCATTTCCTACACACGGTAATCTTCACCAACACCAGTAACATGCAGCACTCCAGGCCTGCCCCAATCCTCCACACAGAGGAAAGCCACTCAATCTGGCTAGGACCATGATGGATATTTGGCTTTACACAATCCACTCACAAGACTTATATAACACTATGTTGTCACCAAATCCTTTCCCATCAAAGGCACAGGATCGAATAGTGTTTTATGAAAGAATAATCATGAAACTTGGGCACATGTACAATCCTGAGCAGATGAAGGTGGACATTGACATACCTGACCATTCTGGAGGAGTCACATAAAGTCCTAGAAGACAGAAAAACACTGGTTCATTGATTTTTTTTGAGCAGGTAAAAACTAAAATGCTTCAGTAGTGCAGCTAAAGACATGCACGGTAACAAAACGCCTCATTGAGCACCATCCCTTGATTCAGCAAATTCATTACAGCAGCAAACTTCTGGCAATGAGGGCTGCAGCACTTTGGAACAAATCAATCTGGCATCATAAAAAGTGACTACAACTGAGATGACTTTCATAAAATTAGACATTGATATTCCACTGGGTGTATGTGCTTGTTGCAATGTCTTTGCAGATAAAAAAAGCTTTCTTTTGGATTTGATTAAACTCTTTGGTAGTTTGTAGTACAGTGCTATCAGTAACACCTGTGCTTCTCATATCTTGTAGGAAAATTGTTATTAAGGCATACATCATGTGCTCTCCATGTCTGTGATGCAGTTTCATTGGCACTTTTAGAAATAAACTGACGCAAATGGCAATCCAAGAGCAAGGAAAGTACTCTGTACACCAGAGAAATAAAATGTAGCCCGCTCTGTGAACCATAGCACTAAGGGGCAATAAAGCTACTGCATGGCCGCATCAGAGAACATGTATTAGCCTCCTAGTCACCTTTTCTCATTTCTCACCTGGAGGAAACAATGAGGTATTCATGGTGAAAAACAGTGACTGATATATCATTAAGGCTGTAGCTGCAAAGGAAGGGTTGTTCTGTTCAGCCATTTGTTGGTGTTGGCTTGAAAACATAGCTTATAAGGCTGTGTCTAATTCTCTGTTGGGTTCATTCTCCTACCTCATCACTCTTAGTTACCCTTTTTGTTTTTTTGCTGTCACTCGTGTACATATCGCTTCACTCCAGAATCTCTTGCATTACCTAAACACCTGCTTCATATGGTCTATATTGACAAAGATGTTTAAAGCTTTCTTTAATAATTCCATAAAGCACTGAACAAACTTGATATGGCTGGTGTTTTCATTAGAGCAAACCCCATTACCACTGTGGAGTTAGGTTGAGGAGAAAACTAGAGCCGGGTCAATATAATGCAGTGGTAGGATGAGATTCATTGACACACATGCTGCATTCCAGATCCAATGGCAATTACTGAAGCTATCGATTGCTGAGTATACAATGCATCACTGAAAGAAATGATTGGACCAAAACCATATTTCACAATTGTTTTGCTGAATGATATGTCTGTCTGTTATGCTGCTTGCACCAGGCGATGCAAACTGAACATCCTCAGAGGAGAACAAAACAAGACAAGACAAGAGGTGGTCAGAACCCTGGACAGCTCCTCGTCCGGAAAAAGGCCCTACAGTACTACACCCGGCGGCAGACATACGTCTCTGGGCGGGCATTTGATTTACCAGGGCGGGCCCACCCCGAAACTTGCATTTCCCGGGGGGGGGGAACCACTTCCTGATATCCATTGTTGCAGATAAATATAAATGATAATAGCCAAACTAACCTAGCAAGAGTAAACTGACAGGCCGTTGTGCCGCATCTCACTCAAAACCCCTCAAGACTCAACCCAGTGAAAAACCAGTCTCGCCTTTCATTCAGAATTTCATAGCAAAATTTAAAAAATGATATTAAACTAATCTTTCAACATAGTTTAAAACAAAAATAAATATTAGGACAAAGCCCTACAAATAACAACAATAAACATAATAATAAAACAATTAAAATGTTGTATTCAGCCCTGATTAAAACAGCGGGCCCAAATCCTGGATGGATGGGCCCAAATCCTAAATGGGCGGGCCCCATGACGCCGGGTCTGCTACTACTACTACTACTATTACCAACATCCATAACATTAATCTGGCTGCTACTTAGAAATCATTTTTCTAATATATCATATTCCAATAACTTGTACATTGCACTATTTTATATTTTTTACTATTTTTCTTTTTGTATTTACTATTTACTTAAAATCTTTAATCTACTTCTTCTTCTTCTTCTTCTTCTTCTTATTATTATTAACTCTACACACTAATAATGTCTTTTTTTGGAACTCAATGGGAGGAACCTTCAAATCCTCTTTTACCTACACCTTGCGCCAAATGCTACTCCTTCCACATACTTCCAACTTTAAAATGGTCACAAGCCCTTCAGCAATAAAACTTGTTCTTCAGATATTTCATATATTTTATACTTTTTGAGATATTTAACTTAGTTTGGAGCTTGGTAAAGAGGCCTTCTTCAGATTTTAACATTAGTGTGTATTGAGCAGCTCGTTAAGGCTTAGAGTGCTTTGATCTCAAAACAGAGTGGAGGAGTGCTTGAAATTCGCCCCAATTTTTTTTAAACCTGCCATAATTCCCAAACCCTAAACTCCTTGGACATCATTTTTCATGAAAAACGTAGGAAGACCTCTCCTACGTTGAACATTTAAAAGAAATTAAGAAAACATATTAAACAAATGCCTCTTGAGGGCATGAAGAGACAAAAACTTGTCAAAAACTCCACCTAGCTCCCAATAGATTCCCATGTTAAAAATGTTCAGATCTTTCTTCAGACTAGAGAGAAGTAAACTTTAAACAAATCTCCACATTTTACACACAAAACCTAAAAAAAAACATATATCAGTTCATTGGGGTTCCCTGATGCTCACGGTCTGGATATTTTTTTATAGGAGCCATCAGGGTCGGCCCTGACCAATTTGCTGCCCTAGGCAAGATTTTAGCTGCCCCCCCCAAAATGCAGACATTCACTATGACTTGCGCAAGCATGTACGTGCACGGTTGTGGCATGACCACCAAAACAGAAAGATATAGACACAAGGGGTGTTTCTCAATGTCGAGTAAAGCTGCTCCAGAGCCACTATTTCAAGCATACTACGTCATCGAGTGCCGCCGAAGGACTGTTCAAATGTCCAGCATACCAAGTCCGGCGTACTTCGTTGCGAGACATTTCGAGGCTGCACATGTGTAGACTCCGTGGTCTTAAAATCCCCACAATGCTTTGCGCACGGACCAATTTCCCCAAATCTGTGGCGGAAAATGTAAGGCGGGGCCTCTCATATGACGCACACCTGCACACTTGCTCGCCTGTTCCACTTTTCGTTTTCCGAATGCCAGGAAGTATTCTTGCCTCGCTTCTGAAGCAAGTGACTCGACATTGAGAAACACCCAAGATGTGTGCAAATGTATTTAGTATCCTATCCATTTGAACATGATTTAAGTGGGGGATGGAACTAACCCCTGCTATAGTTTAACCTCTAAGTAATTATATTCAATATATTTTAGAATTGACAGGAATTATACAGATTATAATTAATTTCAATACATACATTTCAAAAATATGAGTATTTAAATAAAATCAAATAGATTTAAATGCTTAAAAATAAACTCTACCATGATTCATTTCTGTGAGTGTAGGGGGGTCTGGGGGCATGCTCCCCCGGGAATATTTTTTTTTTTAATAATGAAGTTAAAAGCATCAATCTGGTGCACTTTGAGAGCAAAATTAAGAGATCTATGGATACATCTCTCAACACCCATATGAAACAGAACTGTAAGCAGATTTTCTTTTTCTGCATGGATTTTTTACAAATCACTCTCCTTTTAAACTGTATTCTTGTTTATTAATAACAACTTTTTTTTACTGTCATATAGTATTTTATACCTGTTTTTCATCTATTCTCTTATTTTTTTATAACTATCAGTGTTTCCCTTAGGATGGAGTCATAGCAGCGGTGCTAAGGCACGTGGGCCCAGCATAATGTGATCGCGGAGCGCGTGGAATTTTTTTGTGTGTGCACGTGCGATGTGCGCCCCGCCAATTTCTTTCTATGTGTCTACCAGCACAAGAAAGGCTCTTGAGGCCTAGTACCTAGCCAATTTGCTGCCCTAGGCGAACATTTAAAAAGAATAAATGAAAAATCTCTACAAAAGACAAATACACTACAAAAACAGAAAGTTATTGACATAGGTAATATACGTCAAACTAGCTTCAAATGTATTCAGTATTGTATGAACATGTTTGAATTGGGGGGTGGACTTCAAACCCTCTATTGGGATCCGGGGGTATGCCCCCCCGGGAAGATTCTTTTGAACATTTTAAAGTAAAATGCTTCAATCTGGTGCACTTTGAGCAGAATTACTCTCCAACTTTAAAGGATATTTTTGGTTTACTGTCCTATAGTATACATTGGAATGATTTCAAACCTGTTTTTATTTATCCTAATAATTATAAAGAAGTGCCTTGGAAATATGTGTTTACATAATTTGTGGTCAAAACGTTTGAGACCCACTGAGATAACTTAGACTAAAAATCTAAACACTCAGAGAGTCCTTTACCTCACTGAGCTTCTCAATCTGACAGGAGAGCTCTCCTCCACCCTCGTTGTAGAAACATCTACTTTTTATATCCGTTAGCGCAGCTAGCACCAGATTCTAATAACAACAGCACCGGTACCGGTGCACCCTCTCTATCTCTCTCCCTCTCGCTCCGACGCTCGCACTTTGGCTGTGAGCTGCGGGCGCCTGATAAGCCAACATCCCCTACTTTCATCACTTACAGTGCCCATCGTCCTGTACAGGGCAAGTGTAACCGGGGTGAAAAGGGTGTTACATTTACTTAATTATGAATATTGTTACATAAAGGCCGAAGATTAGGATGAGCGTCAACGGTAAAAAAAAATGTTTTCCCTCCCAGAGCTACCAGCTGCGCCCCCCAGATCTGCCGCCTATGCCAAAAATTGGCCCTGCCTAGTACATACAGTGGCAATGTCTCAAGATTTAGACAAATACTACAAATCCACATAACAAACAATCAAAAATGAAAAAGGGTCACCACTTATTATTATTTAAATATTTTGGGTACCTGGCTGGCGCCCCCTAGCAGCGCGCTGCGCCGCCGCTATTTGTATATAGGGGAAACACTAACTATAATGATCATATAAGGATGTGCCTTTACCTCACTGAGCTGAGGTTATCAGAGCCTCTCAGTCTTTCAGGAGAGAGCTCTCTAAAGCTCTCCCCCCGCGGCCGCTTACACAGTACATTTCAATGTTAATAAAAGCACACAGAAGCTGTATACTTTTTCTGGGAGTTTGATTTATTTTAAATGAACACAAATACAAAATTAAAACCTATAATTGCACACGAAAACCATTATTTCAAAAAAATAACTATTTCACATAAACCTCTGCTTTTTACGGGGGCTGGGACAGTTCAACTTGATTTGGGGGGGGGGGGTGCGCCATCGTTTATGAACCTGTACGCAATATAGGCGTAGTTCAGTAAGTATAAGATAATAAGATCTACTTTGTTGATCCAAAATCGGGAAATGTTGTTGTTATGAATTTTAAAAATATATATTTTTTTATTTTCTAACTTTTTTTTTTCTCCCCAATTTTCGGCACCCCCGATGGGCTAATGCACCCTTAGCATTCACCTATACTGCCTATGCCTATGCCCTGGGAGCCATAGTTTTTGAACAGGTGGCAATATTGTCAGATATAATCCTCAATGCATTCTTAAATGGGACTCAGTGCTGCAGTTGGTTGCCATGGTGTTGCTGGGCAGATTGGGGCCACACACCTGAGTGACATCATCTAATCAGAGCAGACACGCCCACAGACAGACTGGCACACGCACACACAAACACTGGAGGTTTCTATTTTTTTTTTTTCAACAAAAGTTAGAAATGCAAGAGGTTTATCTCTCATTCAGAACAATGGAAAGGCTGTTCTTTCACTGCACATCTCCATGGAAATCTTTGATCTCTGGGCTCACGTACAGGTGTTTCATTCACTACTACTTACATTTAATATGTAACTCCTTCAGCCTACTTTCAGCTACAGAAACCATTCAACTATTAAATTATTCAAATATTTCAGGACATTGAGGCTATACATGTTGTATATATACACATTTGCATGTATTTTCAGCAGGAAATGCATTTTCTAGTTTGTTTTTGTTTTTCTGTTTTATTGTGTTGCACTGCCTGTGACCTAAGATTTTCATCGTCATAAACTACTACTTCTACTTCTTCTTATCTACATAAATCTTGATCTGGTTCATGCCTACATTTGTTAGCTTGGCACATACTGCAAGACCTTCACACTGTACAGAAAACAGATGTACACACTGCAGGGTGTCATCATTCATTGGTGTTCAAGTGGAACTTCATCACTTTATGCACTTGATGTCTCAGCCGCTGGCTTGATAAGTTTATGCTTCAGGTGACAACAGAAGCGTACTTTCCTTTCATTTATCTTCTCCTTTTCATGAAATGTGTAATACTTGCAGCACTGCAATTTGCACGAGTTGACACTTTCAGTGAAACAGAATCAATAGAGCTCAGCCTGAACCACTAGAAGCTGCACTGATTGAATTTGAGTTAAATTGCTACACTTTTAGTATAACCTTGGACCACAGTAGGTTAAGACAAAGTGTAACAGCTCTTTGAGAAAGTATGTGTTATAAGAGAGAGGCGCATTGATGGAGTGTTAATTAGCTTTCAGTCTAGACAATGCTCATTTTTGTATTCATGAATTTTACTGCCTTATCTAAGCAGAATCAATCCCCCTGATGAGGATAGAAACCAGTTTGTATTCTGCAATGCACGGAAACATTGGCTACTGAGGTTGCAGGTGCATTTCCAATGCCTTCTAAATAATGAATGAAATGCCAAGTCCCATTGGAGGTATCATTCAGCAGGAAGACCTCCCCAAAACACGAGATTGGTTTCGCCGACGGTGGCCCGCAGAAAATGGAATCTCCGTTGGCTGAATTAAGACTTCAAACCAGCTGCTTCCTTCAAACTAAACTTACACTGCTGTCTCTACGGTCATGTCAAAGTCTCCAAATTGCCCTTTGACTCACTTTGTTAAACTCTGTGTGTATTTTGCATGTTGTACAGTTGTGCCCATTTTCTCTTATGGCTGTGTTGCAATGAGGACAGACTGGTTCCTGTTGTGAGGGAGGAAACGGACAGAGGGCACACCCAGCAAATACAATGCTGACTCAGAGTTTATCAATCTGCCTTTCTCCAAGAGTAAGTGCAACTGGACACGGCTGCAGAAGTGCACTAGTCTGCTCATTTAATCATAGCTTCCTGCCTGGCTTCAAATAAACATCACACACTGTAGGCCGCACAACTGAAACGATTCACACGTCATCCTCTCGTTGCCAATGTATCCCTTTAGTATGATCATTGCTGTACTTTCAAATACAGCAGCATGTAAGCTGTCATAAAGGCTTGGATACTTTTGCCTAAAGCTGTTTTGCTTCCCTCGCCTCTTTCAGGAAAAACCTGCTCCAACGTAATTATAAACCCATTATTTGTTTTTCGATGTAACATATTGAGTAGGGTTAAGCTTTGAAGAAGTGGCTCCGCGCACTTCATTACATTACCACCCTTATTATGGCGATAGGAAAAAGTCTAGTGCTATTGCAATAAAGAAAATGCATGTGTGGCTATTTCCTTTTCTGAATACACAATAAAATCTGAGGTAATTACAGTTTGTCCAAGATGTATGATTGATGACATGTTTTCCAAAGTTTTTAAGCCTTTACTGGAGATCATATTGCATGCACAACATTACTGTATTACACATTTATTTTTGTTATTTTACATTCCTTTTGCCTAATATTTCACATCCTTCTACTTTCAAATCAGGGCACACAGCTTTAACTTCATCCTTGACTATACTGCAGGAAGAAACAGCAGGAAGTCCATTATGAACTTTCACTGAGTCCTTAACTGAACTGCTTATATCAGAGTTATTTCCAAAGTTACCCAAACAGTTATTGGGTTAACTGAAAATACTGTGCCATTTAGCCGCGACCGTGACAGTCATGATACGCTTCAAGCTTTAGCAAACAAACCTCTCCAAGCTGTGATGAAAAAGAATAAATCACACTGAATTTACAAACCTCTCTACTAAAAACAGAATGGCACTTCTTGCAATTTTGTGGCTCTGGCCTCAATTCACTGCAATGTCACCAAGATATCAATGGCTTGAACCTGTGGCCTGTTATAACAGCTCATTCGCACTGACAGCTTCCACACAGGGATACTGTGAGGCTTGACGTTCTTTTGCAGTATTTCATAGTTATTGTTGGTATATTATAAGATCCACTTTTCCCAAAAAGAACACTGCAGTCGAGTTAACCTGCTAAGGCCCCGGCGGGGGCTACAGGCTTTTTTTCACGAAACTGTGTCTCAGGGTTTCTTAACATTTAATAAACTATGAATGTGTCATACCCACCTAACGGGAAGAAACTCAGATAACTGACGATACGAACCATTTTTACCGAAACAAAACACAAGTCTCACAAGAAGCGTCTAAATGAGCGCTGAACGAAAAAATGCTAACCACTTAGCACAGAACTCACTCTATAAATACTTTATTATTTATCGGATCTGCACACACAAGATATTAACTAGCAAGCTGAGATTCCACAGATTCTAGAAATATACTTGAGCAGGTCTCCCTTGAAAAAGAGATCAATGATCTCAATGGGATACACCTGGATAAATAAAGGTTTGAAATGAAATGAAAATAAGTATAATCACTGTGTGATCAAAACTCGCGACAGGGGAAGCAAACCCAGACATCACACAACGTAGCTTTACGGAGGAAACACGGTTCTTAGTCTTACCTTTTGCTGTTTCTGATCAAAAGTTGTCTTCAATGGCATTAAAACGATAAAAACGCGGCTAAATTTTAATCCAATGTCTCTGTGTCACTTTGAAATGATTACTGATAATCCATCAGCAATAAGCCTATTTTTCAGTTTTCAGAGCGTAACATAGCTTTCGGTTTGGGAAAACTGCGTGCGCATCACTCTCACCCCTTATTTGGTAACGTGTAGGTGGATTTAGGAACTTCCCCTCGATTCCATTGGCTCTAACGGTTCAAAAGAGATGTCAATCACCAAAATCGACCGAGGGGGGCCATAGATATGGAAAATGCACCCAAATGACCCCAGAAGTGTTTTGTTTTTTTTAAAAAGGTCAAATGTCACTTGTTTTGCATCAATCTTGATACAGGGAACTTATTATATGTTATAGTTTGCATTCCTAAAGCTTTTAGGCTACCATCCCACCATTCAAGGGTGCTTTTCACTATACAGTAAGTCATGGTTGTTTTTTTGGACGGACACTATAATTTAAAATGTTTTACTATGTTCAATCGGAATTTACTATAAAATAAAAAAAAAATCTATATTGATTCTGACTTTTCTAAATCCAACTCAACAATTAATTTTCCCCTTTTAGAAGTGAAGATATAGTCATTTGTTCTGGGAATGTCATTTTCGAGCCTGAGACCTGGAAAACAGGCTTGGGGCTTAACAGGTTAAAGGACGTTATAGCGGTTGATGTAGATTTTGCTCTTGCCTCTCTGCTGAAGTGCATACATGTGTGCCTTCACGTCTGCTTCTTTTAGGACTTTCTCAGCCCAGTGCATAAATGAAGGCCATTCATCAATTGTTAGGCTCCTTAGTGCATCACATTCTTATGACATTCATATTACTGAGACCTAAATGATCTGTATTAATCAGCAACTAATTACAGGCAGAAGTGTGTCTGGCTAAGCAGATCTAATGAGCCAGTCCAGTCCTCTGTAGTGGTTGGCTTCTCATGGTGCTGTCAAATTATGTATCTCTAAGGAGCAAGTGAGGCATGACCCCGACTGGCTCTCTGCCCCAGCAATGCGCACTTTACACAAATACACATTTGTATATGACTCTGATAGCTCCTCAGAAAAGTCCATCTTCTTGCTTTGCACAATTTCATTTCTCAATCTAAACGTATCTGACTTTACCTTAATAGCCAATGTATTATTCAGACAAATGCCAAGGAGCATGATAAGCACCGTGAAAGAAACTGGACATAAAACCCTTTCACTGATCAGTATTGTTTTAAAGCATTCTGGGTGGATTTTTCGCTTATTTCAAGCCAAAAAGCGTTGAGGCAATACTTTACCAAGCTCTATTCACAGTATTTCAAATGTAAATAATCAGAAATGTCAATATTCTGTTTTTAAAAGGATCTGAACCTCAAGTCGATCCTCTTCATGATGAAAAGGTCAAATCTAACTTCTTCCAACCTTAACTCTAAGCACCTGGCCTCACACAGACAGCTGGTTACAAGAAAACGTGCACTCTTGCTTCATTCCTGAACATATTGCTTGGATTTAGAAAAGCCCTCAAAAATCTCCAGGGCTACACAGAACCTAGACAGCAGTGCACACCAGCAGCAAAAGTTGAAAAAGGTTAAAGTACAGCACCTAAGAGTGAAAGCAAAGGAAACTGTTGATACTGCAAGTCATTCACTCAGCCAATGAAGAGAAGACACTATACAAACTATAAGCATTCAAACTAAACCCAAAAATAGGTTAAATCGGACTCGAAACTTCACGCTGCAGAAATTTCAGTACACTTATTTGTTGTTAAAGGCAAAGCAAGCTCTGAGGAAGTCCGTGTTGGACATCTATCTGGGATGACTAAGACCAGTGGCGCCTCATCTGTGTTTAGCTGTTGACTCAGCCTCCACCTCATCACCGATCCACACATATACACACAGCATATACACACCGCACACCCACTTGGCAGAAAACTAGTGGCAGCATTTCAAACAGCTCTCCACAGGTACTATGCTACAAATTGCCTTCGATTCAGCTGCTGCATCAGCTGGTTTTGACAGCTGCCGGGTGGATAATTGGTTCAACTGTGAACGAATAAAGGATGAACAAGCAGGCGTGCTTTGGCCTGTGGACCTTCAAAATGTGAAGCTTTAGTGTTGATCACAGTTTGTTATGATAAAAGAAAGTAGAACGAGATTTGAAGATGTAGCTGGTTTAAAGTAAAAAGGATGAAAAGTAAACAAAGTATGCATCAGATTGAAGAAATTGAAATATATTATGTTGGATTTTCTCACTATCGCCCCCAGAAAAGAGAAATTGAGAACATTTGAGGAAGGGTTATAAAATAACAAAGCTAACTATGTTAACAGAGTATTCACTTTTCAAGGTAATATGTTCCTTGTAGTGTTGTATCAATTATAGCATTAAATAGCATTTAGCATTGTAAAAAAGAGCACAGCTTTGCATTACAGTCTTCTAACATATTGTTTTGATTAAATAAAAGTTAAAATGTTTGGAAAAGCTTGTACACTTCTTTACCCAGAGTTGACAAGAATGATACAACTCTATTGGCTGTACACTAAATAGGAAGATACCACTAGTAACTGTCCAGCTTAATTTAGCATATAGACTTTAAAAGAGGATAAACAGTTAACCAGCTCTGTTTAACGGCCCCTACACACACACGGCGGCGTGCGTTGAAGCTTCAACGCTTCTGCCCATTCACTTTTAATGGGGTGACGTCACGCTTTGCCGAACTGCGTTGATGTTCCGTCGCTTCGCTTTGTTCGCGTTCCTCGCTTCAAAAGTAGAGTCTCCTTTTGAAGCCTCGACGGAAGCGCCAGCCAATCGAATCATATGCCAGTACAAGCACTAGCCAATCAAACCGCGTGCTTGTGTGTCCGGGGCGGGAAATTCATGTGATTGGTGGTTGGTCGAGTTTCAGACACGCCAACCGGAAAGCTTCAACACATGCCGCCGTGTGTAGGGGCCGTTGCAATTTAACAAAAGCCACCACCAGCACTTCTAAAGCTCACTGTTTTACATTTGATTTTTTATATATACTTTTTTTAAGTGGTACACACAGCAGACCTAGCGAACATACCTAGCTATCAGGCTGCTAGCTTAAACTTCTAATTTAGTGTACAAACATTGATTTACCCGAGTTGTGCATTTTTTTCGTAAATAAAGTTTTTGTTAACATTCAGTTACTCACCATAAGGAGTGTGTTCAGCTCTGGCATTTGTAAAGGTAAACACCCTGCATGCTGTACATCCATGTGTACTAGCTTGCAATCTTATTTCGTTCTTTGCTAGCACGTTGCTATATTGTGGCTCGATAACACCCCCTGTGGAGAAGTGATATAGTGAAAGCATTGACAGGACTGTGGATCACATGCTTCTAGTTGTGAGTGATAGCAGACAAAACCAGAGGGCCATTCATAAAAACATTGCTTCATAGTGTTGTTAGTGGTCATTAACTGAGAAGGGTTCTATTAAGTCTAATTTCGATTAAAATCTGAATTAACATCTATATTTTAGATAATAATTTAAACAAATATTAAATAAAACTACGTTAATGTTGTGAAAATTATGATTATTTTGAGTCATGAATTTAGCATGATCACGGTGTAATTTTTAAAGAGTATTAACAAATACTAACTGTAGGCTTGTACATCTCTGCAGCAACAGATTATCTTGGTATTTTGACAGATATGTTGCCCTTAACAAATATTCCAACTTCTATGATTTGTAAATTGCATAGAACATATTTTATGAAAATTCAGATTGATTGTTTCGCTGTAAATTAATCTAAAACAGTGGTGCAACGTAATTTGTTAGCCTGAAACACACTAAGTTGTACAATACAAACACCATTGATGTGGCCTACTGTAAAACACCATCAAATAGAGGTAACATGGCTCGTTAAAGCCATCATTACCGGTTCTCATGGGACAATCATCAACAGGAAAGGACACAAACCAACCTTAAGTCTGTATTAATGGCCCTGATTGAGGGAACGAGAGGTCAGCGGTGCCTGGCTTCCCTCCAGCATGACTTTGGCTCACTGAGAGGGAGGCACAGTCCACTACACATAAAGGCAGCCTGCAGTTGATTTTGAGTGCACGTTGACATTTGTCTTTGGACATTGCTTGAGATTTATAAGTGGGTCTGAATGCAAATCACCCCTGCTGGGACATTAATCTATAGGGGTTTTCCATTAAAGGGGGCTATGCTGGAGAGAGGGAGTTTGTGTGCTCGTAAATTTGGTTTGGCACACTGATTGTTCAGCAGATCGTTGGGTAAATGAGTGGATGCCGCCAGCCACGAGAAACAGCTTTCTCCATCATGCTATTATTTTCTGCCAAGGGGTCCCAAAACACATGCTAAAGTCATTACACTGGCTTGGGGTGAACTATTTATGACCGTGCCAATCCAGTCTGCAGGCTCAATCCAGGGGACTTAGTAATGGCACTTGAGGTTCTTTAGGCAACAATTTATGCAGAAGAATAATGCACCAGAGACGTTAGAGAGATAATTTAGTACAAGACAAAATCAAAAACCTCAAAGAACCTCTATCAAATACTTCAATATCTATTGATTAACTCCTCTCGACTATTAACTACTCTGGCTTTATTCCATCTCATCAGGAAGTACTGTGTAACATCAATGTTAACACAGATCACTGTTGTAATGAGATGAATGAAATATACTGAATCACCTTACATATCAACAAGAATTCAGATCATTAAGATCAAAACGCATCAGATCTACATATGCAACAATAATAATAATTATTTAAAATGTCATCAAAATGTCATTAAATCTAATTCCATATATGTTTCTCTTCTTTGTCTATCAAAGGTTATTCTCAGATGATGATGTAAAATGTATAAGTCTGACCAACGGTCTAAAGCCTGATGTTAATAAGTTAACAGTAATGGGAGAGGAGGAAAAACAACAAATCCTCGTTTTTGAGAAGCAGGAATCAGCAAATACTTATCACTTTTTTGAATAATTAATGTAAAAGAGTTGCCTTTTATTTAGTTTATTTACAACTTGAATATACGACCAAAAGTTTCAGCTCTACTCTTAAGCAAAGATAGGGAAAAGAAAATCCAACATATAGTTGCAAGAAAAAGTATGTGAACCCTTTGGAACTTCCTGGATTTCTGCATAAAATGTGTTCTGATCTCCATCTAAGTCCCAACAATAGACAAACACAGTCTGCTTAAGCTAAAACCACACAAACAAGTATATGTTTTTATGTTTTTATTGAACACACCATGTAGACATTCACAGTGCAGGGTGGAAAAAGTATGTGAACCCTTGGATTTAATAACTGGTTGACCCTCCTTTGGCAGCAATAACCTCAACCAAACGTTTCCTATAGTTGCATATCAGACCTGCACAACGGTCAGGAGGAATGTTGGACCATTCCTCTTTACTAAACTGTTTCAGTTCACCAATATTCTTGGGATGTCTGGTGTGAATCTCTCTCTTGAGGTCATGCCACAGCATCTCAATTGGGTTGAGGTCAGGACTCTGACTGGGCCTCTCCAGAAGGCGTATTTTCTTCTGTTGAAGCCATTCTGTTGTTGATTTACTTCTGTGCTTTGGGTCGTTGTCCTGTTGCATCACCCATCTTCTGTTGAGCTTCAATTGGTGGACAGATGGCCTTAAGTTCTCCAGCAAAATGTCTTGATAAACTTGAGAATTCATTTTTCCGTCGACGATGGCAATCTTTCCAGGCCCTGAGGCAGCAAAGCAGCCCCAAACCGTGATGCTCCCTCCACCATACTTCACAGTTGGGATGAGGTTTTGATGTTGGTGTGCTGTGCCTTTTTTTCTCCACACATAGCGTTGGGTGTTCCTTCCAGACAACTCAACTTTGGTTTCATCTGTCCACAGAATATTTTGCCAGTAGTGCTGTGGAACATCCAGGTGCTCTTTTGCAAACTTCAAACATGCAGATCAGAACACATTTTATGACCAACTTATGCAGAAATCCAGGTAATTCCAAAGGGTTCACATACTTTTTCTTGCAACTGTATATGAAGTGAAAATGAAGCCTCAAAGCAGAAATGAAACAGGCATTATTATCACCTAAATACTAAGACCGATCGCTGCTTAGACAACAACGGAAAACACTTATCTTCCCAAATCTTGCATTTGCATAATCCAGCAGCTGTTTTAACTTTCCAAACACGTTTAACTGCAAGTCTGGAGCATCAAAGCAATGATAGCTTATTAGCAACTGAATACATGCAATGAATGTAAACCACTCTAAATAAAACGGATATACTTTTTGCACTGCCTGCGGATGAGACTTTACATGTTTGTTTGTTTTTATGTCTCATTTCTTTGTCACATTATGGCATATATCCTGCCTGAGATCTGGCACAGAATCAACAACTCAGGAGCTTTGCTGTTCATTCATCAGCATTCAAACATTCCTATTAGCTCGATTAGGTTATTAACAGGGAGAGAGTTTGAGTAGGCAATGACGTGTCATCAATATTTGATTACTTATGCCTCTTTCCCCCCCGGGAGTTATACTAAATTAAATGACTGCATGAATCCTCAACTTCCACAAACCACCACGGCCCTCCTCAGCCTATTTGAGATACAACTCTGAATAAAACGTTATTGGGAAATGCCTGCATTTGTTCAGCAAACAATGAATATCAAAGTAAGGATACTGTTTTTTAGTACATTTAAGAAAAAGAAATGTAATACAAAGCTGTGCAGAAAATGACACTTCAGCTCTTTGTCAACTACAGCTGAAGAGGTTATCTCTCCAGCCGTCACATCAGCATCCCAAATATTGTTTGCACTCGGTTGGCTAGCCATGCCTGGGAAAAAAGTTTGAATACTAAATGTGGGCTGGCAGATGCATCCACCAACACGAGATACGAAGTGAAAGCACTCACGCACACCATTCCGGATCCCCGTGGATCCACTTAGATTAAACCACCAGCCTCTCCTGCATAATGCACAAAAAAATATTTAGGGGATTTCACTTTTTGTTTCAATTTACAACGTATCACATTCACTTACTAGACATACAATACGTGTGTGTGTTGAAAGTCTGCTAAAGCCCTAAAGTCAGTAAGACTTAACCGCCCGTGAAGAGTCATTAATCACTAATGTGTGCTTCAAAAACTTGCAACCTAATCTTGTATCACTTGTCATTTCATTCCTAAGTGAGCACAAGGGATACAAGTAACTGAAGAGCACTGTTGAAAACAAACTGCATAGGGTCAGCAAGGATATGGCTTGACTAAAAGGCTGACAAGGCAGGCAACTCAGGAGCCATAAACAGAAGGAAACTGGTCTTTGATTGCTAATTCTTGCTAAAGTGCAAAACAAGTTTAAATGAACTTTAAGTTGAACTCAAGGTACTGTGAACTTTAAATTAAGAGAAAACCAATCAACTGCCTCCCGCAGATTCTTCACCCAGCAGCCTTGGGGTTACAATTTATAAAGGTGGACAACTTTATTGATCACCATAGGTCAGAACACACTAGGATGACTTTCGATACCTGCACAGCAATGCTACATCCTTAAAACCTGACCGACAATGTTACCCAGGAGCCGGTTCTGCAGAGTTCACAGAGGAATCTGTTGACTTGGCACCACAGGTTGCACTATCAGATGTGCATCACATTTCCTGCTCTCTGCACATTGTTTCTAAAAGAGGGTAGATGGAAAAACTGTACAAACAACATACAGGGAAAAGCATGCTTTTAAAGGCAACCCAAGATAGCAGAAAACGATCTTATGTATCATTCAGTAGCAGAAACACTTTATCTGCCACTTGTTTTAAAACAGAACATGACTGTTATACATGGTTTACGATTTTCTGCTTGTTGTCCTTCCTCTCTTTCCATTATCAGGTCAGTTAGCATTGGAATCGTGCCAAATGAGAACTGACAGGTGACAGTACCACTATTTGCTTTAAGTATGAAAAAGAACACAACCTGAATTCAAGATAACTGTAATACAAATACATCATACATACATACATCATACTAAACAGAAAAAGGAAGCAAAGGCAGATAACAGCTTCCAACTGACAGATGTCTGGATTGTATTTATATCCCTATATACATATTATATGACAGACTGCATGCATTAAACCGAGAGAGAATGTAAAGGTTATAGATTTAAACTTGAAAACACAAAAGAAAGGAATACAAAAGCAGAAAAACATCTTGGTGTAAAGCAAGTCCTGTGAGGCTGTGAATGCAGTTCCAAGAAACATAACATCATTAATTTGGCTTTATTGAATACACTCCCCGTATCCCCTGACAATATTCTACTTGTAATAAAAAGTGTTAACACACAGTAAAAGTCTTCAGTCTTTTTACTAAGCTAACTGACTGGAGTATTATACTTAGCATTCAGACATGTGGTTGGTATCCAGCTTCTCATCTAACTTGAGGCTGGAAAGCAAATAAGAATATTTCCCCAATCTATAAAACGATGTATTTCACAGGGGACTGACGTCTGCAGGGACTTTGTTAAATTGGTCTACTTTTGTCTTGTGGATAGCAAACTACCTGAACGGGCTATGAATGGTTTTCCATCGTACTAGCAAGCTAATAGCAGTTATTTTATGCAACTGCTTGTTCCTGCTTCAGGTCTTGATTGCATAGCAAACGTGACAACCACCATGTGAAGAGGAAAAGGACATGCTTGAATGCATAAAGAGAGCTGTGTCAACATGTTTGTCTTAATGTCGGACTCAAAATTGTCATGTCACTGGCAGCAGACTGGAAGCAGACTTGCTTACACTAATGTCATGTTCATTCTGGGATAATGAAGACAAAGCCAAGGTCTGAAGTGGTTCTGTTTGAGCTGTTTTCAGATAGTGTTGTTATTCAGGCTTTTTGATCGCTTATGAAATATGAATCTATATTTACATGTTTGCAACAAGGTCAATATGTCTTTCAAGATAAAAAATTGCAGGTACATATAACATTGTGGTTTCAGGTGTTTGACACTATAAAATATGGTAACATTTTAAATAACAACTACATGACAAATTACATTTTCATGAATAACTGTATTCTGAACAACTAATCTTCGTCAATGAAGTATAAAGAAATATTAAAGTTTACTGCCACAGTAGCTACTCTATTTAGACTAAATATCAGCATGCTATTTTTTAAATGTTTACCATGTTCGGGATTTTGGTTTAATGTGCTAACACTTTATCGTTAGCAAAACAAAGTACCAGTGAGGCTGACAAGAATGTCATTAGTTTTGCAGGTGGGGTATTAACTCATTTGCTCCTAATGGCTTAAAATAATTAATGTCCAAAACAAGTCAACAGAGCTTTTTAACCTCAGAGCAGCTGCTCAGAACTCTCTTTGGAAGTATGTCAAAAGCAGATTAGTAACAGATCCCTATGGGTAATCCTGGGAATCCCTCAGGAAAACCAGAAATAAATCTAAGAAACAGACATTTGGGATGCTATGGATGGCTCCTGCCACTGTGTAACCGACCTCTTCGAATGGCAAATAAATGGATGCAAGACAGTTTATTTTCAAAGTTCATTATTACCTTGATTTAACCTACTTTTCTCCATGCTAAATTACCTTTGCAAATCTTGAAATACATATTTTACTGCACTTAAATGTCCTCCATAAACCCCACTTTACATGATTAACAGCTGTCATATTCCATGGGGTTCATCGGGGTAATCACAGGCTCCTCGCTAACCTCTGTGTCATTCTGCCAGAGCTGGACTGAAATAGTGTTCAGACACTGTGACCGTACAGAATGAGAGATAGTGACAGACTGATTTTCCAGAGAAATAACACAGCATACTCTACTACTGTAGTGCCGAAAGAGATTTATAAAAAGGTCAGTGTTATAGTACGTCCTCTTCTGATGACTCTGGTTTTATCAGCCACCAAAGCCACACAGTCTATGACTCATCAGTATTGATTTGCTGCCACTGATCTTCATGACACCAACACGCTCCTGGACACAAAGGTCAAGCATGATCAAATGAATCTGCACACTGTCAAAAGTTGAGTTAAATGTCTGCATGCTGAGCCATTTGGAGATATGACCAACAGAGTGTGAACACAGGACTATGCAGGGAGGTTCATCTTGATGATGTGCTTGAACAGCAATTTTTTTTTAACTGCACTCCTGATATAATGCTCCACTACATTTGGCCTACCTACTCTGCTTTGCTCTGCCTGGGGCTTAACCCACTGCCTGCAGATAGGGCCAGCCCTCAAAACATAATTGCATAATGGATCTATCCCAAGAATGTGCCCTTTTTTCAGGTTTGTAGCTATTGTATTCCATTTATCATGGGTAAATGTGCCTGTCCACGCAAATGACATCCTTTTGTAAAACCACAGAGGGCTAGAGCAAAGGCATAGTTGAGAGACTACTGTCATGCTGAAGTTACAGAACCTGAAAAACACCAGATTCTGAGTACGAGTCTATAATCTACAGCACATCTTAAACTGAATTGTATCTGCTAAATATCCCACACATATTGACATATACAGCTTACACTCTCAAAGGTAACATGAATCAACTGTAGGCCCACTGGGAATTCATCTGTTGGGAAACTACAAGTTTACCTGGGTGCTTTGGAGATTCTCTCTTGCATATGATCAGTAAAAGCTATGCTGTCCAACAAACCCCATTTTCTGTAAGTGTACCGGGCGTAATCCCAGGACCTATTTTCCATTAGCAAATATCAGTAAAAGCATCTGATGCCAAAGTAGACTAACGTTAGTTGCAAGTGCGGATCACTGTGTGGCAGTATTGGACCTGAGCTAGTTGGGCTCTGCTTTGGCAATAATTACTTTAATCAGGTACATTGTTCTAACTTTAAATCCATGAAAATAATGCAGTTCAACAGGGATGATTTAACTTTAATAAAGCAATACCAGACGAGGTTTTGTCTTACTTTTCCTGCGTGATATGTTCCTTTATGGCCCCCAGGGTGATCAGGCTGTTGGTGCCTTGCAGCAGCCTGCAGTTCGCCAGGTGCCGCTTGTACTGCTCCTTCAGACAGCCGTTCTCCGAGCACAAGTCGGACACTTGCTGCTCCAGCTCCTCGATCCTTTCCCTCTGCCTCTCCAGGAACTCCTGCTGGGTCTCGATGATCTTGTTAAGCTCCTTCAAATATTCCACAGCCCTGGTAGGGTTCTCGGTTGGGTTTTCCATATCGCTCCGCTGTGGTTCCCTGCTGTATCACAGAATGGTTCCGTTTAGTCCAGACCGGGCTTAAGCGCAACAATTCACCGGGTTGCGCCTTTTACGCCTCGCCATTGTTTTAAGTCCGTGTGGGTGATCATTCAAATAAATAGTCCCTGTACGCGCGTTTAGAACTGCTTTAAACCCACAAAACTAAAAGATCCTAATCACGTACCAAGCTGTAAATGTCAAATGATCAATCAACCAGAATGTGACAGACTATTGAGGATCGAAGCTGGCTCTCCGTGAAGTCCTGTTACCCCATGTTGGCAGCACGCTATGACATTTTGTGTGAGGCACCTTTAGCTCCATGCTGCTCCCGTGACTTTTCGTAAACAGACGCTGGCTGTCAAGTGGGCGGGGTTAGCAAGTTTTATGAACCTGCAGGTCGCAATGAGCGCAACAATAGCTTAGCAGGAGCTGGATGAGGGGAGGTGGGTTTGTCCCTCAGTATACTCAAAATACTGTCTCATGTCCTTTCAGCGCGTGTTTTATGCATGTATGCACACGAACACACACCCACCCCTCTCTCACACTCGTATTGGAAACAGAAGAACTTTTGCTTTATATTCCGCCTGTGCTTAATGCTGGTGGTGCTGCGTCTCTCCTGCAGAGTTGTTTACTATGCTGTCTATGTGATGCCGTTTCAGCAGCAGCAGACTGT
This sequence comes from Notothenia rossii, assembly GCF_949606895.1. Taxonomy (NCBI): domain Eukaryota; kingdom Metazoa; phylum Chordata; class Actinopteri; order Perciformes; family Nototheniidae; genus Notothenia; species Notothenia rossii. Next base: position 15,418,840 of record NC_136902.1, read on the forward strand.
TCCCCCCTCTAGTGAAATTATCCTAATAGCAGGGAGCAGCGTGGGTTAGTGTTTGAATCAAAAATGAGTTTACTGTTCAACACATCTCTATGTGTGGCAGAGGATACAGTGGTCCCAAGGGTGGACTGTAAGAGAAACAACTGCAGCACTGCCTGAGATACTGAGGCTGATGCTGGAGTTGTGTCTGTTATAGCCTCATCTGCCCTGCTTTGACAATTAAGATTATTGTAGGATTTATATTTCTGAAATGGGACTTAAAACTGTTAAGTCTTTAAAATACACAGCATGTGAAGCAGAAAGAATAAACCTTGTGTAGTATATTACAGACATGAGAGGTAAATCAGTGACTGAGACTGAGTTATGGCAGTTTGCATTATTATCTCTTCTCCATGTGTCTTGAATCGCTCACCAATGGCTGACTTTCTTATCAAAGTAACTTACACACTCACACTTAAGAATAAGCCTAGTTGTCAAAAAACTCACAATATTTTCATGTACACTTCCCTCATAGGTGTCCCTTTTCTCTTTTGAAATGTTTTTGAAAGTTGATTTTAGGTTTTGTATGCCTGAATGCAGTCACAGCGCAAACACACAGGGTGAATGCTTTATCCATGAAATTGAGGGTGTTACCTTTATTGCAGGCTTCACCACGTGAAGGCTGCACTTGGATGATTTGTGATAAGTTATAGGCAGAGCTGCAGCAAACCACTGTGGGAGGCTGTTTAAGGACATGGAGTACAGATGGGCTACATTAGCTTGTTTTTTCTGGTTTCAAATTATATACAACACAGCCATTAACAGCCAAAAGTCACAGGGTGATGCATGTCAACAGAACACTGCCAAAAGCAATGCTTCATTCTCAGTTCATTTCTAGAGATGTATACAACACAGAAGCGGCACACACCCTCATAAGGTTAATGTCTTTGTTTTGTGCCCTGAGCAATACAAAACTGCCAACCATTAAAAGCAGTGTCCCAGGGAAAGGGGACCATGAGCCCACATGCACATCCCTGCATCGTTTTATACTTGCTAAAGTGTCCTCTGGTGAGCTATGAATCCCTTCCAGCTCTGATGTTGCAATTCCTCAACTGACCTTGTGTTTTAAAGACAAAAAAATGAGGAGAACGAAAGAGATAAAAGCAGTATCGCAAAGAAATCAAAATCTGCCATATTTATATTTTTCTAGTGAAATTGTTCATGCAGCTCCATTGGTCAACTTACAATAGCTTTAGGAGTTTTGGATATACTGAACCTTATGACTTGTGTGGATGAGGCATGCCAGCAACCATTAATGCCTTCCAAAACCCATGTCATTATTATGCTACTGGGCTCTCTTTTCTTCCTCTGGCTGACCGCTCAGATGCCTGTTCTGTACCAGTGCGGGCGCCAGCCAGAGAGATTTATTTTGTCAAATTGCTCATATTTGCACTGAGGCAAACCCACTCGGAAGGGCTCTTATATCAGCCCTACAAAACATTTGCCAGCTGTGATGGAAGAAATGCCACAATCATTTAACCAGCAGACTGGAAACATTTTTATTTTCAAAGAATGCCAAATACTTTCTGCTGAGATCAACAATCACCTCATATAGATGTGCATAGTGTGATGGATCTGAACTGTCACACAAGAGGGAACATTGAAGGCTATAAAGCAATTGATTTCTTTTCCGAAATTCACATGAAACGTAATTAAAGTCATAAAGATCAAAACCAATTACGTTAGGGAGTTTCCTCAGTGGTGCTCTCGCAACAAATCCAAACAGTAAGAATATAGATTGGGCGCTTGATTAAGTTTTCATCGACATTTGTGTCATTTTGTATAATGAACTTCAGTCTTCAGCCTATTGACATTTCTCCAGAGGAAACACTCATATAACCAATTTAAAAAAGTAAAATTCAGTTCATAGTTAAAAAATACTGAACTATAAAAACTAACTAAGCATTAATTGGGCTCAAATCTGCAACTTCTGACTTCCCTCACGAAGAAATCGCCTTCTAACGAGACCTTTATTACACCGCCCTGATCATCCTGAGGGAGCAGCCTCACTATTCTTGTCAGGTCTTATTCGATGCGCACCTCATTGATCCCCTCCACTGAGATCACGGTAAGCCAAATGGAACAGTGGCGGTTTCCCTTCACCCAGGACGCAGCAAGATGGCTCTCAGCTCCACAGACTGACAGGTGGGGTTTATGCAACCTGTGTGCCTTAATGGAGAGAATAAATTGAGTGTCATTCTAGCTTAACACGGATGACTGCCTTAATGAGCTATAGGTATACTACACGGTCACGTTTAAAACCCACGTGCCACTATCATTTCATGGGAGTCATTTCAAAATGTTCATTTCCACTTTTGAATTTCATCACATTTGAACTGAAGCAGAAAGTAAATCAAAATGAATGTGAGGCTGCTGCTGTGCTTCTTCTGTCTCCTGTGAGCAGCTGCTGAAGCAGATAGCCAATCAGCTTAATGTGTTTCCTTACCCAATACAACGTTAACATGTGGTCTCCTCCTAAGCCACCCAACATCTTAAGATACCCTTAACCGTAGCGTTAGCCTGAGCTACACAGCTGGCCGTCCTCAGCGTCCTAATAAACACCTCTCAGGCATGAGTCGATGCTCTGTCTATCTAACCCCCCCCTGAGAAATAAAGAGCATGTGGGAAATAATGCAAAGACTTAAGCAGCTGCTGTGCGTGTCCCACTCAGAATAATTTCTTCATGTGCAGCAAAGCAAGTTTGTGGGTTTTATGTGTCTGTAAACATACGTTTTACAGTTTTTAGCCTTGAGTAATAACACTGCATTAAAAATGAATGAACTATATCTGTAACATTTCAAGCAAAAATGCCAAATACGCTGGTTCAGATTGTTAAATGTGAAGATGTTCTGCTCTTGTTTGCTATATATCATCATGAATCAAATATGTATAGGTTTTAGACTTATGGTAAGATGAAAACAAACATTTGAACACAGGCCCTGATAAATGTGGTGCTCATATTCTGCTTTTCACAAATTGGAAAGTGATTGATTATTCTTAAAACAGAACAATCTGCACTATAATAAAAATAATGTGCACCCATGAATAACTACGACCCTAGAATAAATAACAGAAATGTTAACAAAACCCATATGAACGTTTCAGACGGTTGCAGACGAAAAATCCTGCTGCTTCACAAATAATTCCGTGGTGCACATTGTGCTTACCTCCTGGAGATCGTGGAGCATTGGCAGGCGGCTGCAGAGGGCATACCAATGAGCTAGGTGACTGGGACCATCCAGAGCAGCGTCACAGACAGATGGGAGATATTTGATCAGATGTCACAGACCTTTACACATCCTCAGGGAGACAGAGAGGCCGAGAGCCTCCTAATCCGCTCTGTATCACATGAGACTGTGGAGAGTCTACAGGCTGTGGCATAAAAGGGATCTCAGCCATTGTTAATATACAGAATTACCAGTTTCCCATGAAACTTTATATTTACATATTGTGCAGTGCTTTCCTTGCATTACATATTATATTTATTCTGCTGCAGCAAATAAGTTTGATAACCCTGTTGAACCACCTTTGCTGAGAAGACATTTTTTTTTCTTCAGTTATAAACTAGGGGGGAAATGAAGAAACATCCCAAAAAAATATGTCTTGATGAAATATTGAAGAGGATAGGAAGAATTTAATGACCAGATAAGTGAAACAGGTGATGCAGAAATCTAATTTGTAGCGATAGGTGACAGAATTGGTTTTGTTAGTGGAGAAAGAGCTATAGTTTTTAGTTCAGACTTCATCTACATGTGTCTGTATTTGTAGTTATTCAGAAGAGAAAGTATGCTGTCTGTAGGACTTTATCATTCATTATTCTGTTGTGGAAAGATGGTTTCCGTTAGTCTGTTTCTTTAGTAAATGTTTCATGCAAAATAGTTGTATAGATGTCTTGGATGAATAATAACCAGATCGATGCTGAACGTGAAAAGTACAAACTTTAATTAGCAAAAGGTAAGAGCGTTTTCACACAAGCAAACACACTTGTCTGTATTATGTGCTGAAAGCTTTTCAAATATGATTGTAAGGCAACACAAAAACAGAACTGAAGCCATTTGATCCTCACACATACTCCTCTTACAGTAACACTGAATTTCACTAGCGAACATAAATACGATTGCTTATCAGCATTTCACTTCAAAATGTATAGAAAAATATCTCATTTAAAACAAACTCACACTCGTCCATGTCTCGTCAATTCGACAGTGCTACATTAAACTCCTCCCGAAATGTGGTGGTGCAAAAACAAGCTGAACATTACATGACACCGGGTCACATTTGATTGCTTCTGCACTAAAGCAACAACGGGATAAAAACTGAATGATGCTAAACTGTTTCACATTAATAAATTACACAGGAGCTGCATGCATTATGGCTCAAAACCTCAGTAATGTTGAATCATGAAGTAAAATGCCCAGAACAGAAATAATTCTAACATTTTCCAGTAGGATTTATGCACATTTTAAAGGGGTTCATCACCTTTAAAAAATAGGACGGTTTCAGTGGACGGCATTTTCACAAAAATGTATTAGCTACAACGAAACAACTCCCTGCTCATAAAATCAAATGTTTTCAAGTTAAAGTTTGCTTTCTGTCACACAAGAATTAGGTTCCTCCTGAGCTTGTACATTTCACATGTCAAATAAGTCGCAGACAAGTAAGGGTTGAGCGAAAACAAAGCCTAATTTAAAGCACAATCGAGTGGTTGTTTTTTAAAGCACACATGAAAAGATGTCAGTTGAACATTGGACGGTTTCGTAAAACAAAAGCTATATCAGATTCAAATCACAAAAAAGACACACATATATATCTGTTTCAACACAAAAACATACACACAAAGAAAAACAGCGCTCTTTTAGTCGTGCAGCTCTCAACTGAACTGCTATTCTGAAAATTGAGTTTCTTTTTAAGAATCTGTACCAAGAAAATGAGGAAACTGAGATTCTGCACTCGCATCCCGCAGCATTTGTTACTGAGGGACAGAGGCACATTGAAAATGTATTAATGGCCTGTGGTGTTCTACTTTTCAACGAAAAAGAGACCGGACAGAAAGCTTTATCAGGACTTGTAGTCTGGAGAATAAAGACGAGACCTGGGGCTGCTGCTTGGGTCCATCCTCGGTATCGTGCGGTTAAAGGAATTCACTGCTGGAGAGTTTAAACCTGAAATAAGGCCAAATATAGCACGGAGTAAATAACGCATCAATTGCAGAATACAACGAAAATGTATAAGTGGAGTAAATCAGTTGCTAGCAGTCAAGGTCCCTTCAAATATGGCAGAATTTTTAAAATGAAATACCACTTGGTTTAAAGGAAATCACAAATGTACAGCCTAATTTGTATTGGTACCATGTCTAGATCTCTCCCTAACATGCGGCAGCAGCCAGATAACAGGCTATAAATTGGGATATCAAACACCGGTAGAGTCATTCACATTAAATTGAAGACTTGGGGACTGATACAATGCTTTTTCTTGGCTAGGTATTACATCCAAATGAGCTTCAATTTACAACGGGAGAGGTGGCGTTTCATCAAAAAAACGATTTTGACTGCCAGAAAAGTGTCCTGGATGATGTCAGACTACCTTTTCCCAGTAGAGATTTTACAGCAGTGGCGTCACCACTATGGAGGTTAAACAAACGTTTGTATTGCTGCTTCAACCCAAAGAGAGGTGTCATACATTTAGGTATAACCCTTTGAATGTTTGCTTTACTCATTATATGCTTGATAGATGTAGTGAGGAAGTGTCACAGTGATAGTGTCCTACCGGAAATAGGTGGTGTCCTCTGGATGAAAGCATGGTGATAAGCTGGTTCCCTCGGGCTGAACAGCGTGTGAAGGACTAAAGGGAATAAAAACACATTTTAAAAAACACATCATCCCAGTGTTTGAAGAGCTTAGTATCAGTACATCTATAGGGAATCACACCGTTTCCTCACAGCTTCAGGTGCTTCAAATTGTGGCCACCACTAATGAACACACACTTGTCATGTTGGGACAATACTTCGTGTTTGAATTCAACCCGATCCAATAGAGCTTGTACTGTTAGAGGCGTTGATTTTCAGGTGTGTACAAAAGGAATTACACTAAATATAAAAAGGTAATTGCAGAAATTGTTCTTATAATAAGAGGTAAACAACAATTAAAACATATATAAATCAATAATACTTGACTTTAAAGTTAAATGTCAACAGCTTTGTTCACTCAAGTCACATAAACCATTTCAGTTTAACAAGTAACGATAAAAATAAAAAAACAGTTTATTTGAAAGCAAATACCTTATTATCAAATATGCCAGGTATTCAAACAATATCATAGTATTACTGTGCCTCCAACTACCCCAGTTTTAAAAGAATAGCATTTCCCACAGTGATGAGGCGACCCACCGATGATGATGATGGCGGTACCGGCCAGCAGAGCGAACAGGGTGAAGAACATCATCTGGTAGGAGTTTATGAAGCTGTGCAGGGAGTGGCTCCCCTCGAAGTTCACAACTGGAGTAGCAGCTGCTGTGAGAGAGCGGAGGATGGAGATAACAGGCTGTCAAAACCTCCTCCAGAGCGCTGAGAACATGTGACACGCTAACAAGTCGTCGCTATGGCACTTAAGGATAATGACGTTTGTAACAGTGGCAGTGAAATCTGAATAAATATGCTGCGTGCCTATGTTTTAAAGATAATACAAATAATACTAAACAACAAACAAGTGTGCATGGGGAATATTTAAATGTTTCTATAATCATCTGCTCTAAGGTTAACTTCTTCTCTGTATAATATAAGTGCAACAGGCCGTGACTTGTACTCCAGCTGGGACTTTCCTAAGACTCCAAGAGCATGCCCTGTAGTCCTCAGTGAATGAGACTACTGTAAAATGAGAACATCATATAAAGCAATGCTGAACACACAAGACAACTAACAACCTAAGAAGTATTGTGGCGTAGAGTTAGAAATTAAAACTAAAGATGGTCCAGCAAGGCTGTATTGCTGGTGTTGTAAAATGCTAATAACTTATTGTAACATTAGCTTGTCAACAGTTATCTTTGGATGAGGCTACATGGATTGAATTGAAATAACTTTTCTATGAATATAGGTGACAGCCATGCTTCCGTTCCCGTGACCTTACACATGCAGTCTATTTAAAGCAACGTGAGATTGTGGCTTGAGGCAGTGTGTTGTCATTTGCACTGAAAGGCTATCAGACCTAGCTTGGCAGCGTTGTGATCAGCCACGTGAATCAGAGCGACTGGGATGACGATCGTGGGGCCGCAGGAGGGGCTGCTTATGGAGATGGAGGCAGAGATCGCTGCCTGAGGGTCCACGGCGCTGATGGTGTACTTCGAGAAGCTGGGGAAGCCCTGATGTACTTCAATGTCTCGGACAGCAATGTTGGGAGAGGAAGACACCACCTAAAAGTGTGCAGGCGTGTTACTTCTATACATACTTTGTTCTAAAAAGGGTCATACTATCCACCACATGGAGCAAATAACATTTATTACTCCTACAAAAAAATACATTTATGAGGCGATGGGCCCCTGTAATGCATCTACTAATACAGTAAGAATTGTTAACACTCCTGTATGTCACTTGTATTCTCTCTCCATCATTATTATTTTTGTTGTTTATTTACTATTATTTGTTAATTATTTTTCAAGCTAGCCTATCTTTATTAGATTTTTTTATTTTTTTTAGCCCTGGAGAGTCTGTCACTGGTTGTCTAATACTTGAAATCTATTCAGGATTGTATTGATACAGCTGGAAAAACTGAACATTTGAATGTGACTGAAAGATATATTGCACTGTATTATTGTCTGAAAAAAAAAAGTTCTATAAAATAAAAATTAAATAAATAAAAAGGGTCATACTACACATACAAAAGTAACTGGCACATTTTACAGCAGGTTCTACTGACCTCCATGTTGGACAGGGCAGCCGTGGGGCCGTAGACGGTGAGCTCCGCTGATGGGTGCAGGTTGGAGAGCAGCAGTTCGGTCTGGTCGACGTAGAGGCCGGGCTCGATGGGCAGCCGGGCGCTGACCCGCTCCCCAGAGGAGGCCCCGCCCTCCAGGCCGGCCCCCACCAGCAGGTCGGTCATGGACATGCTGAGCACACGGCTCTGCTGTTCCGTCATTGGCTGCAAGGTTATGGAACATGTATAGGAGCCTGGGGCAAAAATAAAAAGGAGAAAGCTGGTTCAGGCTTAAAAGTTCTACAGACTGCAGAAAATGAATATAGAGGCACACACACATTTGCTTTGTAAATAAATAGTGGAGTAAGAGAGCACAGAATGTCACCTTCCCCGTGTTTCTGGGACTGTGTTTTGGTATCCAGGCCAGGTGCTCATTGAATGCATTGACTCTAATGTTCAATGTACTGTAGTATATATATATATATATATATATATATCTATGTGTTTGTGTATGTGTGTGTGTGACTGACTAATCACTAATTGCCTGGTGGGTAATTCTGAAATGCAGTCCCAACCCATGGAATTGTCGCATTGTCACAAAACACCCTGCCTCTGGTTCCCATTTTGAAAACCACCCTTAAATCATATATATGCTTTGGATTCTGTATAGAGCTCCTCTAACTACCAATGTGTGCATGTGGGACAAGAGGAAAAACTATGCATGTCACAGTAGGTGGTCCCTAGTGTCAATGTGGTGTCAAAAAGGGGCAAGACACGTAACAAAGCAGTTTATATCCCCGCTCGGGTCTAATGTCTGAAACTGTCAAAGAGGGTCATTTCACATCACTTGCTCCCATTAGGACCTCAGTGGAATTCAGCTGAGTGAAAACAGCCTTGTACACACACACAGCGATCCCCAACAACTGCAGCGAAGTCCCACACACAATTAGAGCAGTGCTTTCAAGCAAAAGGGAGTCTTGTCAGTTCAATACATCACTTGGACACCTTTTATTACAGTCCCTGCTAAACCCATTCCATGGGAAATGCAGATATTGATTACGCCCCTGTAAATAGTGTCTTCCTGGCAGATCTTGCATCGTGTTCGCATTCAAAAAAAGGTATGCCTAGGTAAGATTTAGAATAAACGCATTTTTGGAAAAGTTTAACTTACAAAAAAGCAGGGTGAATGTCAAACAAATCTATCTCAGTATTGACAGTTGAGATGCTTGGAGGTCACTTTCAATAAAAAGCTTTAAAAATTGATCTAAATGTAAAAGGACAGACACCAAATTAAAGATAAAGGGTTGGATCCTCCAAAGACACCCGCATGTTCTGTGTCTGAATAAAATAAAAAATGATTACATTTTCTCAAAGGCTTTGTAACTGCTCACGGTTTCTGTATGAATATGAAAGGCTTTCTGCTGCTTTGACCATGGACGTGATTTGTGGTCAGAAAAGCCTTACCAATGCTGGAGTCGAAGCTGGTGTGTGTTTTGAAGACATCATTAGCAGAGAAGTCAATAACATCACTGCTGAAGCTCAGATGGCAGCTGACTGAGGTCTCTGGCTTCAGCTGAGAAATAGCTTCTGCCTGGGCCGGGGAACAGGTACCTGCATGGAGGAGAACACTGGCATTAGATAACTCATTATTCAAACCGTTATGTTTTCAGCAAGGCAGTTACAAATGAGAAAAGGGACTTTTGACAGTGCGAGAGTTCAATAAAAAGATGGACATCACTCAATTGTCTGTCAAACATGAAGCTATAGCCATAAGCAGAAACAGGCAGAACTAGCCTGTCTCTGTCCAAAGCTAACAAACCCTCCTTCAACCCCTCTGCATCCCTGAGCCAAATTAAATTGATTGATCTGTACAAAAAGTGTGAAACCTACAATTTGTGTTTTTTGTTAGGTTATGCGTCAGACCCTTGAAAATTACAGATCACCATTGCAAAATAGTCTACAATCATTAAAACAGCAATTTGTCAAATTGGCACTTTTTTTTCCTACGTATTAAACAAAAAAGTTGGAAAAAAGCCAGTAAAAAAGTAATGTAAGCTAACGGTCTGTAGCTTCATATTTACCAAGTAACTTAAGTGGTATCAATCGTCTCATCAATAGTCACAAGGCTAATTTATTGTATTTCCCAAAAAGCTTCTTTAAACACATTTTCCCCTGTGAGTGAGTTCAGTACCAATGAGGTTGTTTCCTCTCCCTCTGGTTGTGAGCAGGATCTTTGTTTCCTTGCCGACCCTGACAGGTGTAGCCTGCGCCACAGCAGCTGTCCTGGTGGATGCTTCTACTACTATCTACAGAAAATACAGAGAAAGAAAGCAGCCATTAAATCCTAAGACGATTCAGGAGAGTGCCTCGAATAACCACATTGCAATTTCCATCCAAAACAAATTGTTTACATCAATCACACCAGACAGTGAAACAAAACTAATTATAACACAGCTGAGTGTTTAATATAACATTACTGCTGCTTCTGTCAACGTCTCCTCTCACACTGATAAAAGACATCTTCACTTAGTACATTTGGCTTGTGACGCCTTTTTTGGTTTGAGATGAATTACCTTGCACCAATTCTCTTCTGCTAATAGGAAATATTCATACATTCAGATCACGATCAGACTGGATGGAGTATGGTTGGTGACACTCTGCGAGAGACAATTAATCCTTATCCCTCTCCACCATGTTTGAGAATCTCCACAGCGATAATGTCATGCACAGACATTAGACAGAAACAATGTGGTACTAAAAGGTGATGAGGGATATACTGCACATCTGTCGTACTTTCATTGTCTCCGTGAAGTATTGCTGAGTAGATACAGGATAATGCACTGGTGGAGCCGATGAAAAATATTTGTAGAACAGGGATGTCGAGATTAGCAATAGAGGAACCAGAGAGGTGTGCTGTTTGCATAATTAGAAATGATTGCTTGTAGCTCATTCATCACAGCCGTGACTAAAAAAGGGAAACAGTCAGTGAGTGAAGCACTGCGGCTCCTTACTGCCAATAGATAACATACCTCTCTGTAGGTTTTCAAAACACCAGGTATCTCGTAGTACACAGTGACGGTCCCAGAGTCTCTGGCTACTGCTGCGCCACTTTTAGGATCCACCTGAAGAACGCCATTGGCCGAGGAGCTCCATGTACCGTGACCACCTGCAGAGAAGGGAAGACAGTGTGTTCCATTTCCAAATCCATTTATCAACTACATAAAGATGGATCATTCAATTAAGTAGGCTGACATCTTTAGAGTGCCAGAACTCAATATTACATTTCCCAATGTTTGACCTTTGTTATTTTGGTTGAAAGCTGTTATTTTATGATTCTTTAAAAAGGTCCCATATTATACTGTTTTTCATCAATATATTATAGGTCTCAGATATATACAAAACATGTGTCTGAAGTGTTTTGCTGAAACACCAAACAGATCATTGCAGCATCCCATAATCCCCTCTGTTTCAGCCCTGTTCCAAAAGTGCTGATCCTCTGTCTGTTACTTTAGATAAAAAATAAGGAGCCAATCCCCACGCCACTCTGAGAGATATTTGGTTAAAAAGAACACAATGGTGCTCTAGGAGGTGATTCAGGTTATAAGGTGGGGGAGGGTGTTACCTTGGTTGGTGATTGGCTAATGCTTACACAAGCCAAAAAATCGTTATGACATCATAAAGTGGCCAAAAGTGTTTCTATAAATGGATCAGGACAAAAAGTGAGTGCATTTCTTTTCCTGAAACTTTCAGAATCTCACGGAGGGGACACATGTTTATGTATAAAAGACATGAAAAAGTGGATTTTGCATAATAGGTCCCCTTTAAACATTTGCTGCATAAAGGACATGTAGCGGTCTCACCTTCAGGGCTGGAGATCTGGGCGGTGAAGCAGACCACGTCCCCCACCACCAGCCTGTGGGCCTGTTCTGGGTGGATGGCGTGCTCCACAGGAAGTGGAACGAAGTCCGCCACACCCACGTTCTCACTGTCCCACACTGCAAGAAGAGTGAGGCCCACGTTGATGGTCCTCACTGTCAGAGTGTTGTTAGCGGGCCCGACCCCCACCTGCACCAGGTCATCTCTGCAGGGCGGAACAGAGGAGTTGGAATAATATACATCAACTTATTAATGTATCCTTTAATACGACTCAAAAACTGAAGTTCTTTATTAGATGATAGGATTTTTTTTGTATGTCCAGGAAGACCTCATCTAAATCTGATTCCTCGCATCTCACTGCAACACCTGATGGCCTGTCATTGGTCCCCTTCAACACTCGATTCATGCCCTTTAATTATTTGACTAATTACCCTAATTAGTCTCCCGCCCAATGGACATTACAATAAACCTTATTAAAATAATTGAAATTAGGCCAATACTATTTGACATTTGGCTACTGAAAAAAAATCAAGAAATACATGACTTAGCTTGCTTGGTTTATATTTTGCAATAGTTCTAAGTGCTTTTATTTAAAAAACATTCCCCACGTCTTGCTTTTTGCCTCTATCTCCAAAGAATCTCAGATAACCTCAGATACCAGTACAAATCCAATTGGCTACCCGGGGACTCAGAAGGATCCAATCACAGAGCAGACCTTTTAGTCCTTAGGCTACCGGCCATTTTACCACACATTTTTTATACTTTCCCCCCTAATATTATCTGTCAGCATCTGGAGAACAAGGTAATAGAATCAATTTATAGCGTGAGGGAACCCCCTCATCAGGAGGGCAGTAATGCGTCTTCCTGCCAAACACTCCTCCCATTCATTTGCTTCACTCACTCGGGTGGAAACAACTCCATCTAAAATGAGGTTGGGAAGGAACAGCCCGGGAAATTAATTCTGTGAACTCCTAGCGTAGCCTGCCATGACCTCTGCTAGTACTCTACAGATATTAATACACACAGTCTGAAACAACAGTATTAAACACTGGTTAAATATAGAACATATTGTTAGTGTTAGGGATATATATTGCATGGATTAATCTCTAAATGAATTTTGGATTAAAATCAAACTTCATTTATATAGCACTTTTCATACACAAATGTAACTCAAAGTGCTTCACAAACACAAAAAGTAACACATAGCTTTAAGATTTAAAAGAACACTTAATACAAACGCAGGGCTGAATAAAATAGGTAATAAAATAAATAAATGTCACATACATTCAAATGATAAATGTTGCATCAAGGCTCCATGTTTCCAAATGTTAAACTTGTACAAATCTGGAGATATTGATAAAAACATTCCAAATAATATATAATTCTCAGCTGGTAGAGGGTGAGTAGTGAGTGGGTTGACATGACATGTCAGGCATCATTTGAAATAGGGGGAGACATTTGGTCAGGCAAGGCTGTGTGAGAGGGTGAAGGAGCGGACAACTCGGAGAGGGAGAGAGAGAGAGAGAGAGAGAGGACCAAGAACCTCCCTCTCTCTGCTTCTCTCTCTGCCTCTCTCTCTGCCTCTCTCTCTCTATAAATCTATATTTAGCCCAGAACAGCAGGACAATGGGGTTTTTACTTCTAGGCCCGAGGCAAATTGCAATGTCCTCCTTAATCTTCATTTTGCTTGCATTCTACTCATTGAGGTTTGACATCCTCTAAGGTCAGAGGGTGTCGTTTTCTCATACTGATATTCTGCACAAACTGTGCTGTTGTATTTACTGTATAGTGTCCTTACTGTAAGGTAATTATTATATGTACAGCACTTTGGCTCGACCAAAAATCGTTTTAAAAATGTGCTATATAAATAAAACTTGATTTGATTTGAGTCACACTGTTTAAAAAGGCATACATTATTTATGTAAATGACAGCCACATAGTGAAAAGTGTTAAAGGATCTATAGATTGTTCGCTGTTTACCTGTTAGTGGAGAACGTGAGGTGGGAGTTGGAGCTGTGAAGGACTTCTCCAGTGCCGGCATGAAAGTGGACAGTGAAGGTGAGCACTATGCCCAGGGGGAAGGCTTTCAGGCTCTCTCTGGTGTTTGTGTCCAGCACTGGGCTGGTACTGAAGCGCACATAGGACACAGGCACCACCTGAGAAATGAAGGGAAGAACCGGTGTCACACTCAGTAACTGCAGGGACAATGTCAACTGTCATTTTCATGGTCAGTGCTACTGTTAACAAACACAGTGAGTGGCCTTACCCCACTGAGAATAGAGCCTGTAGCAGGTGTAGCTAAACAGGGAGCTAATTGATCAGAATGACAGATCGTTTATGAAAATCTATGCCATCACCAAAGTAATATAAATTCTTCCACAGGAATCTTTATTTATTTTTAAAACCTAAATTTGGCAGCAATATGTACACCGAAATAATCCTTTCTTTTAAACCATGTCAGCCACACTTTTAAGTATGAAGGACGGATTCCATAAATACAATTCTCCAAGCATCTGCCATTTGGGAGGCACGATTAGGTTTTCTGTTGATTTAGCTTTGCTGCGGCACATTGTCATATTTTCTAAATCACAAACTGATGCTGAATTGGAACCACATTTATCAAACGGTGTATTTTGGACCTTTAACCACCTCGCAGCAGACAGTTTATATAATAACTACACGCAAGAGGTAATGGAAATGAAATTGTATGTTAATGCCCATAACATGCACCCTTCAAAGCCAACAATTGTGTCATGCAGTGGCTCTCAAACTGACCTTCAAAGCAAGGATGAGAGTTTGATTGATGCCAAAGGTCTCCTGGGAGGTGATCAGCAGAGAGGAGATGCCAGTCAGAGAGCCAGAGGAGAGGAAGCCCTTATCGTCCACTTGAGCGATAACAGCCTGGTCAGGGCTATCCAGAGTCCGATACGAGAGCGCACCCACACCATCCCTATTAGACAGAGAAACAGTCACATTCTATTCCATCAAGTTATGTTATGTGCGTCTTTTTGCAATGTAAGTGTCTGTTCACATGCAACAAGAGACAAAAGGCACTCACCTGTTAGTTTGTAGTTTGAGGGCTGAGTTCGGAGCCATCAGTAGCTCTCCAGTCTCTACTTCAGGATTGAGCATGTGTAGCTTGTCATAGACCTTGATCAAAGCAAAACGTAGAAAGTCCAATTATTAAAAAGGGCTTTGATCGCTCTTTGATGTTTCGGGACAAGAAACATGTCATAGTTTAATGCAGTCTGAAGCTGCATCAGCCTCAGATATAAACTCCAAAGCTCAGCATCTTCCTTTAACGCCAGCATCTCCACCATGAAGGAACAGCAGGGGGATATGATCACGATAAGTAGTCCATAAAAAGGGGCTTTTAAAACGTTTATCTTTACAATATGTATAATACGGATGCTAATGACACAGATACAAATATCTAAAGCAGTGGTTTATTGAGTGCTGTACCTGGATCTGGATCTCATCTGTGAGTTCATGTAGACTTCCTAATAGCTGCAGAGCTTCCGGGTCAGTAACTCTGAGCACCACCTTAAGCCCTGTCCGCCCTCTCGTTCTTCCCGTCACCATCATACCAAAGTTGTGCGCCGGCTGGGGCTCCACGTTAGCCTGAAGGAGAGAGACAGCTTGTAACAATGGCAAAAATAGCAGCAGCAAATCAAATCAAAAAGGCAACAACGATGAGGAAGCAGGGACAGGCTGACAAGACAGCAGATGCTGTTTTTGATTTGAATCATAATGCAATGCAGGGGACAGCACATCTTAAAGATTCATCCGATAAAAGGATTGAGAGGACTAGGAGCCTGAAATAGGAATGACTCGGTATTCATTACCAAATGAAACGTCAACAATCCTGAGGGCAGGGTACCTCATTGTGTCTTGGCTGGACATCCAGAATGTCTCTCTTGGTGGTGGACCATGTGAAGGTGAGGCCAGGTATGGCATTGGCAAAGGAGAAGGGTGTTTGACTATTGGTCAGACCCATCACATAAACAGGCATCTACAAAAGGAAAGGAGATGAGTTAAGTACAATATTGCGCATTAAAAGTACTCAATATTTGGTATTGTTGCCGCAAACTATAAGCAGTTACTCTTTGATTTGTGGTCATTGTAGTTCTTCTTGAAAATACCTGTGTTTTCGTCTTCATTCTTGTTATAGGTGCTCTGATTCTAATGGCTGTCAATTGCACAACTTCCACTTCTACTTGATCCTGTGGACACAAGAGATGATGTTTTTTTTCATTGTTAAATGTAGGTGAAAGATAAACTAGTCCACATGATGTTTATATATTGATATACCTGAGACACAACCACAAGTTTCCCAGTCTCAGCATCCACAGCTTGGACCAGTCCAGTCACGGTGACATTACCGATGGCAACACCCCTCACATGGCCCATGCCGTTAACAGAAGCTTTGTCCTCATTGGAAATAGAGAACAGGATATTGGACTGAGGCTGAGGGCCCCCCTCTGATGTGATCTATACATGAGAGCAGGATTGCAAAGAGGATTAAGAGTTTGGATTAAAAAATAAATACAAATACAAATAAATGAGCATCACTCTTGCATGATTAAACTTGACAACACTCACTGATGCTTTAGTCAATAACGTTCATCAAAGCAAGGTCTGATAGTAATTTGTTGACGGGCATTATCCTTTGTGAAATAAACAACACTAGAAAAATGGATATCCAACACAAATAATGTGCAAGGCATGTTTATTATTGAATTGTGTGTTTAGCAAATAGGAGGCCTCTTGGATAGATGGTTATAGCTTTCTTATTAAAGCATGAGCGGAGGCAAAATGAAAGGCGATCCGGATGTTTAAAGCAAGAGCAATTAGTCTAACTTCATTTTCCAGGAGAGCTCTGGCAGAGGGCTTTTTTGGAATATAAACTGTGGACCAGATGAACTCTTCTGGCAAGACAAACTGAGGCCAGCTGTCTCCAGACACAGCTAAAGAATCAATTTTGTACATACCTGCATCATTGCTCCAATTAACAGCGTCATTTTCCTTGGAATGAGTTTGAACGGTGGAAACACCTAGATGTTAAAAAGAGAAACACAAGTCACAACATGTGGAAGACATATGCCCGAGTTAACAATTTAGAAATCCACACAACATTATACCTCAATTTGCTGAGGTGCAGATGCAATTCTCCTCCCATTTTTGTCCACAACAACAGCTGACAGAGTGGTCTGACCAATAGAGGCGCCTTTCACCACGAACACAGCTGTATCCACCTCTGTGGCCTGCGCTAATGGTCTGGAAAAAAAAAGACATTTCAACATTTACATGAACTTGCCTTTAAAAGTTCCTTCATCCTAATCAACAAGTTTCACATTACTCACTTCAGAGAGACGATTGCAGAAGCTGCCGTGAGTTTAAGATTCATGAAATGGAAAAAGCTGACTGGGAAAGGCTTCTTATTATCATCCAAGACTCTGACATACGCTCTCACAGACTTGCCAATCTCCACCTGTAATAGAGAAGACACGAACCATAAGGGAAATAATCATTTTGGTTCACAGGCAGGGCAAACTTAACGGTGCTAATTCAAGACAGGCCAATTTTTTATTAAAATTGCAAAGGGAAGTGCTAGAAGAAGAAGTCCATATTTAGTGCGTTTACGTCATTGAGACATTCCGGGAACGCATGTTACTGATTATACGAATAATAATAATAATCTAGTCAAGCTGTGGCTGCACCATCTAATATGAGGGATTACGGGGTGCTAAACTCACCTTGTCAACCACTCTCACATAAACCTCTAGGATGTCAGAAACGTGCACTGTAGCCTGGGCAGGCGCTGGAAAGGCCAGACAAAGGTCATGAACCATCACCTTCACCTCCCCCGGGTGGATGGGAGAGACCTGTGCAGCAAATCAAAGTGATACATCAGAATCACATTGATCTGCATTCAATGGAGTGGTTGTGTACTTTAATCAATATCCTGGTCAGGTTATGCATTTGCGTTCTCTGTCAAATCAACGGTACAGTTTGTCGTTAAAACAATTGTGTATTCCCATCACAGTTTAGATGGTCGTTCTTACCTGAGCTGTTCCTTGGGCCTCCTGAAAGAGCACATTTGCGATCCCTTTCATACTGGTATTGATAAAGAAGTACCCTGAACCTTCTCGCAGTGCCAGGTTCGCCTGAAAAACAGTTCATGCATTGTGAGGGCTTCAAATAGTAATACAGCTCAAAATGATGATTACATATTGCGGTCATTTATTTCTGACAGGCATCTGGCCTTGCATAAGACATTAAAGAGGACCTCTGACCACACTCCCACTATAAAATCCTCTTACACAGGTCACTAACTGTTATTTAACCCCCACACCCGCCAAACACCGCTCTTATATCACACAGGATTAGGAGAGAGGGGCCCACTGAGGGGGATAATCTATCACGGTGCCCAGAGCAATCATTATTCACTTTTCAATTCATTCAGTTGTGACCGAAGGTGATGCAATTTAAAGTTTTTTTCTGCTCAATAAAAGAGTCAAAAACATATCAATAATGGCAACAAAAAAAAAAAATCAATTGAAAATTACTTTCAGTAAACAAGCCATGAAAAACATTTTGTAAGTACGTGTTCACCATTGCTAAGACATGACCCTGTGACATGTGTGTGAGTGTGTGTGTGTGTGTATCCGTCTCTTACCCGCACATCTGGATGGTTGTATATGGTAACCATCTCAGGAGAGACCGTCACATCCTCCACCAATAGCAGCTCCAGAGTGGCTGAGACTGGGGTCAAAGGGTCATACTGTTTAGAAAGAGAAGAGACGAAACCAAGTTAGTGTTGCTTACAACTTAAATATTATACAAACATCCAATACAGCAAGGTGGGTTTAAAATAGAAAAAAAGTTAGCTAAAGGGAAGTTTATTGGAAATCAAGCATCACTGATAAAAGTCAGACCTGCACTCTGACTCCAAACGACACGTTTAATCAAATAAATAACATTTCTATCACAGTTGGATCGAGTCAAAAACACCTGATATTGATCTGAGTTTGAGCTAAATGCTTACTGATCAAGAGTACGGATATAGGGATATTTTGGATAGAAGTTGAGCTGCTTTGGTTAGAGAGAAAGAAAGTGCAAAACTTTTGGACATATTTTAGTGGTTGAGTCACTTACTGGACTGGGAACTTTGGCTGCTGTGAGATGGAAGTCCTGGTAACCCAGAGCTGTCACAGTGATGGCAGCGGTGCCTGTTTGGTGATGTACAAGCACTGTCTGTCGTCCTGCAACAGAAAACAACAAACAAAACGTCATTAAACAAACAATCCAAACTCTTTTGTCTAAACTAATCTATAAAAACAGAGAGAGGAAACAAAAGTAAAAAATGTACTCCCACTAATAGGTGAATGGATAATTCCCTGTCTGCCTCCGCCGTCTTAGAATTTAATTCTGCAAGAGCCTTCCCTCCGAACTTTGCCTCATTACTTTTCCAAATGTCTCAACAAAAGACTTACATTTAGCCGATAACCCACTCTTTCGGAAAAACACAACAAGAAAAAACAAGTCAAGTCACAAGTCTTTACCGTGGAGTTTCATCTGTTTGTTGCCGTCTTCAAACGGCTGCAGTTCCATGGGCAGAGTGGGCTCGATGCTGGCCAGCGACACAATGCTCGATTCCCACAGTATGCTCAGAGAGCTGAAGTTGTCAAACTTTCTTCCTTGTTCATCAAAAGCAGCCAAGTCCAAAATGGGATTACGGTAATTTGAAACAGGTACCTGGAAAAAGGAAGTGTTGAATGAATTATGAACAAACAATTAAAATCAGTCAGCCAAAGATGCTTCCTTTTATGTTTACATGAGCCTAAAATGTGTTCATATTATTATTTTTATTATTATTATATTATTTGAAGGTTTTTGTAAGATTAAGCATGTACAGCCATGGAAAGAAGTAAATAATCAATGTACACAAAGACCAGGTTTAAAAAGTAAATGTACGCAGCTAAACACATCAGGTGAGGCTTGTTGGCGACATACACACCACTTGTTTGTTCTGCTGCAGCAGCGGGCAGGTCAGGTCCAGCTGTGGGCTGCTGTACACAGGGAGAAGGGTGAGGCGAGACGGGGGGGCGCACACAAACTTCACCACTGCCGGCTCCACAGCGGGAAAAGGATTGGTCACACTGGCCTTGTTCCCCACCATTACCTCCAGCACCTGAAGAATGACATAATAACTGAAGCCGATGGCCACATGCTACAGTGCGCTGCTGTTTCTATAACTATTGAGAGCCATTACAGTCATACAGAAAGGACGTCAGGTAGATAATGCAAGGTGGGATTTCAAGAAATTGTATTTACAGTCAGGGTACAAGAAATAAAAAGGGGTGAAATTGAACCATACAATTCTTAAATTTGGCTTCATGCATATTAAATAGAGACCTTATGAGTTCCCACCTGTTCTCCCAGGGCCTGGCAGGTTGCTCTGACCCAGTGCTGGTTATAGTTGTGAGATGAGGGGCTGGTCAGGGTTAGGCTCACAGTGGCATCGTCCTCAGCTATAAGGTTGCAGAAGAACTTCGAGGGCTCTAAAACCCAAGGCCTGGGCCCGCCCTCGAACAACATGTCTTTAGAAGATCCCAGAGTCACCACGGCGACAGATACAGGGTCAATCGCCTGCCAAACAACAGTCATGTATTATGCAAAGTTACAGCAGGACACTTCATAAGAAATGCTTTCAGAAATGTCAAACTAATGGAGAACCAACATGTAGTGACGCAAGAAGTACGTGTGCAGATTATCATGGAAGGAGAATTTTAAAACCAAAGAAAGGTTCCTTGATTAAAAAAAGGTTTTTGTGCATCCGCTTGGCTATTCTAGTGTTAAGAGGATCTTAACTTTGCTGGCTGGGAAATGTGAAAGCTAAAATCCGCAGCATTTCACAGAAAAGAAATTGGGTCAAACTTTAGCTGCCAGGGCAAAAGAAATGAAGACACATCACAAAAACGTCTGCAATATTTTTGAAGAATACCACTCACTTCCATAATAAAAAATACATGACCTGTAGTGCATCAAAGAGCATGTTACTCTTCTGATAACCCGAACATAAGGAGACCACAGCAGTATATCTGTGGCTCAGGAGGTCACACTGTCAAATGAGGTACTCTTCCACATTTAAAGTCATTTTGACTCCTGTGCAGCACTAGAGCCTAGGCCTAGAAAACAAATCAGTGTTACATAATTAAAATTCATAGAGTAACACCCAGGAGGAGAAATCTTTAACACTCGCTGATCATCGCTTTTCTGCCTTGATTATAGGGAGAGACTGTGTGCCTGAACGTGTATGAATGTGCACGACTTTCCTTCAAGGACGAAAGTTAATTGCTGAGATGAAAAGAATAAAAAGCAAATCACAACAAAGACTTCGGGCAGAGACGCCTCATCATGGCATTCAATAAGAAAAAGGGTGAAGAACGCCATTAAACAAACAAGTAAATACAACCCAGAAGAAAAGTAACTCTAGATGCCTTGAGAATATCCATTAAGAGGGCAAAATGAAATGACTTCTATGAGTAGCATAAAGCCTTTGGACTCACTCTGAGAGAAAGATAAGCAGCAATAGTGATCTTGGCGCTGAGATGGACGTTGCCGTGGGTGTAGCTCACGGTGAGCACGGTGTACCCGGGGGCCAGGGCCTTGGCCGTCACCCCACTGCAGCGCTCCTGGCCTGGAGCCATCCTCCCTGGGTTGAAGAAGCCAAGAAGAGTAAGAGAGAGAATTCAATATGATGACAAAGAACAAATAACCACAACAGTTCACCCAGGTGTCCTCATGTATCTTCCTTTCTTAAACCGCACTGGAGTACAGAAAGATCCTGTTATTTGTCCCAGCCCACTCCTCTGATTAATAATACAAGATTTCAAAATGAAAAACGGTAGCTCTTGCTAACAGAGATCTTAAAGAGATAAATGTTTTAATGAAGATTCTGAAAGCCATAAAAAAAGTGTAAATCCTTCAGAGAGAGTTGGAGAGGATTCAGACCTATACGCTCGCTACCGGTATTATGCATTTGGTTTCATTAAGCTGGGCAACTATTAAGTGTCTATGGATAGTTACATACATTTTTAATATATCTATTCTTCCGACTGCAGTTAAGGACAAAATCGATTAAAGTCCATGTAATGTCCAAAATAAATGTTATTCTGTGTTAATAAATCGCTTCATCACTTTCCACTGTTTCATTTGACATATCAACATCAATGATTCTTTCCATAAATACCCCCCAAATAACATGAAATGTGTGCCACTTTCCCGTGTTATTCCGCTCCGGTAGCAAAAAGCTTGCCAGCCATTAACCAAGCTGTGTGACGTCACACGTGGCAAACACCAGCCTCGTCTGGATTGTTTGTTTTGTATCCTTCCGCTATTTTCGCTCAACATTTGTGTAACCGGACCTCGCTAAACTTTTTTTATCTAACAATTCATGATGGGGAAGCGATGTGTAGTTGTGAGCTGTGAATGTTTCCTGATTGCTATAAACATTGATCATGGGTGCTGGAAGATTGTGCACAAAACTCGGGTCAGAATTAAGTTACTACAGGTGTTATGCCAGCTTGAGCTAAATGTCACCAGAGTACAGTGAACTTGCCTAGTGACTGAAATATATAAATGTTGAAGTGAAATAAGTAAGGCCAAAAATGAATTACGTCTGAATATCTTTATTATTTTTACCACTTTTAATTATTTGTGGGCTCGCACATATACCAAAATAGACTAATGTACACTGCAATAAAGATCAAATGTTACAAGTGAAAAATTAACAAAAGAACCCTTTTTTATTTATCAAACAGTAAATTAATACAATCTTACAAATTTGTGATTTGGAAAATGTTGATATATTTACATGTTTCTTTGGAAAAATAATATTGTAAATGATGTACTTTGTAAATGATTTACATCATGCGAAACCATTTTAACCAGTTCAGCTGCATGACTTATGTCAAATTACAGATTTGGCCATTGAAATCCCTGATAGCGGCCTCCCGGTTCAGGGTAAGTCTTCCGTATCTCGGTTACAGCACATGCAGGCAGCGGGACTCTGATTTTTGGGCCGAGTACACCCCAGCACCAACGTACAAACTGTCGATAAGCTGTATATCGATACTTCCTAATGAAAAAAAAGTATACAGATTATAAATATATTTGGAGAAAAATAAAATGTTATGTAGTACTATTATGTAGCAATGGTTACAAATTGGCTTATAACATGATATTTGTATTTTACTTGTACAAAATAAATATGAGGTTATACATGACTGCTTGACAGAATCATAGACCTCTTATATATTTCCTCACATGTGTAGTTGTTTCTTTTCTCAAGCATACATTGAACTTGCATACACAGAAAAAATAAAAGCCAAGCTGTTTTTGACTGCTTGAAAGAGTTTAATGGTATCTTTAAAAGTGTACCATATCTGTAGCGACTAAAAGTATTATATGAAAGCAAAGCTAATAGGCAGTTGGGTCAATCAATATTTACTTACTGGTGTAGTGGGCCATCAACTGCTCTGTGTTGTTGTTTGTATTGAAGATACGCTATTTTCAGTGTCCAAACACTGAGACAGCCTTCTCTAAAGCCTGGGTGGCTAATAATGCACCTTGGTTTCTCGTCGGTGTCTTCTATCTGGCAGAGTCCTGCACGGGTCTGATTTTCAAGACCCGCTCCCGCCCCGCACCCGTGACGTGCAGTACCGAACCCGCCCCGCTACCCGCACATATTGCCAATTAGTTCCGCAACCCGACCCGACCCGCCGGCACATGATCCGCAACCCGACCCGAACCCGCATATATATATAAGCAGTGACAACGTGCAATTATTAACACACGCAGTTGCATATTTGGCTCAAAAAGCCTGGGATGTTGTTTATTTTCTCCATCTAGGTTGACACCAAAAGCCTCCCAGACGTTGGATTTCGCTCTTGAGGAAGAGTTATTGAAAATGCTGTATTCTCCGCTAGAGAGCTTCACCTCAGCCATTCAGAATGTGGTGCGCTCAGCAGCAGATCGATGCACTGCAGAGGTTATGAATATACTCGGTACCGCGGAGGAGAGGTCTGAGGATTTAAACATTAAACTAAATTATTATTGTTTAAATATATTTATTATGCAACACCCGCAACCGGACCCGCATCATCTTTGTTTTACCCAGAAGCGAACCCGGAAAAAAGCGTTTGAAAAAATACCACCCGCAAATCACCTTTTTTGCGGGTCACCCGTCGGGTACCCGCGGATACCCGACCCGATGCAGGACTCTGCTATCTGGTCAGTAGGTTGCAAACTGTCTATTTGTTCCATCACCTGCCAGATCTCTCTGCAGCATACACATTCATCTGCAGTGGGCATGCTTTCACAGCATTGACATGTACACCTGAATATTGTACATAACATTAAAAAACAAAACAATATCTGCCGGACGTGTGAGGAACAGATGACAAATTAAGATCGACATTTAGTGCAGGTCAAATTAAATAAAACAGAATTTACCATTCAGTATTGCCGACTCGAGTCTCGCCGGCTGCGGAATCCGCTTCTCTTTCACAAGTTTCTGCCTCGTTGTTCGATTGCTGGGCAGGAGGCTCGTACTTATAAGGCAAGATGCCTTGAAGTGAAAGGCTAGCCGGTTCACTCTCTACTTCTGTAACTGAATCCAGATAACCCACCGAATCTGAGCTTGAATGATCGCTGTCGCTGACTGAAGTTATCGCGTTGCTTGCCATTTGGACTGATTTGATCAAATGGCAATGTTTGCCACGTGTGACGTCACCGCTCGTTCGGGAGTGATCGGGGGCGTACTCGGCAAACTTCGGAACCAACATCGGTTTTTAACGTCTATGTCATTTAATTATGACGAAACTTTAAACATTTTTATTTATTTTTATTCTGGTGATATCTAAACTACATGTTAAAAAACACCTGTGTTAGATGCATTACATGGCCTTTAAAAAGTTACCAGCACTTGCTGCTTGCATGGGAATTTGTATGGAGAGTTAAACAATAACAGTCAGTGATGCAAACACAGGTATGGTGAAAAAAGAGAGAACTATTCGAAGCAGAAAGAAACAGCGTAATATACCATCTGACAAAGGCCTGCGCTATAATGCTTCAATGAACTGTTCTTTATAATATACTCAGATCAATAGAGACAGAGATGTTAAGTTATAAATCAAGGGTTTTTATTATTATTCACAGCAGGGGTGGGGAACCTTTTTCCTTTACATTTTTACAACATCCTCCGAGGGCCGTACAAATGATTGAACTCAACCTCTGCTTAAAAAAAAACTAAAATCACAGCTCATTCATTTTGCCTTTCTTTCATTCTGTGCAAAGAACAACCAGATATCTTACCATGACTCGCGCATGCATGTGCACGGTGTGGCATGACCACCAAAACAGAAATATATGGACACAAGATGTGTGCAAATTTATTTAGTATCCTATCCATGTGAACATGATTTAAGTAGGGGGTGGACCTTGTAGAAGTTGTCGATACTTCTTAATACATGCATGTGTGTATGTACAAGGAATACACAATGCATAGGCAAGTGGTGGCTTTATTTATGACCACAGCATGAACAGTGAACATGTACGTTGCATGCCGACTAACAACTGAATGCCTATTATCTTAACACGTCACCGGGTGGCGCACCATCTACGGCGGCCTGCAAAGGACAAACTTAATCATATGAGAATGATCTACAGACCTAACCTCCTCTAGGAGGGTCCGGGGGCATGCTCCCCCGGGAAGATTTTTTTTTAAATATTGAAGTTAAAAGCATCAATCTTGTGCACTTTGAGAGCAACATGAAGAGATCTATGGATACATCTTTCAACACCCATTTGAAACAGAACTGGAAGCAGATTTTTCTTTTTGGATATTTTACAAGTCACTCCCCTTTCAAACTCTATTCTTGTTATTTTTAACAACTTTTTTGTTACAGTCATATAGTATTTTATACCTGTTTTTCATTGAGTTTCTAATGTCTCATTAATAACTATAATGATCATATCAAGGTGTGCCTTAACCTCACTGAGCTGAGGTTATTTGAGCCTCTCAGGAGAGAGCTCTCTTCCACCTGGTTGGAGAAAAGCTCTTTAAATTCGTTAGCATAGCTAGCTAACCAGATGCTAATAACAACAGATCGCCACTGGGCTTACAACTAAAGACAGCCACGCAAACACTGCGGCATGTGTACGGCTCCTTATGGGTACTGCAATATTTGAAGAGCTGGAGCGGCGTTCCGGTGCTCTCCGTCTGCACTCTAGTTTAGACTCCTTTCAGACGAGACATAACCACGTTACGCTCGTGTTGTGTTCAAGGAACCTGTCTTTGGCCAGGAAAAACCGGCACTCGTTCGTTTAATTATTTTGCGATCTAGATTTCTTCTTCTTTTTTGAAGTGAGAAGTTGTCCGTCCGTCCGTCCGACTGACTGACTGACGGACGGACCCCCCCCCCCCCCCAAAAACGAAAACGAAAACTCTTCGGTTCTCCACGAATTACACAAGTCACCCAAATCGGCGTTAAAAAAGCGGGAGGCGCCGAAAAGCGACTAATTTGCATCACTGAACAGTAATTAATTATATATTGTATCAGTTATCACTGAAACAACCACAGAGAAAACAAAGGGTGCCCCCCCTACTGTACACCACCACTGGACCAAACAAAGCTCTATATCAGTAAGTAGATGACACGTTTTAATTCAAATGAAGTCAACGACCTAATTAACCTCCTTGTACAGTATACAGTAAGCCTCAAGCACATGCATGTTCAATCCAGTATTGCTAAATAAACAACACACACAAAACATGCCTGCCTCTGGTTTAATTGGCAATTCACTAGCTAAGAGTCAATATCAGTCATAACTTGAATTGATTAGCACTAAACTGCACTAAAGAGA
This sequence comes from Notothenia rossii, assembly GCF_949606895.1. NCBI lineage: Eukaryota > Metazoa > Chordata > Actinopteri > Perciformes > Nototheniidae > Notothenia > Notothenia rossii. The sequence goes on from NC_136902.1 coordinate 15,445,587, forward strand.
GTCATTAATAAGTGAATCCCATGATTGAGCATCCCTTGGTAGGGGCCTTAACCAAATGTTATTCTACCATGTTCATTCATGAATTAACCCACTATGTGTCCCGGTCAGATGAGCAGGACTCACCGCTTAGTAGTTGGAAGATGCCGTTGTTCTCCTCCTCGACCTGCAGGTCAAAGTGGGAGCAGTCACTCAACATGACGCGCTCCTTCTCCACCTCCCCCAACAGGCCGAAAATCCTGAGAGGGAGGTCCAGGACCGAGCCCACCTTGGCCTCCACGGGGCAGGGGGCGAAGTCCATGGCAACAGGCTCAACAACATACACCTGAGAGGAAACAGGATTATAAAACAATGTAAAGACGCTGGGAAGATAATAAAATCACAACATGTTGGATTAAATCTGGGCAACAACAACAACAACAACAACAACATGGAGTCTCAAACAAATGTAAATGGTGTAATGTGCAATTGAGTTTTCTGAAAATTAGACATCATGGACTATAACATTGGAAATGATCTGTAATTAGGACTATCATTTGGGCCATAACGTTACTAAATAGCAGTTTGTTGTTTAACAATCTGCCAGCTTACCTTCATCTGTCCGAAGTGTAGTTGGTTTCGTAGATCATGAGCGTAAACGACACTGACGCCGATGTCACTGACTGTTGTCATCACGCCTTTCACCGTCACTGTGGCCACAGCTGTGTTGGACGAAGACCAGCTGAAATTCCCACTCCCTCCTGTCGCCTGTCAGAGGGAAAGGGAGTCATCACATGCCCTCTGAATGACACCTCTTTAGCGGTAAAAGCACCCATAAGTGTTAATGTAAAGTGTGAATTAGAGTCAAAGCTAGAAAGCCATACAGAAAGTGTCATATGAGTGACACGTTAATTACCTTTATTGTGTACTGATAAGTTCCGACCCTGGGCTGCCATGGAAATGTCAAAATACTGGGACTAAGAACTATGGGGTTATAGATTTCTACATCCTGTTCATTGTGCACTGGGTTGGCGAGTGGGTGGACTACTCCATTCTGAAAAAAGAACAGAGGCCACATGAAACGATCAGGCTCGCTCTATTGAAGTGAAAGAAAGGAGCAGAAGGGTAATGCAAAAAATGATTCTCCTCTTGAAGTACAGACTGAAATGGTAGAAAGTTCACTCACTTCATCAACAACAACTGTAAGAGTAGCATCAATGAGAGAGAGGCCTTCTTTGAGCGCTTTGACACGATGATAGGATCCATTCAGAGAAGACTCCAGGAGTTCAAAGTACTCCAAGGGGAAAGCAGTGCTAATGCGGACATTCTGCAAAAATCAAAAACACACACAGATTGTTTAACTGCTACATTCGTATGACTCTAGAGAACTCTATAGATCAATCAATCAACAACTTTATTAATCCCGCAAGGGGCAATTGCTTATGAGCAGCAGCTTATGTCATGTACACAGGCAGGAACATACAGGAAGAAAACACAGATACACCCGGGAGAACAGATGTGGATAATTCCAATTTACACTATAAATAGTTTATAGTATCACAATAATAAATAAACAAATAAATAATCAAGTTAAAAGCCTTTTAAAAATTTAAAAATTTGAGTGCAGAAGGGATGAATGATTTTGAAAAGTGATTAGTCTTTAGAGCAGGTAGAGCATATCTTGGCCCTGATGGCAGAAGAAGAAATTCATGTGAAAGAACGTGACCTGGAGAGTTCAGAATGCTCTCTGCTTTCCGCAGAATCTGTTGGTTCAGAAGGAGTTTAAGTCTCTCTGTTTCACGCCGATGATCTTAGAGCAGGTTCTAACAATCCTGTTCAGGCTGTTCCTGTCTTTCAGTCAGGGGTGTCAAACACAAGGCCCGGGGGCCAAATCCGGCCTTCGACTTCATTTTATGTGGCCCCGCAAGAGCTTGCAAAGAATATAATATGTTTATTATTATGTGTATTGCGGCAGTAATATTCCAAACAAAGTGCCGCGAGCGACTTAACAAGAGAAAAACATTGTGGACGCGCAAAATCTCATTCTTTCCACCAGTATGCGTTTGACCTTTTATTTCCAAAGCAAACATTCAATAGTCCATATCCATATGCGTATATTCTTTTATGCGTGCGGTCAACAAAAAATGTCCTTCTCCAGCTCACTCCCCCTCCATCTATCATAAAGTGCGCAGGTAGAAGCAACCGGATATAACCGCAAACGTCACCACACAAATCCAATGACACGCCCACCACCTATAGTGACTTAAAAACATGTACCGTAACAAACACGGAAAAATACTTCATATGTGGCTCCTACAATATGGTTACATGTCTCTTTACAGAAGCACGTCGTCTATAAACTACATGTCCCACAATGCATCTCATTTTGTGACATGCACACTGAAGAGACTTGCAATTATTTGCCCTAGACATTTGCTTTTCAGACGTAGTTAATTATGAAATTATTACACTATCCAATAATATTCCAATGCAGAGGCAATAACGTAATATAATACATTATTTTATGTATATGTATTTAAATATAGTCTTAAAGTTTTGCACTGGCTTTTAATACTAGTTAACATTTTGATATTTGTATGTGTTTTTATATGTTTCTAGTTATTGTGCTTTTTATCTTGTTTTTAATTATTCTTTTATTATTTTATATTTGTTCCCTGTACAGCACTTTGGTCAACTGAGGTTGTAGTAACAATGATACGTGAAAGATTTACTGGCTACACGGTCAAAGAACACTTTCTGATTTTCACCTGTAATGTCATATTATCTAGTAGCAATACATACAGCATTCACAAACAGAAAAGAAAAACATTAAAAAAGTGTAACAGTGGTTTTACTGAAGCATACTTACATCAGAGAGGTAGATCTTATAGCCAGATTTATCAAAGACTTCGATGACAATATCATATACTCTGCCTGCTTCCAGAACCCAGCTGTCTCCTGGCTGAATTTTAAACCCTGAGCAAATCAAACAGAGAAATAAAGATCAGCAACATCTTTCAAAACAATTTCACTTTGAAATCATTCTTAGACTGTTCATGTTTTTAAACAGTAAGAGAGAGAAACAGACCTAGGTATCCTGGTTCAACCACATACAGAGTGCTGTTGGGTAGGCGAGACACTCCTTGCATTCGAAGGCCTGAGGATAGCTATTAAGGAAATGTCACTCATAGACAATGGCAAATAACTTCTTTCAATATGCATTATCCTACTCCAATTAGTACTACTCCACTGGTAACAGATAAACAAGTTTCATTGTTAAAACAACTTTATCGCTGTAGGTAAGACAAGTTCCCAGTTTATTAGCAGAAGATGTCAAAGCAAAAATCATGACATTAAAGCATCATAATATCGGCTACAGAGTGCAGGAAGGATACTTTTGTGATCCAGCACCACGTTGATGTATCCAAGTTGAATTGCTGTAACGGTGGAAGTGCTTTGATCCAGACTGGCCACAGAGACGTCTGGGTTTCCATTAGTGCCGATCACACTGTTCTGGACGTGCAGTTCATACTGATCACAGGGCATGGAGAGCTCTGGAGGAACACAAACACGCATTAGTTTAAAAGCTGGCTCCTCTGTACGAGAAACTGAAAAAACGTGCCCAGCTTCTTCACTCATCTGGTGACAGGGAGTGAAATCAATGACTCAACTCCATTTTTGTGTCATATTTAAATGAAACAGAATCAGATCAGAACAGTAGGTTAAGTTATAGTAAAATATGGATTTGACTCATCACTGAACAGACCTGTCATCGTGCCCTGTCTTATCTTCAGGACTTTGTATCGGATGGAAGTTCCCGCCAGTAGGTAGACATCGTGTGCAGGGCTCAGCAGGATGTTCTCTAGAATCAGCAGCTTCACCTCCGCAGCGCCCACATCCTGTGGCACAGTTACCATAGTTACAGTAAAACACAACATTAGCTTCCCGCCTTAACAAACCAGAACAAACTGGCTGCAGTGGTTCAATTAAATCATATACATCTGTTGGTTATGTTTGGAATATTTTATTACTGAAATTAACTTCTTTGTTGGGCAACAGCTTCATGATTGTATAACTCAGATAGAGGCATAGCATGATAACAAGAAATGTGGGCGACAATTATTTAACAAAACAGAAAACCAGCTTAACTGTCACTACTGCTGTATCATTATATACCAAGGCAGGGAGGGTCTCGTTACTAGAGTGCAATCTTTTTCTATGTTTAGACTAGGGCTGCAACAAACGACTACTTTGATAATCGATTAATCTATCGACATATGAAACGATTAATCGACTATTCAGACTATTATGCCTTGCATAATTTCTCAAACGTTTTTATTTAGCCGTCAACTTTTAGATTTAGCTTGAGGTTGTTTAGGCATGTGGAAACTAACAATGAAGATAATAAAGTTGAATACTTGATTCAAAAATACATATATTATTAAATTAACTAAACAAAATTAACATTGCTTTTTATTTAATTAAATAAATAATATTCCACATCAAAAGAAACAACAATATTTTAACAAATCGTATTAAATAATGTGTTAACAGAACTGTAAACAGAATAGCTGAAACTTTAACAAAATAAACAACTCAGTTACCTCTAATCATTAATCCATGTTTGTTTAATTTTGTGAACTGCGTGTGTTGCTGCTAGCATACATAACACACCCGACGTGGAAAAGTTACTCGTGGATGGGGCTACAGAGCTACTGAAAGACAGTCGAACCCGGTGCATTCCTTCGTCTGAATGTGGAGCACTTTTGCTAAATGTTTAGACAAATTGCTCGTGTTACCGCCCTTACATGCTAAACACTATTGGCAACGAGCATTGTCCACCTCGAGACGGGTAACTTTTAACCACACCTTGGAGCGCTTCTCTCCGCCATCCCCGCCATGTGTTGCTGCATGTAGCAGCCAGGTGTGTGTGTGTGTGTGTGTGTGTGTGTGTGTGTGTGTGTGTGTGTGTGTGTGTGTGTGTGTGTGTGTGTGTGTGTGTGTGTGTGTGTGTGTGTGTGTGTGTGTGTGTTGCTGCATGTAGCAGCCGCGTGTGTGTGTAAACTGCCCCGCCCCCTCGCACACAGACGGGGGAGAGAGATCTCGTCTCGATTGGAAAGGTCGAAAGTACATCATAGACGCATTTGTTTTCTTTTTGCATATTAGAAACGAGTTGGCGACACTAAGAATGTGATATAATGTTTATGTAGCAATAATACATGACATATATTTTTTAAATGTCTCCAGTACCGATAAAAAGACCGATAACGTTGGAGTTTAACGGAGCGTAAAACACACGTGATGACGTCACCAACGAATCGATGACTGAATTAGTTGGCAACTAATTTTGTCATCGATTTTAATCGACTAAGTCGATTAGTTGTTGCACCCCTAGTTTAGACGTGTGCATCTTAGGAGATAAGCTATCACACAAAAGGCAGAACTAACTAGAACTTTTTGTACTCTTCTAAGACCTTCTATAACTGCCAATAAATAGATCCTTTGCACCTCTTAACAGCTTACCTTGTACAATGGCTCTTGTATTTTGGCCTTTAGTTTAGCATGTCCCGTTTTCAATCCTGACACCAAGATAATATCGCCCTGTTTCCCGACACGCTCCATTTCAGATATGTAAGCAGGGGGAGTGTAGGTGGACTCTGAGAATTTAAGTACCCTTGAGAAGAGAAAAGAGACATATTAGAAAACTCAGTTTGGTCATTTGCATGTGACCTCAAGAAACATTCAATTTCAGAAGAAGAGGAACCAAGAAGTAAAACATGAACTTGACACTAATTTGATGAAACAACAGGGTCACTATATTGTAGGTTTTACCGTTAGGTTAGGATGTCAATGTAGGTTGATAACTCTGAAAACGGTCTGCTCATTAAAGAGAGAGTGCTGTATTAACACAGGAAAGCCTACCGTAATGAATTGTAAGAGTCAGAGATTCCATTCACATCTACATCCTTCACTAAGGACCAGTCAAACACTAGACCTGCAAGGGTGCTGAAGGTGTTTCCTGCAACACAAACAAGACAAGAATAAGACATTTACATGTCATTTACAAGACATCTAAATACATTGGTATTTGCAATTTAGTAAGAAGCAGAGGATGTCTACACAGACCTTTCAACTTGTGTTATAAGCTTGAAGTCACATTATGCTAAAATGTATAATGTCTACTGAGCACAAATGTCTAAAGGCTCCTGGCAGTCGAATTAACCAAAATCAAACCAATAGGCATTTCATTAAGGAAAACTTGCTGTGCTTTTGCAATCTACTTCATCGGAGGAATATAAAATGCACTCTTAAGCCAAAGCAAACAAAAACAAAGCACCAGGCCCTGGAGATATCATCAGAAAGAATCAGGCTATAGCTACAGCTCATTGAACTAAGTGTGTCTGGCTTAAATGAAACCGGTCGAACAGAACAAACGCAGCCACCTCACAATAGCAGCCTGAGGGGAAAGAAAATGCTGCCTACAGCCAGCTCACTCGTCACTCTGACAGGTCTTTTGTGCTCCAAATAAACAATGTGCTGTGGACTTAAGGATAGGATAATTGAATAACATAACAGTATTGCTGTTAAACATTTTAAAAAGTCTTAAGGTGATATTATTTAAAATCATCCCCATTACGTCATCCTGTGGTGAGCCGGTATGTCACCTTCGGAGTCCAGTGCATGAATTTTGAGTGCCAGTGGCGAGTCCTCGAGATGAAGCTCTCTGGTGGTCGACACGATCTGGATCTCACTGATGATGTCCACAATGGCGTCACAACGCAACACCTGTCCTGTAACTGCAAGGTTGAGGGGACAAAACATTATATACACAGTAAATATGGAACAGGACAATAATATTGCACTTTCACCAAACCAAGAGGAGCCCAGAATGAAATGGCTAAGTGTGTTATTTGAACAGTCATTTTAAAATAGCAGTAGTAATTCTTCTAGAGCAGGGGTCACCAACCTTTTTCAGGATGAGAGCTACTTTAAAAAAAAAAAAAAAGTCGTGAGCTACTTTTGCTCCTCTTTTTTTTGTTTTTTGCAGTGTATATATATTTAGCACATTTTAACATTATTATATGCTGACCTTTAACCTTTGTGTGCTGTTTGGGTCTGTGGGACCCGTTTTCAGTGTATGCAATTTAATTATTTTAACCTGCTTTATTTGGGGGGTGGACCTCACATCCTCTAGGGGGGTCCGGGGGCATACAACCCCGGGAAGATTTTTTTTTAAATGCATCAATCTGGTGCACTTTGAGCACAACATGAATTTATGGATACAGCTCTCAACACTCATTTGAACGGGAACTGTATACTTTTAAATAATCCAAACATCTTTATAAATATGATCACAACCAATAACAAAATCATTGAAACCTGTTTATTCTTATCTAATGTTACCTATAGTTAGCATTCTTTCTTTATGCATATTTTACTAATCACTCCCCTTTTAAACTGTTTTTTTTACTGTCCTATAGTACACATTGGAATGATTTCTTACTTTATCTATATTAAATAGATAACGGTGTGCTCTCCCGTGCTCTCCCAAGCTCTCTCACAGAGGCTGTGTGCTCCTCTGTGGCGATGACGGTTTGTGTTAAAAAAAAAAAAAAAACATATTTGTAAAGTGGGGGGACACAAACGGGATTTTGAAAAGTGGGAGGGGACATGTCCCCCCTGTCCCCAGTGGAAATGACGCTATGCGTGTGTGTGCATCAAGTGCAATAAATATATATGCAAGTTGCAACACACACACAGTAAAACTCTGCCCCTCATGTGCTGTGTAGGCTGGCACGACTAGGCTGTCCAATGGGGCTGATGTGTTGTGTAGATTCTGCCAGAAGGAAAATCACAGTCAAACTCCTTATGAAGTGGTGAGCTGTCACTCCACATTGCTTTTCTTCCCGACTGCAACGCTGGTCCCGCAAATCAAGCAAGAACGTGATTGGTCGATATTCATTGTGGGGGTGGGGGGAGGAGGGATGATAGATAGATATAGAGTTGTAACAAGTAGATAGAGTTCGCTATGATTGAGGTTTCGTTTAAGCATAGGGTCGATTCTTTTAAATTACATTTCCTTTTTTGCTTTGTGTATTTTTTACAATTTGGATTTGCTTGGCGAGCTATTTTTAGAGCATGCCCGGCGGGCGACTCACGTTGCCCCTGCGGGCGACTAAGTGCCCGTGTGCGGGCACCGTGTTGGCTACCCCTGTTCTAGAGGCACAAATCGTATAAATCTACCTCCTGACTAAACATACTTTATCATGTGTATGGAAATAGCAATGGAGGCTGATAGCAACAAAGCATGCTGCACTCTACAGGTATCAATCATGTCAAATGTTGTGGCTTTTAAAAAAGGGCTGCAAAGTGGGCTGTTGCATTAGTGACTATATCAGGTTATGTTTGGGAAAACTTAAAACAGGTGGAGCGAGTTAGGCCACATTAAATCAGTAATTGTAGTCCGAACAGTAAGTCTGACTTTGTTTGGTTTGTTTAGAATCTTCACATGTGTCAAACTCAAGGCCCGGGGGCCAAATCAGGCCCTTGGTGGATTTAATTTCGGCCCGCAAGATAATTTCTAATTACTATTAGATCTGGCCCTCCGGTAAATTGCGCGCACACCTTCACTCAATCCTGAGGATTTCCTCCGCTCAGAGCCTGAGCCCAAACATTGATGACCTTGCACCCGAGATGAGATGCCAAGTATCTGGCTTGAACTAGCATCACAGAGCAGCAAACTGAGTTTCAATGGATGTTTCCTTCTGCACTTTCTTTTTTGAGACAACAGGGCATGTTTGGTTTTCTCTTTGAGGGAAATTGTTTTTTTGAAGCTGTTGTTGGCCTGTGGAAAAATGTAATCATAAGAAATGACTCCGGAAAATTTGCAGATAGAGCCATAAGAAATGAATGCAACTGATTTAATGTTTAATGTTGTTTTTATAGGCAATAATTTAAGCTTAGTTAGTCTCAGGTTTAATATGTGCAATAAGTTAATTTCCATACGTTTTGCAATAAACACTGAACCAGTCCGGCCCTCGACTAGTACCCATTTTTTTTATTTTGGCCCACTGTGTATTTTAGTTTGACTCCCCTGGTTTAGATGTATGCAGTGCAGCCAATGTGTCTGATTTTCCTGATTTCAAAACAAATGTTAACAGCTGCAAGTTATCAATGACTGTCCACCAGTGCAACCTCATGCAACAGATGTCATGAAGCATTACACAATAGCAAAGACAGAATAAGGGGGGAAAAAGTGTTTTGCAACAGACTAACCATTATATTATGAAAGAAAAAAGGACATATTTCATCATACACTATTTTGCTAACGTTGCACCCTTAATACTAGACTCATAACATGTTCCGTGGCTTAACCTACTACTAGCTTTTAGTAACCATTTTAGTAACCATTTTAATAACGTTTATTACATGGCTTAGTTGTATACTCGATTCTGATTGGTCAATTCAGAACATGTGACAGGTTGTTAATACAGTAGAACAGACCGCTGTCAAGGACTATAATGACCGTTGCTAAGGAGGATCAAGAAAAAGAAGGTTATAAGATGGAGCACTGGACGTCAGATAAATGAATAGAAGAAGGCAGACAGGAAGTAAATAGCTTTGCATATTATTTTTTTGAACAATATAGCAACCATGTATTTACCAACATCCTCAGCCAGTATGATGCTGGTCAGTCTGGAGTGCTGGGTGGAGAGAGCCTGGAGGACAGCCTTCCTGGAGCAGCCTCTCCCAATCTCCTCATCCACAGCCTTGATGGAGGCCACCTCTGGTCTGGTGGAAGACCTGGAAGAATAGGACCATAAACCAATCAGGTTATGTACACAGGTGGAGAAGCCATGTAGTTCTTTATTTCTCACAGTAACAATGTTGCACTTGATGATCATCATCATCATAAGGTGGGAAATACATTTGCATCATTAGGGAGGAGTTCCATATTTACTGTAAACATGGATGGCTTAAATATGCAAACGGAAGAAAAGCTAAAAGAGGAAATCAGACATTGATATTCGAGCAGTTTCGCTGTTTTAAGGCCCACACACACTGCGAGGAAGTGACTACAGTGCATACAGGATAGCTAACCATGTGGCCTCACATGCCCCGTGCAATCTGACACTCCTTCACAAAGCATGCCCTCACTCACCATCTGTAGCAACCTTCAGTAGTTTCCAACGTGAAGTTGATTCTTGTGCTTCTGGCAAACGGTAGCAACACTTTGGGAATGTTTAGTTTTGAAGAACCGTTAACTAGGATAACGGTTATTAATAATAACAAAACCGACACGGGTAGTCTTAACGAAATCATTTCCGTTACATTCCGAGATTTACTGGCACGGATCCCAACGGTCGAATGAATGAACACCACGTTTGTGTACTAGCTAAACTTCCGCCGTCACAGTAATGTAGCTAGTGGTGCAGTGGTTTTAAAGTTGTGGCTCTGGGACGGAGGTTTAGAAGAGCTAACATCGCTACTGAAGCTATTTCAAACACACGCCGTATTCCGTTTCAGTTTCAGTGTGTGTCAGTTATTAACAGAAAGCACATGAATATGATCACAGTTACCAGTCCTCTAGTTCAGGATCCTCGCTCTGTTTATCATTGAAGACAGCCTGAAATACGCAGCGACCAGTTTCAAATCCCAGTGTTAAATTAATGTTAACACTATTTTACAATAGCTTAAAATACTACATTAGCAAATACGCGCCATTAGCAATAATTGGACTTTCAGTGTGCATGCCGGGAGTACTGGGTCGACGTCATCGACAATGTGTGCAACATGGAGCATGACGCTCTTTCTTAAAGGTGCAGTGTATGTTTTTATTTCCTGAATTGAGCGAATAGAACATTAATTAATTGAAAAAACTCATGTTGCAAGACATGATTACTAAATAGTCTACAATAGTTCCTGAAAAGGCGCACTTTGTTAACAGCTTGTTGTGTTTGTGGTATCTTATTCAATAAGCAATACTAAACTACAAAAGTTAACATTAAACATGCAAGGCTTTTGCATTCTTAGTGAAACTGTCCCATGGCCGCCCTGTCAGAAGTGTGGATTATAGAATTATACATTATTTAAATAATGTTGTGTGGTATTTTACATAAAGATGGCACAACATGATGGTGTCTTTCATCCCCACATGCTTTCAATAAGCATAGTATCCCCATTTGGCATAATCCGTTCCAGGGATGTAGTGGGGAACAAGCAAATTGACTCCAATTCAGATTGAAGACCATTTAGATACCACATCATATAGGCACACATATACAATTAAAATCCAACCCAAAAGCCCTTAATTGATTCAGAGGTGTGTGTAGTTTTAAGGCTCTTGTAGGGGTGCTTTGTCATATACAATTACTTGTTTATAATATAATGTCCCTCTTATACTATAATTAGTGGTAGACAGAATTTTAAACAACAAAAGCAATCAAATACAACACCATCAAAAACATCCATCGAAATGACCTTTAGGTTAAACACTTCACTTACACGGTGTAAAAAAGATAGGATTCATTGCTTACATTTGCTCGAGTTATAACTTAAAGGTTCAGTCAATCCTTGACACTCAGCCAATAGATCTACCTGTCCATTGACTCCAACCACGTAAGATAAATGACTGCCATTAGGACACAAATTAAACATTAGCCAGCCAAACCAAGCAAGAAATGTCTGCTCTGCATGGTGAGTAATTGTGAAGAGCAGACCATTTAGAAGTTGGCTGACACAAGTAACTGAATCATTTGTGAAAAGTTTGATTGATTTTGTTATTGTCGGTATTTGTATTGTTTAATAATAAACTGTAAACATTTGAACGTTTTGTTACCAGTCATTCTTGCATTGCAATTTTTAAGTAAACCCAGAGTTTGGCTATCTGGGACTTCAGCATTCAGTCAAGAACATGGAGTCTACAAATGTTCACCCCTAGGTGTCACTGACAGCTACCTCACCCAGGCATGGGTGATGACTGCAAAGAGAAAAGGATTATTTATTATAAGATATGGCAAAACATTTTTTTAAATGTCACTAGTGCCCTTCAACAATGCAATATTTACCAAAAAATAAAAGGGCTTAAGAATATTGGCAAATAATTATGAGACATGTGTGACAGTGTAATGCTGTGAAAAACTCTTGTTTGTGTGTGAGATCATTTTTGGATTTCAAATAGTTCCTGAGATAGAATGTGAATGTTAGTTACATAATCTGAGATCAATTGGCTGTATTACTTCTGATCCATTCTTTCATCCGCTTTGAAGTTATTACAGATGTTCTCCTCCTTGTCTGTGCCTCTCATTTTTCTAGACACAGAGAGATGCACAGCTTGATTAGCAAATACACTGTGGTTTTGAAGTGTTTTACATATGCTGCTTCGTGCCAGAGGTGACATATTGTTTGAGTCAGAATACATTAGCAATGAAAGCCCATCACTGGCTAGTGCTGTGTCGCAAACGACTGTCTTTGATGACAACCATATAGTTGCAACTGCTGCAATCTACACGTACTGTTCTGTATCCTCACACTACAAAGGTACCGTTGTGTAGTGACAGCTGTTTCAACTTAGTGTGACTTTTTCGGGCTATTTTGGGTTGAAATAAAACGAGGCATATTTCTTCAGTACAATGATGGCAGTGGAGAGTGAACCCTGAGAAGACATCACAGCTTTCAATTATTTTTGGCAAAGCTGTGTGGGCTTCAGCCCTACATTTAGTTTAATCTTTGTACTCTGCAGGGCATGATGTTAGGCGTCAATGATGTAATGTCTAAGAACATGGAAAACAATACCTTAATGTCACGCTCTGCTTCTCTCGCTCTTCACATGGGCTTGGGTCTAGACGACAAAATGTGCAGTCGGAAAAGTTCTTGTAGTGCTGTTTCTGGACCTTGGATAGATCTTTGTCTGAATTCCTCAGTCCAAATCTGGCAGACTTAACTCAGCAACCTTTAACTATTATCCAATGCAATAAGGGAATCTTAATCTGAAATATATTTAACAGCCACCCACTTTTATATTTGTCAATGATGTTGCAATGTGTACCACACCTGAAACCATCAAAGCCTTTCACCTCTGCTGTTAGACTGAAATAATGAGAAACACCCATATAACATATTTTCCTATGTCGCAAATGGTTGCAGCTGCTTTAAAATTCCGTCTAGTGTCTCCTCATCTGGCATGCATCAGCAGTCACATCCTTCCTGGTGTGATGTCGGGAACTTTTCTTGGCCACCATTCCTGGCTTGGTCCAAACAAGTGGGTGCAGAAGGCCATGTTGCTAAGTTAAACTCTTACTCAATGGCAATGTTCTCAGCTGGGGGCTCGGCTTTCAACAGAAATGTAATAGGCTTTGGAAGAGTGACTGCTTCTGGAAGTACAGCTTAAAGGTCCCCTAGGTGTGAGGCACAGTAAAAACTGCTGTAGGTAGGTCTAATAAAAGGTGTTACTATCCAGTGAAATCAGCCTTTGCCTGGGGAAGCTATGTGTGTTCCAAGGAGTGTAAAAAGTAACAACAAAGTGAGCACTAGTTTAAATGATGAGATGGAACAACTCTGTGTGTGACTATACTACAAATGTCCAGAGGATCATGACTCTGCAGTTTTCACAGCAATCTGATGCTGGGAAAAATGTATATAAATTATAATGAAAAGAATACTATATTTTCCTTAAATGTAAACTTGAGAAGTAGGGTGATACATCCTTTTGAATTCCAGATAAAGTTAGTCTACAGTAAGTACAACAGGGCGGTTCTACAAAGCTGTGCTTCAAGTGTCAAATCCCTTTACACAGTCTTTACTACGTGCTGTAAATTCCCTTGCAATTTCCATGGTGAAGGCATTAGGTGGACACAGCTGAGTGGGTTTGTATTTGTAGCTTTATGCATTAATGACCACGGTCAAATTATGAGGCTGTAATCAGGCCTAAATGCTTTCACGTGCCCCCCATTTAATTTATACAAACTTTTCTACACCACATAAAGAGATTAATTTATCATTTAAATTATACAATAAAATAATAATAGCTCTTTCTATATAAATAATGACATTAGATGAGTTTAACCACCTCTTAACCATGGTAGTAATATCAGACCACATTACATGTGTTAAATATTCAATGCCTTAGTTTAGCTTCACTAAACATATTACCAGCTTAGCAAAGAGTTGTTGTGCTGGAACTGCAACCCCACAGCAGACATGCCATTTAACTACAGCTTGGAAAGTCTTTACAAGATACAGATGGGGAGTCACTTTCACCACATTACATTTGGGGTCTTAATTTCCCAGAGAGTATCCCCTGCAGTGCCACAGTGCCCTGTCTTGGCTGGTTTGTTTTAAAGACTTCCTGCTTTCACTTCATTTCAAGACCCACAGAAGTGTTGCTGGAGAACATTTTTGCGTACATAAGTAAAAAATACTTTTGAGAATATGTGTTTATTGGTCATAAACCACATAGGTGCATTGCAACCAAAGCAATACTATTAGAAGATTAGGACTGAACATCTGGCACGTTGTATGTGTATGCACTTGTTCTTGCAATTTTTGCACAATTCCTTGCTGAATCCTCTACTTTTATAATGTAAAAAAATTATTTCATATTATATTTCTTTTAAAATCCCTCCTGCAATTAACTGAGAAGGGGCCCAGGCATAATATATCAATTTAGAACCCCCCACACACTGCCTCTCTAGTCTAACAAAGGCTACAGCAAACACGTTGAGACTGTACCCACCTGTTTAAACAAAAGCAGAAGATCAGGACAATGGATCACACAATAAACAGATAATGTTAACGCCTGCTGCATTGGGGCCCAAGTAGACAATGATGTCACCATCACTGGCATCAGATTTAATGAAAACCCTGAAGAATATTAAAGCCATTCTATTGTCCACTGAGGTAAGAATGACTTCACTCTGCTCAGAGAACAAATAATAAACACAGTGTATTAAACTTTAATCTTTAGTTCAATATTTTTGTGAAACAAAGAAAGTGCCTATTAAGGTACATCATTACGTGGCAGGGTTGCAGTCAATGCGCTTGGGCAATTAGTAGTGGCATAAGTCACCGTTCGAGCATGCATGAATGAGAAATTACAACAGTGTGGGGTGCAATTACATCTCCCAAATCAGAGCGTGTCAGATGACATTATCTCACAGGCTGAGAGCAGTTACTGGACTGAGGTTTCTGGCACCAGCAGAGTAACGGGAGGTCAACTACCCTTTACACAGGGATAAAAAAGGCCATTTGGTCCCTGCCTGCGACATGAGGACATCTATCTGGAGGCCAGAGGACCTTAAATGTTCCAAACCTAAAAGGCCATTTAGGGATCTATTTCTGTTTGACCGCTGATTTTTATAACGGAGATGATTATTTTTATTTTGAGACTGTTGAAATGGTTCAGAACTGAAAGCAGCCTGTATAGTTGTTTAATGGCAAAAGGGATTTCACTTCTGAAGTGCTATTTTTAGCAAAAGATTGTACTGTAAATTGCATCAGACATGTTACTGCAAGTGACCTTGGCTATTGTGTGTAATGCAATCTTTGTCATTTGCAACACATATGTGAAAGAAAGTCAAATTTGATATCCTTTAGTACTTGCCTATCATTCTGTGGGGAAGCAGATTATGGGTACCGCTTGGTTGCTTTTTAGGCTCCACAGCAGGGCAGACGTGTCTCACACTCCTGGGGCCACTAAGCTCATGTGTCCAGGTAACCAATGACCCTATGAGTGGTTCAGTTATGAGTTGAATTTGCGTTCCGTGCACCTGCGTCAAACATGTTTGCCTCCTGTATAACACAGCTTGACCTAAAGGCAAAGGTTGGACTGAGATAACATTTAAAATAGAACCAGTATAAATCAATACAGTTGTTATTATGCAGGTCACATCCATATATGTAGACATGCTTGGAGGAAATATGTTCTGTCATCAAGGCTTTAGAACATTGTTATTCATGTTGGTTTGATCCATACCCTTCTCACCAATATGCAAAATAGAGAGTAATTTTTTTATCTGAATTGTGAACAAGTTGAGAGATTAACATTTCATTTAATAAGGAAAGGCATTCATGCGAATCTTGGGGGTCTTAGTGTGTGACTGGTGCAGTTGGGCATGAATCTGATTATA
Source organism: Notothenia rossii (assembly GCF_949606895.1). NCBI lineage: Eukaryota > Metazoa > Chordata > Actinopteri > Perciformes > Nototheniidae > Notothenia > Notothenia rossii. The sequence continues at coordinate 15,461,690 of NC_136902.1, forward strand.
ATGAAAAGAGAAAACTAATAATGGGGCAACTGACTCATCTCTGTCATTGATTAGTCAAGGGAGACCCCTGAAACGAAGTGATCAATGGCCCAAGTGCCTGTGTGCCTGTCTGATCAGTCTATTCATGAGGCAGCTTTTGTCTATATTTATCTTCACTGGGGATCCTGAAGATAAACCAAGAGAAAGGCGAAGAGATACTGAAAATATATATATACTGCAGTCTGTTTGGGACAGACCTTGATACCATGCAGTATATCAAATTCCAGTAATTCCAGCTGTAATAAAATTAAACTAAAAAGCTCTGTGGAAAAATATCACGAACATCATGATGTGATGTCTAATGATTCTAGCTTGATTTAGCTTTGTGGCTTGAAAACAGCATATCAGCCAATAATTTAGCAGCTAATGAAAAGCTGTGTCACAAATGTCCAATATACCAAAATACCAACTATAAAAAGTATAGCATAAATGTTCTTACAAGATTATAAAACCAGAGGCATTTTTTAAAATGTATTATGCATAATCATTCCTATACACAGTATCCTAATAAACTGTTTAGATCATCACAATTATTTAGGTGGACAACACATTTTCCACTGACGTCTCTCCATGAGTCATTTCTCGTACTTTTGATGATTTTAACGCAGAAAAGGGAACAGAAAGCATTTCGGGAGATGAATAAAATTCTATAGAAGTTTGTCCCGCCCCCCCCTCCCTAAAAGAGGGGAGCGAGGGCGCTCCCAGCCTCCCAAAACTGGAGCCGGGGCAAAAACTTTACGCACAAGTTTCCTTCAGGAGCACAGCAGCGCTGCAAGGTCATAGACGCAAGGTAACGTGATTTTTATGGCTAAAAAACATACAAATGCCCGGTTGATATATTGAACGGTTTAATTTTTCAAATGTTAACTTACAGAGACATATATTTAAATCATAAGTTATGTGACCAAAACTGTCATAGTTTTCAATCGTGTTTCACTTGAGAGTCAAATTCTTGTTACTAATCTACTGTTCCTGGTAAGATCCTATCCCGAAGGAATAAATCAACGCTTTAAATCGATTTATTTTTCCAGGGTATATTCCCTATTTACAGTGTGGCTATTACTGTGACGTCCATATGTTGTTTCTAAGGCTTGAATCTTGTTGAACACCCTAAATGTTGCTATACTCTCCAATTCAAAATCGAGTTATTCTTTAATACATTCCTAAACAAATTAGAAAATGACGTTTTAGCGTTCAGGTTCAGGAATAAGTACATTCATAAAAACAGAGTTTACACGTGCCTACGTGTGTGTGCACGTGTGTCACAGTTAGCAAAGAGGATAAAGGTCACATTTTGGCTATTGGGAAGGCAATGCTCACAGTCACTGTTTAAAATCCCTTTGTAGGAGATTCCCAGAGCTGGTAGCTGAGCAAACACTCAAACAGACTACTTTTCATTCACAGAAAATAGCCTTAATGTCTTTAAAGTCACAACCAGATGTTTCATTCTCAGTGTACATATTTCATTATCACCCAGTGGCCTTTTTTTTTTACCTTTGTCACATGTTTACCTTTCTCTCTATGAATGTTGTAGACAAGCACACACTGGCAGTGGGCCATGGGCCTGTTAAAGACTTCAAGATCTGGTAAAATGATTTTGTACCAGCAGCACACAAAGACATCATTGATTCTCTAAACAGAGCAACCGTGCACTTGTGTGTTGTTTTGCAACTGTTGCCTGCTTTATGAAAGAATACAGAGTTACAAATGTTATGTTTATACTTTGATGACCCCTAGATCATGGTAACATGACTCTGGACTTGTTCATATTGAGGGACTGCATGTTTTGCTCAGCACAAGGACTGGAATTAGTTTCCAAAATATTGGTGCACAGTCAGGTATGCATTTGAAAGAACCAGGTTCCTGCATTTATTTGTAATGGTCAAAAGGCATCAGGCATTTTACGTCACACCTAGTTACATGCAAATACTGTATGTTGCAGCAAGAGCTCCATTCTTCCAATACCAGAGACTGTTTCTATTGAACAAACTGTAAACATGTATCCTCTGTAGCTGCTCCTCTTTTGGTGGGAATCCTTTCCAAGGACATGCAGTTTGGGAAGAATGTGATCACAAAATAGTCTGTGGAAAGTGCGCCACTGAAATTAGTCAGAAACACTTCAGGAGGAAATGTCTTCAGACAAGTTTGTCATGCAGAACAATTCTGAGTTAATCTCTGATTTTGGACCAGACTTTAAGGCATGAAATGTCACATGTCTCTTGCAATTGCACACAAAAGAAAGCAGCGAAGAGAAACAGGAAAAGTGAAATAGAAAACACCTGGTTCTGAATGTGAGTGCTGATTTGAAGTCACATCACCTACTCACTGGATCAAGCCTGTCACATTCTGAGTTTGTGCTGCCACTCTGCACAGTATCACGCACAAAGAAGAGCTTCACCAAATCCATTCATTATATCCTTTATATGATATTATTCATTACAATATTTAATATATCCTATAACAGTGATTTGTTATTTTTGCTGGTTTATCAGGGGTGTGTTATCCCTGCAAGAGCACAGTTTGCTGGAACTGTTTGTGTTCCACCAGCTATTATAGGAAAAAATGAACAATGGACTCAAATGACAGTATTTGCAAAATATTTCATGAGAATGCACTAACACATGCTGCAAAAAGATAACTCGCATAAACAGCTCTCTGCACAAAACAATTAGCACACTGTTTTTGTATTGCAAACTTTGCTATTGTCATAGAAGGGAGGTTTTGTTATTTCAGCATTGTTTTTTTAAATCCTGGCAACATTTGTTATGTATATTTTTGTACATATTTCCCTCAGTCAATCTTACATTGGGCCAAATGTCCATCTGCAATCAAATATAAACCACATCTTTCCACCCCTGTAGTGCCCAAGCGTGGAAAAATGTACATTTTGGCGGGTGGCCAAATTATAGCAGACAGGTTATTAAGTTAACACATGTGATTTTGATAATAACTGTGAATACAAACCAAAATAAATAGCACACTGATTGTTATCAAGCAGAACACCAGACAACTTTTACACTGCAAATATATCATTAACCGTTGTTTACTTTCACAGGCTTAAGGACATACAACTATTCATCATCTGGAATCAAATCTAGCCTGAAGAGACGCTTACTTTGAAGAACTGACTTTAAATATTTCACTTTTTAAAGGCAAAATGAGCATTCAGAGGGCATCATTGTTTTTATGTTGTATGATTCTGTGCATGGACATCTGTCTAAGCCAGAAAGACTGCACAGGCATGGACTGTCAGGATCTGCAGGGCTGCATCCAAACGGTTTTAGAGACCAATGCCTGCTGTCCCACCTGTAAACAAAAGGGCTGCACCTGTGAGGGTTACCAGTACTATGACTGCGTCCAAGCAGGCTTCCAGAGGGGGAAAGTCCCAGAAGGGGAATCTTACTTTGTGGATTTCGGAAGCACTGAATGCTCTTGTCCTGCGGGAGGAGGGAAGATAGAGTGCAATTTTATTCCGTGCCCTGAAATCCCCCAAAACTGCATTGATGTTTTACAACCTGCAGATGGATGTCCGCAATGTCGGCGAATCGGCTGCACCCATGGCAACCAGAAGTACGAGGCGGGGCACTCCTTTCAGGTGGAGCGGTGCCAGGTCTGCCACTGTCCGAATGATGGGGGAAAGTTAATGTGTTTGCCTAACCCGGATTGTGACCCTCATGGTTCTAATAAGCCCATGCGTGTTACCACCACTGAGAACAACAGCCCTTTGAGAGACATAGGCAGCCACCATGACAACAGTCAAACAAGTCCTGGAGAACCATTTTCTAAGCTGGCATTGGGAAATACTTTACCACTGTATAAACAGGACCCACCCAGTTTTGGCAGAGACGATTATGACTCTGCATTGGCAGGGTCGATGTCTTCCACCATCCAAGACCTGGCCCAACCACTGGAATCTACTACAACCTCGCCAGATTTACCAGAGCCAAGCTCCACTTCATTCAGCTTGTATGATGACAGGAGAAATGAGCTGAGAGAGGTACAAAAAAGCTCTGATTCAGAGAGAGGAAGTGAGGCTGAGGTCACACAAAACTGGGATCCAACCACTACAGGGGCTCAGAGAGAAACATCTACTTTGCTTACAACAACCACCACACAGAGAGTGACCGCAGAGAACCGCAGTCCGCAGCAGGAAGTTGGTGAAAGGAACAGTAGACATAACAGTGGTAGAAACAGAGTGGAGGACCCTTTAAAAGACACAACACACACAGCACGTGGAAACAAGGGGGCCAGACATCACAAACATAGTCAAGTTCATCGCATGGGAAATAATGGCGACCTCAGTCCTGCAGTTCATAAGGAACAAGAAAAAGTGTCAGTGGAGCATGAAGAGCCACTCGGCAAAGATGAGCAGGCCTCATATCCCACAATACAGTTCAGTCCCACCAGCAGAGTGCCAGTCAGGATGAGGGAGGATGAAGAGCAGCCCCGAAGACAACCCCAAACCCTCCTCAACTACCAGCCTCAGGACCTGGAGGGAGACACTGAAGGTACGTTAGAATTTATAATCAACACTTTTCTAACTCTCCTTGTTTGATTACGTGATTACAGGCAGTTGAATTGAAAAGCAATCTGAATCATAAAATGCTTTAACCCATACATTAAACTCCATCACAGTGTGTTGAATTATAGCCCAGTAATGGCATGGAAAGGTTGTTACTTTTTCACGAGACATCTTACTTTTTTTCTTTCTCTCACATCCTGTCTTTTGAACAATAATTCATAATCACTCTATTCAAGCTGGCAGTGGTCCAGGAAAAACTATGGAAAGTCTGTATTCTTGGATAGCATTTATCTATCTATTCAAAAAAGAAAATAACTTATACTAAGCTTAGTCTCATTTTCATTGTATAACTTGCATTCAAGTTAATCAAATGCTGTATTTATTTCCTCAGGGTTTTGTAAGTAGTGAATAACACTAATCCTGGTGCCATATTTACATGATCATGTTTCTAATATATCTGATAAATCCTTTCAGAGCAGCTGAAATTGCATTTCTCTCTCTCGCTCTGGTGATAGCTCAGCTCCGGGGTTGTGACTCCTTCCTGTATCTTTCTTGAGATTATCAGCATGTTCTCAAACAGATCAGCATCCTTCGGGGCATGTAGGCCCATCGACGGCAGGCACCAGGAGGGAAAGCAGATAATGAAGTGATTAGGAGGATGTCAAGAAGATGGGTTACACTTCACTGGAGAAAAGTATCTTATTCCAGAAAAAATATGTGAGGTTACACAGATACAATACATTTTCAGAATCCCTTAATCTTAATCTCATAGCAGTTGCTTTAATGAATTAGATTTAACACAGCTTTATAAATGTTATGATTGATACACCTCCTGCCAGGGAAAATCTAATTACATCATAATTCCCCATTCTTTATGGCCTAATCGTAGTATCACTAGTTATCTAAATTATTAAGGAGTGACATTTATAAGCTTTGTCATTTCATCCTTATCCTCACTGTAGAGACCAAATTAAAGGAAGGATCCTGACAACTCGTTCTTATTATTAGTGGTTGTTCAGGCAAAAATGCAATCTGGAGGTTTGTGGTTAAACCTACTTTACAACACTATGAATTTTGTCGAGACCTGCCAGGACTTTTCTTTCCTTTCAGCACCTGGCCTCCATAGGTATGTATAGTATAGGCTGAATGCATGTGTGGTGTGTTGCTGTGGGAGGTAACTCCAGAGGTACCTTTCAAGTTCACTTACTGGCATCAAGTTGGAAAATATAGGTTAGAAAATTAACTGTCTGTTGCTTTCTGTCATGACACATTTAGATAAGGAGAGCCACAGACTCAGGTCAAGTTTGGGTAAAAACTGTGTGTGTGAGCCTTATCCAGAAGGTCCATAAGGACATAAGGATGAAGTCCAGATGTACAATTGTAAATTATAGTTTCGAAATATAGCTACAGTATGGAGTTGAAAGTCAAAGTTGGACATGTTTTTATCCTGGAGCAGGGGCGGATCTAGAAAAATATCCATGGGGTGGCAAGAGGGTGGCAGGAGAAATTGAGGGGTAGCATCCCCTGGCAGAAGTATATGCTGATTTAATCGCAGTCATATCAATCAATGTTAACTTGGAAAGCCACAATATTGATATTTTAACTCAATAACATTTGGTGACATTATTGTGGCACATCAGTAAATCCTTAAATATAAATATATGAGGTGGCAGACATCATTTAATGAATTTTAACTGAATGAGTTGGTTTAACTCTTAGACCAGCAGGGGTACCAAATATATGCAGACTGCTGCAATAAGTACATTAATTAACTGTCTCATCGAGGTTTGTCTGTATGAATATGATAATATGATTCACATATTCAGTGTTATTATTAAATAAACTATATTTTTTGGAGGAGTTAATGATGAATGTTCCTCAAGATGCTTGCTCACCCTCCTTCAAATTTGAAAGACAAGTAATTACTATCATAAATCAAAAGAACAGTTCAGCGCCCCACAACTTCATTGCAAACAGTTACAACCTTGACTTTACATCAGAAAGAACAAACATTAAAGAAGTGACTAACTGCATCAGTTAGGGTTAAAAAACGTGTATTCAGCTAAAACATATACATCGCTGCAGTTATTATCCAGTGGAATGCCCTACTGGCCTAGTTAAATCAAAAGTGGTTACTTTTTTTTGGCTGGGCAGTGAAGTTTTACACACCGTCTTATTTGACTTTCTCAGGACTTGAAACTGTTTTTTGGGGGCAGAACCCCACAAAGAAGAACAATATTATACACACGTAAGGTCATCAACTTAACAGTTTATTATTCTCATCGACTCATCCGTGAGCAGAGCATCAAGTTTGCATGCCTATTACAGCTGAATGTGGCAATTACCATCTTGATCAGCAAAACGCCTCACAAACTTATTAAGATTTAAAGCTATGGTGCGTTTTGATTCAATGCTGAGTACAGCCAAACCTGACAGGCTCTTCTCTGTCATTGTAGATCGCAAACAGTGGCGGCGCCAGAGTATCTTTGTTGGGTAATCTATGGTATGGCTAACCCATACAGTGGTGGGGCTCAAGTCAGTATTTGCAATGTAATTACATACACGCTCCCCTTGACAGTGAAACGCCACGCGTGAGGTTTAGATTATTTCCCTGTCTCAATCCAAATGTAACTGTATGAAATAAAAAGGCACATTTGTCTTGTAGTAAATAAAAAGGGCGACCTGGAGCCAATCCTGCAATTTCCCCACAGGTGAAAAAGTTGACATGCTGAAAACCCAACCCCTGCAGGGGGGTCTGGGGGGATTCTCCCTCAGGAGATTTTTAAAATACTAACATAAAATACACATTCTGGTACTCTCTTGAGAAGAAAATTAAATAAATCTATTACTCCACAACATATTTAAAAAAATGAATGCCATTTTAGTTTTTTGTTACTTTGTTCTGAAAGCTGAACCTGCTGAATCCTCACTGAGAGAAGAGGGAAGAGGCTGTGTGAATGACTTTACATTGTGGATAAGGGTGGATAGCCCCTATTGTTCTGTGTGTCAAAATGAAAGACAGCCCACACACCTATCAATCATCAAACCGTGGGGTCTTATTTCATTACGTGTTGATTTATATCAACACGTAATTGTTGTATCGATGTATATAGAGATGTACTACCGCAAAAGTATTCTCCGTCAGGACTTCCTGCAACAACACCACGCCGTTATCGTGATTCTGATTGGTCAGAAGACATTATCAAAGATGTTCTATTGAGAAGACGATCACTACCTGACAAAAGTTTTCAAAACCGTCTCTAGTCTTCGGTAGTGGCTGCTGAAATCAATCTTACTAATTGCTGTCTGTGCAATTTAATCCGCGCGAGTTGGCAGACTTTATTTTGCTTACTTTAACATCATTGTTCATGGTGGGGCTAAGCTGGGGCTAAGCCATTTCTTGGTATGGCTGTAGCCTACCCCAGCCATACCCTGACCGCAAATACCTCATTCCTTCCGTCTAGTTGGATCCAAAATGCTTCTCGTTTTGCGCTGTCCCCTCGTTCAAAGGAAATCGCCGCCAATCATATTTCCAAGCTTGCGCAGGGGGGGGGGGGCTCGCGTCTTGTGCTGCATTCTCTTGCACTCGGACATTAGAGATTTTCTCTCATAAATGTCCGATGAGCTACAACTTTTCTTTCAAAACAAAGCTGCCAACTGGGGTGGCAAGGCATTTTTCTGAGGTAGCAGCTGCCACCCCATGCCACCCCGTAAAACCGCCACTGTCCTGGTCCTGGAGTAAGGAGCTCGCAATACCTGGTCTGTCTGCTCAGTCTATGGAAGGACACTGTGCAGTCTGACTGGTGAAAGTCGTTGGACTTAGGGAAGATTTCCAGAGCGGTGACATGTTAAAACCCAGACAGGAAAAACTCAGCTGATAAGGGCCTCGACTAAGTCCTGTTATCAATGCCATTAGCAGGAGATTATTTTGAGTGGAAAATAAAGAACACAACCATTTTTCTACAAATGGTCCGCCTTCGCTTTGGGACACAGACCAAGATAAATGTTTTTTTTCTTTCAGTCAATAACTCCTGCTCGTTTACCCTCTCGTTCCAACCAGACACAGAGTGTGTGCTCAGAAGGGGGATGGGACTGTTCAGGCTTTCTGATGCCGGGCTGGACCTGGTGTAGGATTTCTTGGGGGTTGTACCTGTGAGCGGCATAATACCCATGTGATGAATGAGACCACTGTTGTGGCTTGATTGCCAGACGCTACTCACTGCTCCCTCATGAGCCGGTGTGATTACCCGTCTCCCGTGAGGCTGCTGGTTTCCCAATCCTACCAGTAATCACCTCATCTAAGCACACCTCTACACATTCACTTCTCAGTAACTTCCCTTTTCTACCTTCCCAAGCACCAACCATAACATTGAACAAAGAAATTAATGAAACTGAAGCATAAAAATGATCTAAAATGAGGTGGAATAATTTTAAAGAAGGGTTTGTTTTTATCCACAGTATTGTCACAACATGCTGCTTATGTGAGTGGGCTGAGCAGATGTGTGTGTAATTTTGAAAAGGAGGGTGAATTCCAGAGCTGTGTGAGAGTTAGTTCCTACTGTGAAGACCAGTTCTAAGAAGATAGCTCCTTCTGGTTAATCTAGGGTGCCTTCCAGGTCACTTCCAGGAATTCTGGCGTTTCTCCCATCCGCAGCATGTCCTTATCGAAAACCACCTCATCCACATGTCACCCATGCTTATAAATAAAAAAAAATGTGCTCCAACTGCAGAAAACCACTCATAAAAGTGACCAACTGCATAAGTAGAGAGTGATTGATGATAAATTACAACACAATAACAGATCTGTCTTTCTTAGCCTTTGGTATGTCTTTCAAGAACATACACGCAAAGTGCAGCTGGGTACAGATGTTTTCAGACTTTCAAAACAAGAAGTTACTCATGATTTCTCCTCCAAAAACTAAATACAGTACAACTCTTACATTCAACTTCATGCTTCATTGATACAGTTATTTCTAATGCAGTAAAAATACCTCCTGTTACTAGCGCTTTCAATGACAGCCAATAAGGTCTTATTATTCTTCAAGTTATATTCGGCCATCAGATTCAAAATCAGGATTTGGAAGGATTTCCTCTGGCAAGACATTAGAACATTTCCCTCGTTTGTTAACACACATTGGAATAAATACAACATTACAAGGCAATGAGAAACAGGTCAAGATTACAAGTCTGTGGACATTATTTTGTCAGAGTCCTGCAGTTGAATACGTAAAACACAGGTTTTAACACATTTAATATACTTATTCTGCAAAAATAATCTCAAATGCTGATGTTGCCTAGCGGGAAAGTTGCAAAACATCCCATTGTGAATGCTTGGGTATGTCAAGGACATTTGTGGCATCCTTAGTTAAATCAAACCTTTATATTGCCGTACATCATTGAACCATCAGTAATAAGTCTAGAAATTAAATGTAGTGTTCCACTCAGGTTATCTAACCACAAGGAGGTGTAAATGGATTAGAAGTTACTGTATGAAACAATGAAATATATTGACAAGTCCTCAAGGCTCGTATCAACTATCTTTCAACAGAATTCAAACTACAAAAAGATTGATCACAGGAATATTGGCTCACAATCTCAGGGAGATTAAGACACAAGTTGTCAATAATTGAAACCTGAACTTTGGAAATGAAGTCATGGCTACAGCAGAATAGACCTCCCTCTTATGTCACATCCAGCTGTTCTTGGACAGTGATTATGTGTTTCAAAAGTCACGATATCTCTGCAAGTACTCATGAAAAAGGTGAGAAGAACATCGTGTCACTCCCTCCCAAGCTTAGCACGGGCCTGTAGACACACCTACATACACACAAACAAACACAGACATACCTTCAGCTTTCAGCATCAATCACCTAACATGTTCAACCATATGAGTTTGGATGTCATGGACCTTTGGCATGTGCTGTTATTCACATTGTGGGTCATGTTCTCTGCAGCCCACCTGTATTATAAATCACAGCTAAGTTCACAAAGGAAAAGACACAGGAGCCTTGCACCTCTTTATGACATCTCCAGACATGTTGAGAGTTGCCCTTTTTGGTTGTTATTCTAGTTTCATATTTTCAAAGCGTGTCATGTCACCAGTTTTGGATTTTGACAAGAGCAAAGCATCTGGTGTTAATGCTAGTCTAATGGAAATATATAATGACAGACCTGGAACAGAGAGACGCTCCCACCGCCACCTTTCAAGTCCATTGTGCAAGTTAAATAAATCAACTTGGCTAATTATTGTACAACTGAATGGAACAAGTTCCGATAAAGTCTTAATTAGAAGGTCTGTGAAAGAGACAGGAAGAGACCTGGTTAAACTCAGAGTCAGATATAGCTCGGCCAAAATCGTTCATTGTTATCACCCTCAGTAGTTATTTTGGTGGAACACAATCTCCCTCCAAAGTAATTTCTTTCACTAAATCCTTTGTAAACAGTGTGAAAAACTCCACATGTTTTGACTTTGTAAACATCCCACAATCTCAATAGACACATTTAGAAACTTTGTGTAATGTTCAGGGCTGGTGAACGGATTCCACCTGGAGAAAATGAAAAGGAGGCAAAAGAAGGAGGATGAATGATTATGTTCTCTGTCTTTTAATATACATTCGCTCAGGTTCAAAGGGATTTGTTTAATTGCACGGCTGACACAGATACTGTTGATATGTAGAGTCATTTGCCTTTCAAGTTTTAGATTTTCCTCTTTCTAACCTTTAAATTACGCACACTGCAGCAGTCACTTGTTCTATTCTGAGTAGCTGCCTTGATCTTAAATGTAAAGGTAAATCAAGAAGAGGTATCACAACAAAGCTAAAGTGCAGGTGGAAGTTAAAATGTTAGAATGACCTCAGGCACTCTCAGATGTCTTTGCAGAGTTTTATAAATTAGGAATTGCAATAAGAGTTCTTGTCTCCCTCTGTGTGACCTGCACTCTCATTTAAGGCTGAAGTTGGAACAGACCATGCTGTGAGGGACCAATTAAAACTTTGGGAAGTTGTTCACATCATCACATCGGTTTGGCTAGTGATGTCGGTCTGTCAGTGTCTGTCTGTCATTTGGTCCACCACGTCCAGACTCAAATATCTCAGCCGATATGGGATGGATTATCTTGACATTTTTAACAGATTGTCATGATCTCTATAGGATACACTCTACTGACTTTTGTGATGCCCTGACTTTTCTTTCTGCTTCTACCAGTATGTTCCTATTTTTGGTTTTAGTTAAATATCTTGATAAATACTGGAAGCATTTCCATTAAATTGGGTACACACATTCAGGATAAACTATAATCATTCAGTTATATCCTGACTTCATCCAGTACCATCATCATGCCTTTTCCATTAGCCTATTATGTACATTGTGTTAAGAGATAATCAGAAAATGTTATGTTAAACTAAGATGGTTGAATATATCTTGGCATTGGTAGATATTGAGCCTGTGTGCAAAGAGCCACTAGCATAGATTTAGAGGATGGTTTTGGTCTGGTTCTTTTTTCTTTTATTGTTTTTTATAGTATAGACATCCAATATGATAATGACAAATCATCAATAAATCGGTTCCACTTTTCTCCCATAACAATGTTTTTACTAAATATCCTTCATTAAATGTACGAGGGTCAAGTCTAGTTACAAAAGGATTTGATTAAATTATCGAAACAAAGTTAAAACACTCAATGGCAAAATAAACTTGTTTGAACACACATTTGTGTCCTGTACATGTGATTGACTGAGAAGACATGCATATCAGTCATGAGTTGTGTCTTCTGCAGCTACACAGGAGCCACAAATCAAAGCTGGAATGCGCTGCCCTGTTATTGAAGGAACACATACATTTTTTCCCCTGTAAACCGGATAATGTGTTTTTGCTCTGTATTTTTCCTGACCCAGTTTGGAAATGAAATGCTAATGTGTTACTTTTTCACTCTGCTCCAGCTCTGATTAGCCAGGATGTAACATAAAAGAACCATTTTACTTTGAAGGAAATTGTATGGAGTTTTGGGTTACATATTTCTCCCTGCCAATCAAAGTAAGAGCAGAGTTGAGGAGTCTGAAAAGAAAAACACATAATATGTGTTTTTCTTTTCAGACTCCTCAACTCTGCTCTTACTTTGATCAAGTCACATATTAGGTGACTTGCTTTTCTCAGTGAGTACTCACCAAAACCTGCTCTCTAAGTGTTCCACCAAAGATGAAATCAATTACACGAATATCCTGTAACCACATTTTATTGCGACTCCCTGATGGGAATCTATGATGGTAAATGTGTTCACCACACTCTTCCAGCTGAATACACATAGTAAGCATAATTCGAAGTAATTCCTCTGAAACACTGCCTGCACAGAGTGGGATAAAGCTGGAAGTGGTTATTTGTGTTTCATTATAGTGTCTGCCAAGGAGCTGGTGAAGACCTGCTGCGAGACAGGAGAGAAATGGGCTTCAGCTAATGGTCACTGCAACAACATGGAGCCACCCACAAGAGATAGGCACTCCATCTGCTGGTAAGGCCTTTATTAAACGCCTGCTCGCATCATTTAGCTTAATTCTTATAATTAAATACAACACTCTGTAAATTATTTTAAATTCTCTTCTGCGAAAAGGCAGTTGATTGCACTCTTTGTCACTTGAACTAGAAGATAGATTAGTAATCGAACATACTCTGAATGTGCAAAAGACATTATGGCAAATAAATGTTCATACTTTATTATTATGGGAGGTTTTATTGCTAGATCAATCACATTTACATTTGGAAACACCGACTGGCCTTCAGAGTTTTGACTCCTGGCAAATTATCCAGATTTCGGTTTTGGTTTCTATCTGTACTAAAATATATAAAAACTTGAAAAAATAGTTCAGTCAGCTCTGTGGAAGCAATCATGCGACGAACAGCCTTGTTACTCATTGCAGCCGTTGCAGTTCAAACTCTTTAATTGTCCTTTCGTCTGCTTTTCTCTGCCAGGACTGCCCAACAACAGTGCTGCCGAGGTTCGCTGAGAGAAAGTCGGTGTTCGGCGGGAATTAGTGCTGCAAGAACAGGAAATATGTGTCAAGAGGTTGCCAGCGATAAATGTGGAATCGATTCTTATAAGGCAAGCATCGATGACAAGATACTCCCGGCAAAGGGCAAACTGAGTTCACTGGGTCCAAAGTCGAACTTACGGACATTGTACATTTCAAATTAAGCCTAATACCTTCTAAATGAGCAATTGATGAACGCATTAGTCACAGCAGAATTAAAAACACGTGTTGTCTGCAGTCAGAGTCTCTCCAATAGCAACTTTATTCTAGATATCTCCTCTGAGCAAAACTGCTGTGGTTCCAATTCCCTGTTATTCAGTTACTTTATCTAATTTAGACAAAATTATTTACGGCCAATTGAACTGAATTTTTCCACATGCCTAAAGCTTTACTATCTTCAAAGCAGACCTCAGCAGTTGGAAATGTCGGATGTTTTTTGTTTTGCCTCTCTGAAACACGGACTGATAATTGAAGTGGTAAAAACAGTAGCAGCGGTAGACACGAAGCTATTATGGCGGTCAATGAGGGTCAAGTCCAGGTGACTGTAACTCCATCGTGTATGCTCAGATTACCAGAGCCTCTCATTTGCTTTCTGACCTGTGTGTTGAAGGATACTTACTCACCTGCGCAGAGGCCCTTGAGCAGCATGGAGCCATTCACCCCTCTAGTCTGCAGTACAGCTGTTAAATATTGCTTTTCACCACCTTGTGCTTGGACCCCTGTAGATTTAGTATTAGTATTCCATCTACAACCAAAGTACTTCACAGCGGCCGTTACTTCAGTTTTATGTTTCACTGCCCCTGTGCACTCTTAAGTGGTGATCTTGCAGAGAGCTACAGGGGAACAGAGTGCTGTGATCAAGAGGAGAGTCGCCTCAAATTCATGCTTAGGAAGAGTGTGTCACGCTCAATTCTTGGATGACTATGGGATCCTAGATATGTTATTTGATCCTAAAGACACTCAACAATTGAGCCAAGAAAGCATTTATAAGTTTCTGACTTTGGGAAAGTGGGAAACAGTGAAATTCCCCCAAACTACAGTATCTTTAAACAGTTTTTTAACCAAATCACACACATTTAGTTTATCCTATGTGATCTTCTTTTTATAAAAATGTACATTTTTTCACCGCCATTTACTGAGCCTTTCAGTCACAAACAGTTTGAGCCCCCCATGGGGAGCACCTCTTGCCACTTTAAAACCCTTTGCAAAAGAAGTTAAGTTAAGTCAGGCTGAAATTACAATTTATTCTAATGGAGACATAATTGTTTGTATCAAATCTCCTTGTGATCCATCCATAAGTGGTCAGGATATTTCACTTAAAACAACAAAATAAAATATGATTAGATACGAAAGTTAATACAAATCAGAACCCTCATAGCAGCGGTGGTGGAAAAGTTGAGATAAGTCTTTAATCCCCTGTCGATTATGTCAGTTCTCAATTATTAAGCAATCCGCTAGTTGGATATTTAACTCCTGACAAAAGCGGACGAACTGACAGACCAGCTTAAAGCCGTGCAGGCATAAAAAGACACCTTTGTACAGTATGGAACACTAAGTGTAGACCTTTTAATTAAATGTCTAGCAGCTGCTCTGTCCAGGACTACATGTGTAAAGGCTGACTGTGTGACCTTTAGGAGTGCTGTGACTGCTGCTCTCTGGGGCTGCAGCTCCGCCGCGAGGGGCTCCGCTGTGAGGCCCACCAGAACCTGGGCTTCCATTGCAGACACGTCTTGGTAACGTGCTGCGGGGGGGAGGAGAGCAGGCCGGAGAACCAAGACGTCTGGCACTCCGTCAGAGAGAGGCCCGCCCTCAACTCCACTCCACAACCAGAAAAAGGTAACGTAAACAAATATTTTCACACACAAACACACAATCCAGAATTTGAATGCATTGCATGCTCCACATCAGAGGCGATGTTGTTGTGGGCAGGTGGTGCATACCATAGAGGAGTTATTTAATAAGACAATCATTTTAGTTATAAATAAGCATTGTATTAAGATGTGTTAAGCCTTGTTGGATTCCCAGAACAAAGTATATACCCACTTCACCCCTGTGATGTAATTCTAAGAGATCCAGAGCATGTCTTCCTGTTTGGCATTGCAAATGATTGTGTTGGTAGGAAACTTGTAATGATTTCGTTTGGCCACTAAAAGGTGAAAAGCGTGTGGTCAAGAGTGATAAGGTTATTTTCATTCAGATGGTTTTTTTTGTACCACTAGTTAGTTGGTTATTTATAAGAATACATTTAATTTCCACCTCATGACAAACATTTTGCCGAACCCCTTCTGAATTAGACACTGCTGCATAATGAAACATCGTAAATACAGCAAGACATTCTTCATTCCCACAAAGTTTTTATGAAAGGACATTATATATACATTTATATGGTTTACATTTTGTGCATTTGGATGTCTATTTGTTTAAGAGCCAATCTAACAGAGGGCTCCACCAACCTTTTTACGATGTGCATATCATACATTTGTATTGCCTGTGAGAACAGTATTCCTTCTCTCCATATTCTGTAGTATCTGACAGCCGGTACCCTAAAGAGGCCTTTTCCATCGGTGAGGAGCAGGATGGGGAGAATGCAGTGGAGGGTGGTGTTGAGGTGGAGGACATGAATGAGTGCCTGATACATGAGGGCAACATCTGCCACCACAGATGTGTCAACACACCAGGCTCTTACCGCTGCGAGTGCTTTCCAGGATACGTGCTGCAGGAGGACGCTTTCACTTGTGCTCCAGGTAAATCGAATACCACCACCACCACCACCAATCATCCCATGGTGCTAACAGACATTTCCAGTGAGGAGGGTATACAGGAAAGCGACTTTCTGTGCCATTTGCTCTTTAAATATAATTTACAGTCTGCATTCCTGTCAGAAAGATCCCATTTGTCGTAATTTGTCTACACGTTCACGGTGTATTATTTTCCTGGTCTCTTTGAGTTCCTTCCTGTCTGCAGGCCCTGATACTGCATAATCATAGTTATTTTAATCAAAATAACTAACATCCTTTCTCCTGAACTGACTGCAATGCTCAGCTAATCACACCTCTGATGCTGTCAAAATGCTTATTTGCTAAAGAAAAAATATTTTACTATTTGAAAATCATTCAAACTGAAGGTCCACTCAGATGTGTTTTGGGAGATTTTCAGGTAATGTTGTCTACAGTGCACCAGACTTTAATCAACAGTGGCTTTCACCAACACCAGCCTGTCTCAACAGGATACTAATGCTAGAGCTCTCAGCAAATTACAGTCAGGGCTGAGGCTCAATAGTAAAACCAAATTTTTGTCTGCAGGCAAAGTTTTTTCCTGTCTCACCTTCACTGCTTTTACAACTTTCATCCGCAGCCTCTTATCGTTGGATGAAGATGTAGGAGTTGCACAAGTGTTAAGCCTCTAACTAAGACTGCAGTAGATTGGGAGGTTGATTTCTTGATTACAGTGTAATACAGTGATGGAAATTATTCATGTTCCTGCAGAGACGCTGGACGAGGAGAACAGGCGGAAGGAGGATGACAGAGTGGCAGTGGAGCCCACTTCAACACCTCCGCCCCCCACCCAGCCCTTTGTCCCACTCAACCCCTGTGAAGGTTAGAAACACACAGCTTAATGAGGGGGTCTGACAGAACACAACCAACACTTTCATTCATCCTCACGTCTTAATGGAAGACATGCATCCTGATGCAGTGGAATATGTTTAGAGGAGAAGCCAGCACAGGCCGCTTCAGATTGACATGTTATTGTGTCAAACTCGCCCTTTCCAAGAAATGTAATTGTGCTGCAAATGTCAAACACAAGCGGTGAGATGGTATCAAAGGTTGGTTTGTTTTCAGCTTTGAACACTCATTCTCACAACTTCCCAATATCAAAATCTGTGTAGGGTCACATTTTGTTTGTCTAGTTTGGTTTCCATGACACCAGGGTGGAGGCCTAACATTTGGTGTGCCAAAAGTAGGAAATACAATATGACCATGTCAGGGACCAACCTGGAAAAAGGAAATGAGTGAATGGCTATACAGTAAATAATGTTCTTTCTCCCACCAAGAGCCACAAAGCTCTCCTCTGTTTCACCCTGCATACTGTTGAGTGGAGTAGAAGTACTGTACAGTTTATTTCATTTGATCTCACTATACATGATCATTTCTCAGGGAACGGCCCATGTGAGCAACACTGCACCTCAGTGGGCGGAAGGCCACAGTGCTCCTGCTTCCCAGGATACTCCCTCATGGCCAATGGACGCTCCTGTGAGGGTAAGGAACTAAAACTGAGTTATAATGCTGAGCACATTTTCTCACATCACACCAGGGGAACATGTGGACTTGTTTGCGATCGTAGAAGTGAAAAATGGCCCACAATTACAGCCCTCATTCCACTTTTTCAGCTAGAGGATTTTGGTTCCAGTTGAGGAGAGTTTATTGGCACGACTGCCTGTAACTGATTTGCTTTTTTCTCCAATCAGCACCTCAAGATGTGCAGAGGAGATTCAGCCCTGATCGGCTTCACTTTAAGCATCACACTGTGCAGACCAAACAAATACATACATGGGAGACTTTCTTTCCATCTTTTTCCTGAACTGAGTGTCACTGCAGTCATGGGCATCATTACAATTATCCATGTGTTATCAGGATGTATCTTACCAATTCTAGCCCACATGTACCCTTAATCTCTATGTGGAGGTGGACTACTCTATATTATCAAAACGTGATAGGCTACATGTGTCTAAGCTGTCTCTCTGGGGATACATCTTTAGGTTAAACTATAACCAATAGTCTGTCTCCTGCTTGACAGAAGCAAACTATTGCAGTGACACCGAGTAGCTCAGCACACATGTCATGTGTATATTTTACCAAGTGGCCTTGCCCCATAGCTTTCTCCCAGAGGAGGTCCAACCTTGTCTCTTTAATCTGCCTCTAACTGATAGCTGCTACACAAAGACCACACTGCTCAGTATTTGTGTACATCTCTGTTCCTCACCAGCCAGCGTCTTTCCATTATGTATTCTCTTTTTTCACACTGACACATTTGTCTTTTCTTTCTGTAAAAAAAACCAGACATAAATGAGTGTTTGTCGGCGAGTGCCTGCCAGTTTGATGAGCGCTGCAGGAATACTGCAGGGAGTTATATCTGTCAGAGACCGATCTCCTGTCCCCCGGGATACCAGATCAACAACAACGACATATGTGAAGGTACAACAAACAATCAGCATCAATGTACTCACTTCCACCCATGGGGAATATGTCGTAATATGCACCAGCAGAAGAGCATTTGTATAACTGCATATTCACAATAAGGAAAGCACATTGTTCAGGCACACAATCGCTTGAACCACCCTTGAGAGAATGTTTTGAAAATGATTTGTATTCTTCACTGGTCCAATCAAGTGATCATATAATTTCACATCTAAGCACAAAGAACACGTGGATAGTAAGAAGTATTAATCCAGACAGCCACTTCTTTAGTATATGATGCTGTTTACTCTCAGTATGAGCTGAGAGCTGCCTGTGTTAACTTTGTGGGTGGGATCCAACTTTAAGATGCTATAGTAAACCCCCCAATACGTGTCATTATTTCCATGCATGCACAATCAATTGTGCCCGTGCAGAGGTCTCTTTCATAATGCAGCCGCAGTGTTCAGGAACAGGGACCCCCAAGATGAGTTTTTGCCACTGCAGATGGTTTTCAAGAAAGAAGACTTACCTAACTGCAGCTCCTAAAAAGATGTTCAGAGGAGTATTTAACAAGAACTTTAAGAATACCCTCTCCAAACAGCTTCATCTTCCTACTACCCATTCCCTATTCACGGCTTAATAAGAGACTGTAATGAAATGCTCCTTTTTTTTAAAGTTACTCCACAGGGAGAAACTGAATTGTCCTCCTCTCCAACCTTTAAACAGAATGACTCAATTAAGACAATGAATTAGCTGTGCAATCTTACATCAATATTCACTGTCTCCCTAACTCAGAGTCTTTAATATTTAACACCACATTGACATATTTGTACTCACACTCAATGTACTCAATATTAGGTGAAGAATTGGCTTCATTAATCCGTACAAATGTCTCCTTGTTATGTTATAAAACCGTTTTTTGTATACCTGGAACACCAGGTATTAATCTAAACATTTATATTTAACTTCATTAAATAAATATATTGAGAGAAATGATGAAGAAATATAGGCAAAAAATACCAAGAGTCTACCTCAATGCTAGCTGCTCTGTGACGCTGTACTTAATCACCACCATGCTTATAATAACATTGCTAAGCTGCTGATGCTTAAAAGGTATATTATCCACCATATAAGTTTGGTTTGTTTGCATGCTAACGTTTGGTTATTAACACAAAACACAACATACAGCTGATGCTGATAGGAATATAATTTATTTTTGCAAATGTTTAGTCAAAACCCGGAAAGGAACCAATGAAAGGTCAGATGATCCCCAAAGTTATTACCATTCATCCTGGGGGGAAGATGAATGTCATGGCAAGCCGTCCAACCGAGTGTTGAGAAATGTCACTCAGAATCACATCTCAACCTCATGGTGGTGCTAGAGGAAAAGTCATTAGGATTCATGGTCTGGGAATAACACATTTTTAAATAAATAAATGAATTTATTTGTATTTATTTTAAAATGATAGACCAACCAATCGAACAATAGTTGGGCATGTCCTGCTAAAAAAATAAAATAAAGTATCCCTACATAGCATCTTAATGACATTTCAGCCAAAACCATTCTGGAATTAAGAATACATCACTTCTCTTGCTAACACATGTCGTGACCGTACCACAATCCTCTGAATATAGTGTGTTTAAACGATGAAAAACAACAGTCAAGGTTTTAAATGTAAACGGGAGGTCATGGCCAGCCTATCACATTTATCCTGCTTCCTGGCGTTTCTCTCTCTGTCTCTGTCGGTGTCGGGCTCACTCAGCTTCTGCAGACTCCACCAGGCTTGTGACAGGAGCAAGATGCTCAATCACTATCTGCTGTTTAGAGACCCACCCTGTATCAGCAGGGCTGCTTGCCAGAGCTGTTTTAGGCCTCTCTACAACAATTACAGTAGTCAACTGTAACCTCAAAACAAGGCACTCATACATTATGCACACACAGACACACACACTTCATTTAGTTCTCCTTTGAGATTGGGATTTCCCTTCAGCTTTGGTTCATACTACTGAAGCAGATGTGGAAGGCTGATTGACAGGAGTGTTAGACGACTTTTTAGGAATATATACCGCAAGATTTATTCAAGCAACGCTCAAGAGGAATACTGCATGTGACTTCTGCTGGTTTGACTCTACCCTAACCCTACATGTATTTATTTGGCAGATTTATTAAACATTCAGGCCATTTTAGTTGCAGCTAATACAGTTATTAGTTACTCTTGATTCCCTTTAAGAGTATTGATAGGGAAAAGGGGATGAACAGCAGTAAAAGGGAGTAACTGTACAATCTGTCATTTAACCACATTGCCATCCAGTGGAGGAATATGGCATTACATGTATCTATCTCGAACGATGCACTGTAAACACATGTAGAGGATTATTATACTGAAACTAATTACATGCGATGTGTGATTTATTTGCAATACGTAATTTATTCACTCTTCATACTGTATGCTCTTCTATTAATCTCTTTCCTCAGATATCAATGAGTGTGTGCAGCTGAGCCATAACTGCGGACTCGGCTTTGAGTGTGTGAATACCGAGGGTTCTTTCAGGTGCAACCCAAAACCTCAATGTCCTTTGGGCTTCAACCGGGACGCACAGGGCAACTGTATAGGTAAGGGGAGTCACTTTCTCACTAAGATTATATAACTGCTAATGTCTATCACTGCAGCGGGGTCTGACATTTTTCCCAAGTGATTGAAGGCTTAATGTGTAGGGGATTTAATTTAATTGTTCAAATAAAGAAAAATAAGTGTTTGTTTTGGGGGGAAATCCAACTCAGTACTGTATCAGGGTTAAATCTATAACAAGCAAATAAGGGTATTCAACCTTGTTTTATGTAAAAGTCGGTATTGTTTTTGTTTTTAGAGATTCCCTATCTTGTTCCAAAGCATTAGTCAATGAATAAGGCCAAGCACAAAAGTCCCCCGAGTTGAATCATAGTCCATGTAGACACAAGGTTGTACGCCATGCAGGTGAATCAGCGCGGCTGCAGTGACAGAGGGGTTAAATGCCACACAGACAGGAGATCAGACAGGTTGCTGTAAGGGGCTACAGAGGGGTGGATAAAAGCCAATCCTCTGTCCTCCTCCAGAACAAACTGATGCTGTGGAATTAGCCCCCAGGGGCAGGAACTGGGGCATGTCGAGGCAGCCGACGCCCCTGTAGAAAGGAGTGTAAAAGTAATGCTCTGAGAAATGAGAAAATCGAGAAAATGTCCGACACACACACACAACAAAGTTATCAGAGGGAATGTGACTGTGTGATGTCTGTTCGCTTTGATTTCACGGTGAGGTTAAAGAGTTGCCCTCTGGTCTCTCATTCCCTGCCTTTGTGTCTTTGGGTCTGTGTTTCTTCATCTTCATCTGCCTCCCTCTGTCTCTCTAACAGACATTGATGAGTGCAGCAACTCGGCCCAGCCATGTAGCCTGGGATTTAACTGCATCAACACAGTGGGATCCTACATTTGCCAGAGGAAGATACTATGTAGCCGTGGCTATCATGCCAGTCCTGATGGATCCAGGTGTATTGGTATGATTAGTAGTTTTCACACACAAAGAATATATGTGATGATATTATTTACAGGTATGAGGACGTATGTGACTAAACCAAAAGATGTTCAATTATGAAGAATAGAATCATCTTGATTCAGCGACGAATAAATGCTACACAATTACTTGGATTCATTCATTTTGGTGGCAGCTGAATGTCATTTTATTGATTGTTTCCATCTTTCTCCCATTCATGTTTGTCTTGTAGATGTGGATGAGTGTCAGAGCAGTCTGCATCGATGTGGAGAGGGCCAGCTGTGCAACAATCTACCCGGTTCCTATCGTTGTGAATGCCAGACAGGCTATCAATATGACTCCTTCAGGAGGATGTGTGTAGGTATGTTGGACATCACTATCATGCAGAAGAACATGCTGTTTGCAAGTTTTAAGAGAAACAAAAGTAGAGCTTTGATTTTTGCTCCTATCTCTCCGTCTCGTGTTCATTCTGTTCTCTCCTGCCATACACCTTGCTCTTCAACACTTCACCGTACATCCACCCCTCTTCTTCGTCTGCCTACTCTGCTGCTCCTGTTTATTATTCTGCGGGGGGAGAGCTGCTGCTGCTGTTTCCCAGGCTCTGCTGCTGGCTTCTGCAGTAGCCAGTGGAATGATCACGTCTCCTGCTGCAGAGCTCTGCCCCTGCCCCTGCTGCTGCTCCTTCTGTTTGTGATTCACTGTGTTGTGACTTTCATAATAATGGACTCTGCTCAAGTGTTTAGACTATCAGCAGGCAGCTGGTCCCCTCACACTCTCCTTGACATGCACCAAAACACACACAGGCATGTACACGCATAGGCGGTCGTGCAGGGCAACAAACCCGCTCATGCTCGGTTGCTCGGGTGCACTTGCACACATGGGTGCAAAGACACAAATTCAACCCACACTTACAGAGGTACAACGACACCTCTTCTTCCCCTCCTCAGATGTAAATGAATGCTGGCGCTACCAAGGCCTCCTGTGTGCCCAGACCTGCGAGAACACCCCAGGCTCCTATGAATGCTCCTGTACCTCTGGCTTCCGCTTATCCGGCGACGGCAAGACCTGTGAAGGTGTGTGTGTTTTAACATCTGCCTTCAAGGGTGTACGAGAGCGTGTGTATTAATGTGTACTTGTTGGTTCATGTGGTTGTAGGTTTTTTGTGAATCTGTGTGTGAAAATATGCCTGTTTGTGTGCCACGCTTGTGTATGTGTGTGTGTGTGTGTGTGTGTGTAGAGTGCAGATTCCTAGACTGAGCTGATACTGTACAGCATGTTGCTGAAAAGCAATGAGGGGTTTTAGTGTTACACTGTATATCATGCCATGCCTTAAAGCACAAAACAGTAAAAACATAATTGGCTTAATAACAACATTGTGTTTATATGTTAGGATAACAAAATTGAAAATCCTTTGATCAAGTGAATTGTGACAGTAATGAGCTCTAACCATTAATCTCCAGATGTGAATGAGTGTCTCGCCAGCCCATGCAGTCAGGAGTGTGCCAACATCTTTGGCTCCTACCAGTGCTACTGCAGAACGGGCTACAAGCTCAGGGAGGATGGGCACACCTGTGAAGGTGGGGCACACTATTGTACATCACAAATACCATATGTGTACCAAATGTGTTTTTGGACAAGCTAATGAATCAATTTCACATGATTTCCTTTCTCCTGTTTCTTCCAGACACAGACGAGTGCACCGAGAGCATCGGCCACCTGTGCACCTATAAGTGTGTGAATGTTCCTGGCAGTTACCAGTGTGCCTGTCCTGAATATGGATACACCATGTCTGCGAATGGACGCTCCTGCAGAGGTGAATACTCTCCTCAAAAACGAAACCAACTAAATATTCTGCGGCTGCTTCATTACAAGCGTACATCTTTGAGCTCAGCTCTGAAATACATTTTAAATGCAGCTTTCGCCCTATTTAACTCTACATATAGTGTATAGCAAAGGTTATGCTCAGATAAATATAATTGGTACTTTTACAGTGGTTCAGTAATTACACAGGCTGTAAAACTTTATTGGCCTAAAAATCTTGTCTTGCTCATTTGAATTTTTTACTTGAGCAGTTTCTCCCCCACAAGGACTAGTCTTACACGTTTCAGCAGTGAGGCTCTTCCTCAAAGTTCAATTGAGCTGTGACTAACGTGCATTTCCTTGTCTCCAGGCAGTAAACCAGCCCTTGTGCATTAACTGTGTGTTTTAGATATCGATGAGTGTGCCACAGGGGCCAATAACTGCTCTCTGGCTGAGACCTGCTACAACATCCAAGGAGCGTACCGCTGCCTTTCTTTCGACTGTCCACCAAACTATCGCAAAGTATCTGACACGTAAGTGAGGAATTCAGTTTTCGACCAATGTTTAATATGAAACATATATAATATAATATGAAATCATCCTGCTGGCATCAGACAGCAGGATGATTTGAAGGGGTTTTTAAGATGTATAGGTTCTAAGAAGGATCCATTTTTGTAATGTTTCCTATAAAAAAGGAGGGGAGTAAAATCTAAAACAAATGTATTGTAGGTAAATCAGGACAACTTGTAAATCAGCATTAGATGGCATCAGTTTCACTTTGGATTTGGGAACCTGCTTAATACAAAGATATTTGCTTCTAGACAATAACTTTTGCATGTGGAATTGTTGTTAAAAAGCGCACCACAAATCAAAGTTGCCTCACATGACCTTTCCTTTCCTGTGTCCATTAAAGGCGCTGTGAGCGGATCAGCTGTCCTAACTACCTGGATTGTCAAAACTCTCCTCTGAGGATCACCTACTATTACCTCAGCTTCCAATCCAACATCGTCGTTCCTGCTCAGATCTTCCGCATCGGACCCTCCCCAGCCTACTCTGGAGACAACGTCATTGTCAGCATCACGGAGGGAAATGAGGAAAACTACTTCAGCACCCGGAAGCTGAATGCCTACACGGGGGCTGTGTACTTAAATCGACAGGTTGAGGCTCAGAGGGATTTGGGCATCAATGTGGAGATGAAGCTTTGGAGACAGGGGACGTTTACCACTTTCCAGGCCAAGATCTTCGTCTTCATCACATCCAACTTACTCTAACAGTTAGAGGTGTGCTGTGGCCACTATGGACCTTTTCATATCACTATTTAACAATGTCATAAAGTATACCACTGTCCGTCTTGATTGGTTTGAGTAGTTAATTCCGCGTCCAGTTGAAATGAATATTTAAACATTGCTGTAAGTGTTCAAATTGAGGCTTTACGTCAGTGTCTTTTTATGCTCCTGCAACTGGAATGAAACCCTATAACATCGAATTATCTTTATTTTTGTTTTTCTCACTTGAAATGTTATTGCAATGTAAGTCATTTCATGACTTGCAATACCAATTCAAAACACTTTTACCAAAACCCATTCAAATCTCAATCCAAGATAACAAAATCTGAGATACAAATATATTAATATATTTATTATGGCCCTTAAATCATACAATTTGCCATTGTTTTGATTATCTAAACCAGATGTGAGTAAAGCATAGAAGTGATAACTAGCTTCTAACTTCGGCCCATTGTTTTTCTTCACACTGAGAGACTGGTATCCCAGGTTTCTGCTCATATAATCCTGTTATCAGATGATGATGATGTGTAGGTTGATAACCCTGTGGTGAAAGCAGAATAAATTGTTTTGTAAAAGTTTCCATTTCTCTTTTACCCTGTGCTGCTGTTATTGTTTCGTCTTCAAAGTATTGTCTCTTATATAATTTTATATTACTCTATGTGATGTATTTTTGTACTCCTGTAATCAATCACCTTATTGGTGGATGTTTCATAATTGTATTGTTAGATTTAAAGTTGCAAAGTATTTTAGTAAAACATTAAAAAAATACCAATGTGGTTTGGTGAGTATTGGCTCATTTTATTTATTCATAACAAGAATATTATTTTTTATTTTCACTTGACAGACCTGTTTGATGCACCAATTCTTTCTCATACACTATATATATAGTGAACAATATTCCTCAGTGAAGTTATAAAGTATATAATCCACTCTTGTCAGGACATGTCACACAGTAAATACATGCCTATTTACATACCTGTTCACACCTTGCTAGTGAACTCAACATGAGCACCATCCTTCAACTTTTTGACACGCACACATTTTATGACGGCAAATAAAATCTATGATCATGTTTGATTTCTGATATAAAATAATTACAGTCTTCTTATATGTATGTGTAAAATCTTATACTCTTCAGAAATAAACTCCATCTTTAGTAACATAGAAAGAGTTATACTCCCACCTACAGGATAGATGCAGTCCTACACCCTCATTTTCTGGCTTTCTTCAATTTCTTATAAAACAGAACAGTCTTTAAAAGCGTTCAGAAAGGTGCACTGAATATATTATTATTTGTGAAAAAGGTTGAGGAATTTGAAGTATAACATTTTATAAACAAATGAATTCGGAAGATTTTATTGTTCTTAAAATAATCTGCACCGTCTCAGAGTTCAGTGAACCTGTAGGACCTGCTGTAATCATCGGAAAGGGTGTGTGTGTGTGTCTGTGACAGCTGTATTAATGCATGATGTTCATCCAAAAAGAGCTGCTCGCCAGTTTTCTAGTTATACTGTCAAAGGTCATTTAAACAAAAGAGAAGTGAATTCTGGGATTTCTGCACTAATTTTAGTCCTTCACTCCTTGCTTTGTGAAAAACGATAACAGCAGGTTACTCCCAAAATGAGTCAAGGAAACATTCAATATAGTTTCGTCATTCTTCGACTTCAAGACGTTCCTCCTGACCTAACTCATAATAATAGCTATGTGTGTATGAGAGAATCAAGCCTTCAAACACACCCAGTGACTGAGATGCCACTCTTGTACAGTACATAACGAGCCCTGGATCTGTGATTGATGTCTCTTTCCTCTAATTAGCTTTATCTGCTTTTCAAGATTAGGTGGTGCTGTGTTTCAGGGACAGTGAATCACGCATCCCAGACAGGGGAAGATACACACATCTATTATGGGTTTAGGGACACTGACAGGAAGTTTTGAAATGTCGTGGGTAAAGGAAGAGGGGGCTGTAAGAGAGTTATAGTACTCGATAGTAGAGGAGACAGAGAGCACGTTATTTGGCCTGCAGTATTATAGGTGATATCAAAAATATGATTTGTTACTAGTTCCAACATTCTAAAAATTACTAGTTCCAAAATTCTAAAAATATCTAACATCTAATTTTTAAACAAATCTTGAGTAAGGTAAATCACATGTAACCTATATATTAAATAAAGGCAGTGGTGAACAAAAGTTAAATGTTGATCTAAGAATTTTTTACTTGAGTATTTACATTTTGTACTGGATTACAATTGAAAAGCAAGAATCATATTTGTTTGTTTTTTTACTTTTTTTCAGATTAATAATAATACATAATAATAAATATTATATATATTTTTTGTTTATTGATCTCTTAGAGAAATGTTTAAGATAATCTGTGGCAGGCTATACTCTATGGCTATACTGCATAAAATAAATAAGTACATAAGCTGCTCTTTTACTAAATGCACCATAAAGTTATGAATGCATGCACAAATATGACTATGATTTGATACTTTAAGTATATTTAAATGCAATCAATGTTTTACAATTATTTAAGTAACATTATAAATCCTTGACTGTAACTACAGTAGAAGATTGTCTACAGTGTAGTATACTTTAAAAAGCGCTATTCAAAGTCATTCAAAGAGGTAGTTGCCGTCCCTTCTAATACAAATGAACTGTATTTATTTGTTCTTGTTCCTTTCAATTTGTCTAAGTATTACTTATGTTTGTTGTAAAAAGTAGTTGTTTTGTAAATACTTTTGTTATTCTAGGTGAAATTATAATAATAATGATAATAATAATAATAATAATAATAATAATAATAATAATAATAATATTAAAAAAAGAGAAGCAGTTGAAGGTGTTCAGTAAAATGTCTGCGCACCTGTTGCTGGTGAGCTCACTTCCGGTAGTTGATGCTTACTGTAAACTTGCTGAAACGTCAAATAATAGTATTTAAAATTGGGCTATTTCCATATGTCATCAGATCCCAGCTATAAACCCTATGATTTGAGCGAAATGAAGACAGCTTCTGTGCCGGGATAAATGTTTGAAACTCCGGTGAGTCAATCACGTGACTAGTTGTTTGTTGTCAATGAAGAAAGTAGCACTACTACACTTACTGCTCAATGAACATAGCCTACTTTTATTAACTGCAATTAGGGTTACCTGAATTTTCCGAAGGCCAGCAATTTGTTGCATACTATATCTTTGTAGCAATGTTGTTAACTGATTGTTTATTGCATAGCTAATTGATCACTTTGGCTATAGTGCTAATCGCAAATGCTATGGTTTGTTATTTGAAAAAGCTAACATCATGATGAAGCAATAAAGGTGCATTGCATTTATTATGTTAACAATAAAGATGTTCTTGTTTTAAGGGGAGACAACACTTTGTAATGGTTTGTAAAACAGTGTACTAATTTTGTTTATACAAATGTTAAGTAAGTGAGGAAGGGGTAATTAAACACTCATGTTTTAGCTGGAACATTAATATGTATACAAAGGGTTATAATTACAAAAGAGGGAAATAGCTAGAGTAAAAAAGAATAGCAATTGTGGTTTTATTATATAGTAATTGATCTTGCTGTGTGTATACATGCTTATTGGTTATACATTAAATAAATAAAAAGTGGTTTATGAGGTATCATGTTAAAAAACAGAAAGACAACAGAATAACTTACTCTGCTCTATTTGTTTATTGTTTTAACAACAACATAGACCCCAGCCTGGTGCACGGTGTGGAAGCGGTAGCTACCTAGGGTTTCCCCACAGAGGAGTCTGTCACCAGATAAGAACATGATCACACATCAACTCTACCCAGGAAGTCAACTAGTATAACAATATACACACAAAAGAACAAGGATCTAAAACTACTTAATTTAAAAAAGTATTCACTGAATGTTTCTACTCGAAGAAGACTTTACAATTATTATTATTATGTTCTTATTGCAGTGACGTAAACGTCTGTGATAGCAAGGCACTCAATCCACATTGCTCCAGTGTAGATGTTTTTTTAGTGGAAGAACAGAAGGATGTACACACTAACAAGAAAAAACCTAGAATCAATACATCTTTGTTTTAAAAAATTGATTTCTGAGGTCCCTCCAAACCCTTAAAACGGGTGCAAAATGGTTATGTTTGACCCTGTGCACAAGAATTTGTCTCTATAATGCCGCTATGAGCTGACTGACTGCTGATGCTGCCTAGAGCATTACTTAAGTACTAGTCATTCACTAAGAAGGAGATTTTTTTATCAGATACTAGAAGTTATTAAGAAGCAATCATTGAGCTCTCCTGGACTTCATTGTTAAGACGGTTCAACTTGGGAGCCTGTTTCGCCTTAAAATGGCCCGACATGTGCGGTATCAACAGATTCATCACAATCTAAAGATCCATACGTGGCTTTGAGATTTCTTCAAAAGCTAAAAAGACATATGAAACTGCAACGCTCTTCAAACTGTTTTTTTAATATTTATTTTTAAAACAATGTGTTTGAATTTTATAGTTGAGTCTGGAAGTCAAGCTATTTCTTACATTTTAAAGGGGACCTATCATGCAAAATGAACTTTTTTATGTCTTTTATACATAAATATGTGTCCCCGGTGTGTCAGGGAACTCACGCAGCATCAGAAAAATAAAACCCTCTCTCTTTTCCTCTGTACCCAAATCTCTAAAAACAGGCGTACAACGGAGCTGATCCAGATTTGCGTCCGATATGACGTCATCGGCAATGCAGACCCACAGCACTATCAGAAATGTTGCTATCAGAAACAATGCCCGACTGTTTTGGACGTATATGGTCGGTGTTTACATTAGCATCGCAAAATCAGCACTTTTGAAACAGGAAGTGAAATAGAGGGATATGAGGCATGAATGGATGATCTGTTTGGTATTTTGAGCAAAACACTTCAGATACATTTTTTTAATATATATTTATATATCTGAGACCTATGCTATTGCCTAAAAATAGCATGATAGGTGCCCTTTAAAACAGATGCTCTGTACAATTCAGTACAGATGACCCAGGTGACATGAGGTTAGGAAGGAAACCCAGTTTGATTATACCCCTGGACCATTAGCCTAGCATTGCACGTATATCGACATATCTTCAAAAACTGACTGTAAACTGTGTTAGTACTGTCAATTGGTGCTAGCTTGAAAAAAGTAGATAACAAAATGATGATAATAATAATGATTATTATATAAAATATATAGCTATTATCTAAATGCAATTCTTGGAGGGAAAAAACAACTACTATGCAAGGGACTGTACAGTATGTGTCTGGGTGGAGGTCGGAGTAAAAGGCGGGGTGGGGATGGAGTGGGACGAGAGGGGGAGGAGGGGGAGGGTGGTTATACAGACATGCTTGTCTTTGATAGCTCAGGTGGTCATCACCTGAGGGGAAAAGAGCGTTAATGGGCATTCTCAGCAGCAGACAAGCACAGGCTAGCGCTCCCTGCTCCCTGGCTGCCATAAACAGGGGGAAGTATGCATCATTAGATTAGGCTGAAGCTAACTACCTGCAGTCAAGCCTTCATCATACAGTAGCTCGGTGTGTGTGTGTGTGTGTGTGTGTGTGTGTGTGTGTGTGTGTGTGTGTGTGTGTGTGTGTGTGTGTGTGTGTGTGTGTGTGTGTGTGTGTGTGTGTGTGTGTGTGTGTGTGTGTGTGTGTGTGTGTGTGTGTGTGTGTGTGTGTGTGTGCGTGTGCGTGTGTGTGTGTGTGTGTGTTTGTGTGTGTGTTACAGACTCAACCCAACTGCTCTGTATGATTTTCTGGGTCAGATCTTGAAACACAGGACTGTGATTGGTTTCTTTTCGGAGTGATTACCTGCACCATGGATAGTTATTATTGTAGATGATGTTATGTGTCAACATTTCGATTATAAGTAATTATATTGACAATGGGGTATGATGATTGATCATTGACAGAACACCTCAATTACATTATGAGACAATAAAGTTGGCTGTGAGAACTCAATCAGTGAAAAACCCAATTGATGAGTTCAGTTAAAGCTAAGACATTGAGTGGATCACATTTTGGCCTGCTGGGCATGAAAAGAAACAGGGCAATCACAAGGAAATAGTAAGATTAAACGTAAAAAAAAAAACAACGGGTAGAGAAGTACAGAATGAGCGATCATGTTTGTCTTATCTTCCATGGAAAAAAAGAGGGATGAAGAGTTGAGAAATGCAGAGAGAAAGACGGCAAGAGAGGAATTTGCCTGAGAGGTGAATGAAGGAAGGTATGTAAAGTTGCCTGTCACTTCGAGGCGCCTGATAGCTCTGCTTAGGTGTCATCTTATCTCACTTCAGCAGATATTGCACCATATACCTAATATTCCTTGTGTTTAGGAATGGGATTGATCAAGCTGCATGCATGGAGAATTCAACCAATCCCTTAAAATGTACTTTTTGCCTCCTGTCTGAGCTGTGAGAAGGTCAGAAAGGAAGAGATCTCTGTTAGAGATTCAGCCCAGAGGGCATCTACAGAGGAGAGTCAGGCTCATCCCTGCAGCAGTGGATTGACCTGAAGGAAAGATTTCTGCAAGGCTCCCTGGGAGGGAAGATTTACTGGATTCCTAATCACAGGTCGACACTTTGGAAAAAGTTTCTCGGACCAATGGGAGAGGAGGCACAGATAATGCGTTGGCTTGTAAACTGCCGTTTTGACAGAATGTAATGCCAGACATGTTCGGCATGTGTGACTTTTGACA
Source organism: Notothenia rossii (assembly GCF_949606895.1). Taxonomy (NCBI): domain Eukaryota; kingdom Metazoa; phylum Chordata; class Actinopteri; order Perciformes; family Nototheniidae; genus Notothenia; species Notothenia rossii. The sequence continues at coordinate 15,493,754 of NC_136902.1, forward strand.
CCACAAACGATGTTTTCCATTTTCTCAATAAGAAAAATAAGACTTATATGTGAAACTTTGAAGTATGAAATGTGTCAGTGTCTGGTCAGTTCACCAATTCAAAGTTGTTTGAATCCATTAAGATGTAGAATGTTACTCAGAAATATTCAGACGGGAAAAAACGTTGTGAAAATGCTCATTCAGTGTGCAACATTTAAAAAAAAACCATTATTAAGTAGTAGGCAGCAGTCGGGAGCAGTCTGTTCCCGATTTCAGCTCATTCAAATTATTGCATTGAGCAGGAGGAGCAGTTGAGGACAGCCTATTAATAACCCCAAAAGTCCCCAAAAATGTTTCATTAAACCCGGTCTGTTACTCTGAAAATAATGTACCAGAAGCACCAAGCTAAATATTATTACGCCGAATGACACCATCAGACCTAGTCATCCTTCAATATTCATCTGTTTCAAATGTAATATGCGTATCAGCAATGGAAATTCAGTTCCTGATTGTTCTTTGTACCACCGTAAAGGGGAGGATAGTGGTGGGGTTTAAACAGGTTAGACAGGTAAGTAGAAATGACAATATTTGTCAAATTTACCGTGACTTTTTATAAACCACGCAAACTCCGGTCTTCTATCCAAATACAAACACAGAGACGGATCATTTTGTTACAGACAGGAGACCATCCTGCAATCAGATCCCACCAGTCATGACCCCGAATTGGGCCGAAGGGTGTGAAGTGGGGGAGTCAATGGCCTCTTTGCCCTTTCGGTGCCTCTTCCTCGGACTACATTTTGAGATTCATGTTTCCCAGATGATTAATCCTTGTTTCAATAATTGTTAATTATCTGATGTTTTGGGTCAGCCTTTCTGAGTTTGCCATTTTTGGATTGAGTGAAATGTGCTAAAAGCTATGGATAGATAACATTAAATGAATATCCAACTAAAGATGAGTAACTATGATTCTCTATCATAGTTACAGTTGCATTAACATTGTGAGCATCATGCTGCTCAGAGCACAGCTGTGAAGTACTGTAGGGTCACGAGGTGTGTGACTGTAGACAGTTGAGACCAGGGATACATTTATGCATGCTAGACTTATGCATTCCTGTTTGAAAATCTAAGAATACAACAAGAAAAAAGCATTGCAAAGTTTATACAGGGCAAACGCTTATGTGGAAGCTTTTACTGTATATACAAACTTTCAATAAATGATAGCCGTCCCTTATAATCTTCAACATCTATACATCATAATTATATTTTTATTTAGCCTCTTTGATGATGATGTGAGTGAGTTATCAGTAGGCCTATGTACACCAGTAGCTAATATGTAATCCAAACCATTTCTGTTTGTTTAACCTCACCATTTATCCCTTGACTTGCGATAAAAAAAATGGGCCTCCCCAATTTAAGCGGTGATATTTCACAATATTCCACAAAATGAATTTGCAAGATGCAACAGGTACTGTGCTGCTTTCATGACTGTCTGCATACCAATGTGACCGCAGTCTAACTATTACTCTCTTTATCTCTGCCCCCTCCGGCACCATGCAGGATAGGAAAGCCTGTGTTCTCTTTCCCGAAAAAACTCTTCTTTAAAACTTCTGTGAAATGTACATTTGTTTGTGTTTACCCCCAAAGCAAAGTATTTTTATGACAGGAATATCATCTATAAAAACCAGTGTGAATACAGGATTCTGAAAGATTGTGTTATGTATTTTATTCTTGAGTGATTAGATATGAAACAGCACAGTACTATCTGCTGTTGTACTGAGACAACACTCAGTTGTGGTCTCTCACACCCCACCTGAGCACTGGCAGTGTTTTGTTAGAGAGATTGATGCCTGTGTGTTTATCTGTTGTAAACCCTGTTGTGTGTGGCAGTGCGCAGTTTTATTCTGACAGGCAGATGCTCAATATTCGTATTCATAAACAAAAGCAGCAATCAGCATAAATCATGTCATTCATTGCACTTTATATGCTTCGAGAAATATTATTTTAACGACAGGTTGATTTGATGTTATTTCTGGCTAATTGTCTAACTTGTCACTGATGCACACGCTTATGACTCACAAGCAACACGCCCAGATAATGGTCTTATTGCAGTGGGAAATTTCCCAAACTCTTCACAATGACTTGCGGGGAGCTGAGGGAACTGTAAGGATGTTTGCACTCAACTTGTTTAAGATTTTTCCAAATCCATTCTGAAAAACAGCTTCACCTGACGTAAAACCATTTTTCTAGATTACATCAACAACAAGAGAAAGAAAATGAGGTCTGATTCCTGTCTGGTTTCCTCCGTGACACAATCTGAACAATGACAAAATAATATGCTGTTTGTGTGTGGGATTGAAAATTGTTCATGTTAATGAAAACTACATTTAAACTTACATTCACCCAAATTACAGATACAAAAAAAGTTTTTATAAAACAAATCTGCCACACATTATATTTAGGTTCAAGATTATAATGTATATTATGATATTAAATGTATCACAATTTGAACATTTATGTTGACATTGTTAAAGTAGTGTTGATTCACCCATAGGTTTATTAGTGAAGTTGTTGTAATTTGAGTGAGCCTACATTATGTATTTACCATGTTCAACTATTTAACAGTATAAAAGCTGTTAGATGGACTTATGGACCGATGGGAGGACTCCAAGATACAACTCTACCAGTAAGTCACTCTTAATAATCTCTCTGTTTGTGTTCTCACCCTACTTCCACCACTTGCAACAGGTGTGCTTTCTCACAACGTTGGCAGATCACCATGCACCTGCCACATCTGACCTTGAATACACACATAAATGGTTGATCCAGTGCACAGCTATGCCACAGCAAACAGACGCCGATCATTTCCAAACAAGATGAAGGCTTCCTTGGTCTTCTTACTGGTAGTCTGCTCTCTTTGCAGGACTGAAGCTGAAGGAGGTGAAAATGAGCTGGTGCTTCAGACTGACGTCTGGGCTGAGCTGAGGGCTTTGAGAGACATGGTGGTGGAGCAGAAAGTAGAGCTGAGGTACCTGACGTCCAGAGTAACCGCTGCTGAGAGCCTGGTGGACGCCTTGGAGAAGGAGAATACAGGTAAATCGTAAGAAAAGACTCACTTCATAACAAAATATATGAAGCTGAGTTCACATGATCACTCTGTCACAGCCATGGAGGCCAGGATGACCGCTGCTGAGAGCTTAGCAGAGGAACTGCAGATGGAAAATGACGATAAACACTGGGCCATCCTTTCATTATAAACAACCATAACAACGGTTTTTTTTGCATTGATTATCTGCCTGTAAACCTTTATCACCTTTTCTGTCATTTAACTCAAGCTACAGAGCTTGCAGTTGCTCAGAAAGAGCGCAGCATTTTGCAGCTGAGAATGACAGTCAGTGAGCCACGTGTGGAGGAGCTGGAGAAACAACAGGAAGGTAAATGTTAAAAGTTTATGAACTTTGTGCATGTAGCTACTGTTGTGTCTGTGGCAGAGCAGGAACCTCACAATAAAAGGGTTACAATATTTATCCCATTTATATGCAGTATTTTTGTGTTGAATAATTGAGGTTTAAATGGACAGTCTTGCACTAATGTACATTTATCAAAGATATATTTAAGTGACTTTTATTTTGTATATATTAATTATTGTGCTTTTATTGATGTCTTAATGTGTGCATATGTATAAATGTATCTGTTGATTATGTATAGGTATATACATATTTTTATATATATTTGTATTTTGTATTCAGGATTTTTGGAATGGTATTTCGATCTCTCTGTCTGTACACACAAACTGAAAGATTGACAATAAAGTTGACTTTGACTAAACCTTAACAATATGGTTGCACTTTTTTTCTATTTTCATGTCCCTTAAGTTCAAGCTACAGAGCTTGCAGTCATTCAGCAGGAGCTCAGCACTCTGGAGCTAAGACTGACCGTCAGTGAGGGCCTCATCATGGAGCTGGAGCAACAGCGGGAAGGTAAAGGTTAAGGTCTTTGTTATCATTTGTGTGACACATTAATTGTGATATGTGTGATATGATTTGTGCGCAAATAGTTATGAATGAGTGGCTCGTGATTTTAGGACAAGAGATGGACATTCACGAACTTCAAAATACTAACAGAGGTAAATCATGTTTTCCTCTCTTTGTTTTGTGCAAAATGGTGGTATATGTCAATGTCAGTATGTGTACAGAAAGAACAAATTCTGAATTGATTTTGTGTTTTTTACTTTGCCACAGTGAGGAAACTGGCCTTTTCTGCCTCCCTTCTGACATCTGGTCAGGGTAACACATTCCAAGAAGATACTCCACTCCTCTACAAAAATGTGTTTACCAACATTGGAAACCATTACAACCCAGACACAGGTATTTGGCTTCTTTTTAAAAAAAAGAAATGAATCACTTGGTCTAATTCTCCACTTCTATCGGTTGAGACTTTTCTTTCTGTCTGTGTTCAGGTTACTTCACTGCACCAGCAAGAGGAGTGTATTACTTCAGATTTACTGGCCATCTAGCAAACTCTGTCAGATCTATGATAATGAAAATGTTTATGAACGAGGATCTTATAGTTACCTCAGGTGACGGTAGATCAACAGATGGTGAGGACAGTGCATCCAATGGTGTAGTGTTGCAGTTGGAAGTGGGAGATGTTGTTTCAGTACAATTTATGGGAAATGTTTGGGATGACCATTACCACAGAACAACCTTCAGTGGCTTTCTGCTCTTTCCTTTGTAAGACACAATGCAAACACGAGAGTTAATGCAGGGCCTAAATTGTGTTATTTCACCAAATAACAAATGTGTGTCTTAGTGACAATACAAAGTACATAAAATAATAAATAAATCAAGTTTGATGAGCTGTGGTCCTCCATTGTTTATGTATTGTTTGTTTTTGGTTAGTCATTTGCCAGCCGAACAGTCTCTCAATGTTTGCTGTAGTCTGAGATCAGATTATGCCATGTTTTCGCCTTAAATAGATCAAGCTGTTAGAGCATGTGAAGATGATTCAGTCTTAATTCATCGGGCATTAAAAGCTCCCCTCCAGATATTTCTAAGACATTTAAATACACTACTTGGAATGATAATGTGTGTCTTACTTTCAACAAAATAAATTCACTTTCTGTTTTAAGTTGTTCACTTTCTCCCTTATTGAAAGTTCCAGGTTTTGTATCTAAATATTGTTAACCACTGAGTCAATGTTAAGTGTATTCAACTAGAGGCATAACATTTCACATTGTACTTCTAAATTGCATATTTGACTTTAATCGGCTTCCGAAGAAGTTTTTTTTACGGTTACTTAAGATGTAAGGTTAGCATGATTACAATCCCAAGGGGAACTTTAACTAAAAAAAGACATTGATTGATTCACTGCATTTTTCTAAAATGTTAAGCTTTGAGCCTCTCACACTGAAATGTAAGCCTATTTGTATAACATAGTGCGTGTACAGTATGTAGGACAGATGCTACTGTAGAGGTAGCTAAACTACACCTTATTAGTGAGAATGAGGTCAACCTTTCCAAAACAAAGCCTTCCACAAAGACCCACTTTGGATGAGGTGGACACATTACGTTATGAAACAAAGGGGGGGGGGGGGGGGGGACCCAACAAATTCCTTAGATAAAAGTGGAAGAAAATGACATCTCATGAATGTGATCATTGTTTCCTTTCCTTTGGTGTTTCACATCATAAACCTCCCGGAATGCAGCTGCATCAGAGTTTGAGCTTTGACTAAATCCAGTTAGACTCTTTGTTGTGCAGTCATTCAGATCGCACAGGTACACACACACACACACACACACACACACACACACACACACACACACACACACACACACACACACACACACACACACACACACACACACACACACACACACACACACACACACACATACACTTACACAACGCCACACCTCGGTTATCAGTCATCTACTATGGGTCTGATAACCATAATCAACGCACAACACAAAACCATGTGAGCTAGCCCCTCCATTCACTGCCAGTGTCTGTGGTGAATTCTTTCTCTCTTTCTTTTGAATGCCCTCTACTTTCCCTGTTATGTCCCACAATGCAGAGAGAAGACTATCAGCTGAAATTGATCTACAAGCTATCAGCTGTACTCACAGTAAAACTTCACACCCTCGCTGGCAGATATAACAGTGACACTTTGAAACTGTGGGTAGCATTATCCCATATCTTTGAGGTTTGTCAGTTGTTAAAACACCTTATGTTTTTTAAAAGAAAATGGAGGCCAGTATCAAGCTAAGGCGCTCAAAGGAATAATTCAGCTGTGTTTATGGAAAGAGCCTGGAGTGCATCGGAGACGCGGTGTCTCCTTTGAATCTGATGAGGAGTTTAGATCAGACCTGCAGCTATGGTTCAGCTAAGGAGCGCTGTTAGTCTGATCAAACAGCTGCCAATATGAAAAGGACTGCCATATCCTCTCTGCAGCCGGGGGCTGTGTGAAATGAATACAGCTTCTCTGATTTCCCTCTCACAGGCACCTCTTGGGTTGGAAACATTTTTTCATAATTACATTTAATTCTATGTTGTGTCCCCACAGTGCCACTATTAAGGTTAAGGCTATAAGCTGACGAAGCCTTTCAACCTTTGTTATCAGGGCTTTAGCTCATTTAGAGGTTGTATCATTGATCCGACGCTAAGAACACAAGAAAATAAATACTTGCATCCCTGTTATTTTCAATATTTCAATCATTCCCATGAACACAGTGTCTTTTAATTGACTGTATGTGATGTTGTGAATTCCCCTTTTGTTTTGGCATAATTTAGTAGTTGATGAATCAGATGGTGTTTGGATTGGATCTTAGTTATGAGTCTTTAATGAGAGAGGGTATTCTAAATTTGAGAACGTTAGTCATTGTTTCATTAAGGTAGTCTATCATTAGTTTTGACTTCTCCTTGGAAGATTAAGATGTGAAGGCTCCTAAAGCTGTGACAGTGCCAGGAAGGCTGCGTGCCTTCTCTATTTCACTTACAGCTTTTGCAAAAGGATCTATTGAACTGTGAATGTTTTGGATAGAGCTGAGTTCACCACAAAGGACCCTGTAAAGTAATCACTGAGATATGTAGACATCTTCTTGGTGGATCAGGATTCTGTTGGTAAACGGACACAAAATCACACAAAAAACAGCCAGGGGCAGGAGGACATTTTAGAAAAGTTGGTGAAAGTGTACATAAACCCTCATGCCTCCACTTGCATTCATGTGATCTCCCACACACAAACACACAACAAGGGCATGACGGTATTTCTTTTGACTTTAAAATGAAAGGACAGATTCATTAAAGGATTATAAAGTCAGCTCTAGAAAAAAGAATCAGCATTTTCTGAGATTACTATCAAATCTTCACAGATAATAACTAATTATGGGGTAATTTATAACAATAACATTACAGCAATTGCAAAGTAAATGAAAAAATCAAGTATTTTGTTCTCATGTTCTCAATGACCTGATTACGGTACATTTGTCTCAGTCTACCCTTTTAAATTAGCACATTTAACACAACGGTTGGCCAATTGTTAATCATTTGTACATGATACCATAACATTTAAATTCAGTCTTATAGGGGAATTTGATAGTTAGGCATTATAGCAGTGTATAATACAGTTGTGTGCATGTGGGAGCCCCCAGTAGGTGCCATTAGTCTTCAACTGTTCTCCAAAAACATGTTAGGTGCAGGCTAAGGCCCCAAGGCTAGCTGAGAGTAAATGTGCATTCCTTTCTGCCTGATTTAAAAGAGAACTCTCATCTTTTTGTATGCACTTAGTTGATCAGAGATGAGCAGGAGGCATTCCATGATCAAAATCACAACTACAACAAGGTAGAAGTCATATGACACCTTTGGGAAATGTAAAGGCTTTAATGCTGATTTCTTGAAGGTTTAGATGCTTAAGGGAAAGTATGAAAAACGTGTTGAGAGATGAAAGATAAGAGCTGATTTTAGATGTAGTTAAAGACCGTGCTTAAACTAGTGGAATATTCCTTCGGCAGCAAATAAACGTATGTTCTATATCCTATACATAATTTGTTTACATAAAGAAGAACATTGTGTAGCAATACAAAAGAGCATGAAACCAGATGTACATATCTTCCTTTGCTACCCATGTGCAGAAGTCTTGGTGCAGGGAACAAACACACAAAGAACCACACGCGCACACACACACACACACACACACACACACACACACACACACACACACACACACACACACACACACACCCCCACACACACACACACACACACACACACACACACACACACACACACACACACACACACACACAGACACACACACACACACACACACACACACACACACACACACACACACACACATGCTGAGACTCATGCACAAGCACAGGTATGCACACAGAGGGCAGCTCTGAGCCAACAATTCAGTGGAAATGAAGCCCTGCACTGTGGCCAGAGCCTGCAGATGCATATCTGCTCACAACCCTGTTAACACCTGATTGTACTTGCATTCAAATGCTGAACATTGTAATTGACCAGACAACAGATGGGCTGCACAAGCAAAAACGTAGGAATGTTTTTATTAGCTTAAACTTGAGTCATGTTCAAAATCCCACTAAATAAGCTGCATGGTGAAAGCTAAAAGGTTGGTGACCAAGGTCAGAAGTATGTAACAAAAGGACACTCTCATTGATGCAAGACACCCTAAACAGCCAGACTCAGCCAGTCTCACCCAGTTTAAGACTGCAGTTCAGCTCAAACCCTGGGTCACCAGGTTTTTTACTTATTTTATTCTTTCACCCCTGAATACATTTTAAAAAACCTGAAACTTGTTGACTGGAGAATATTTTCAGCAAAATACTGGAAAGGCTTCTCACTGATCTGCTTGTGATAGTGTGACTTTTAGTTTTTCTGGTTGGAAGGGGAGTTTTTGTGAATGAAGTACATAGCACTGATCAAAGGACAATGTTACGTTTTGATACTGTTTACATGAGGTTAAGCTAACAAGATACAACGTGGTAATTAATGTGCTTAAGTGCTTTTAGGCAAATTTGGTTAGCTTGGACAGAGCCAGGCTGGCTGTCTTTGTGCTAAGCCGGCTGTAGCCTCATATTTATCTTACAAACATTTAAGTGATATCAATCTTCTCATCTTACTCTTGGCAATAAAGTGAATAAGCATAGTTGCGTACGGTTATCTAAAGCTTTCCCGTGTATGTATTTATCAAAAATGTCAAACCAATTTTTGAATTGTATTTAACTTGAATGGGAACATCACACGTCTGCAGTTCTAAACTGCTGCTGAAATTACTTTTCGTTCCTAGCGGTGGTGCTACCTGACGTCGTCTGATAAAAACGACCTCTTGTAAATAATCAGTATCCCGCTTAATGTGAATCAAATACTTTTAGATTTTGTGCGTGAGTTACAACCAAGTTACATGAGGCGTTTTCATCTGAAAAAAAGACTAAGAAAAATAGAAACAATGACGCAGACTTATTTACCTTGGCTTGGTGCTTATCTATCTTGATGATATTTGTTAACAGTTGGGTGGCCCTTAAGGTTCCTGAGAGCCAAAACATGGATATACAACTGTGCCTATCTACTGTATGTCAATCTCAGTCAGGCTTTGAAGTTGCAGTTCTGGAAACATTTTGTTTATTATTTTATGTTTGTCCTCGCTTTTCAAATCAAGTCACCATGTTGTTTGTGAGGTATATAAATCTTTCAACAGCAAACAGCTCAGGTGAGATTTATGACTTCTTCTGACAAAGGTTGTTTGTCTGAGTGACTTACCTGGTGGTTAAGGTGACATTAAGTCATGCATGTGCATTTTCTTCCTGTTCTGTTGTTGTTTAACATGTGGCCTTTTCTTTTTATTGCAAGGCAGTCTATTGAACCAGTTTCAAGCTTCCTGCTAACATTCATATTTTTACCTGCAGGGCTGTGTTTTCTATGTTTTCGCTCCACTCTGCCTCATTGACTCTAATATGGGCTTCCTGAATGGGTTATCTTCAGACTTGTTCTCACAGGAGCTGACGACTCAAAATGATTTCAAAGATGCATGATGAGAATGCAGATCTTTGTGGTTGAAACAACTGCATTTGTTGTGATTAATCCTACGGACCCTAATCAAAACTTCAAGGAAAGTTCAAAGTAGCAAACATACAAAACAGAGGCGTTCATAAAATGACAAGGCATCTGTGTTTCTGTCTTCTGTACATTGGGCCACATTAAATGCCCCGGGGGCCTGAGGTAAATGTGTTCAACGCCCAGTCACGTTCCCTCCAACTCAAATCGGTTATGCAAAAAACAAAAGCTTATGAAGACAACTAAATGAGCGTAAATAAGAGTCGCTCCAGAGAGAAACAATTGGGAATTAGGTCTCCGGAGTTTAGAAGCTAACAATGTAAAAAAACATATTGTTATATTAACATACATCTTGCCATGCTAGCAGTTTGGCTTTACATTGAAATGCTGTTCTGCCACGTTGATCCAGACTAGAAATATTTCAGAAAGTTTGGGATATTTTTCCATGACATAACTGCACATGTATAATTGGTCCCCAGAGGATGAAGCTGTATTTTTAAATGCAGCCCTTTTTTGAGTTTGGCATTTAAAAATGATGGGTCTGTGCAGGATGTTCCATGTTGTACTAGTTGTGATTCTCTTTGACCAAACAATCGACTTCAGTGTTTTGACTTTACTCTTTAGTATCGGCTCACTTTTAGTGGAACCATATCGAATGATACCAGAAAAAGGACAAGGTATTTTCAATAACTTTTTGCCAAAAGAAAACCCAAGCAACTTCAGTAGAGTCAAGTTGAAACATGCCATATAGCATGCAGAGGAAGTAAGTAAATGTATTGTGAAAATTGTTATCATATTTCGAACTGAACCTCTGCCGGTTACCATGTTCAAACTGAATATGTTAGCTTGAGGATGCTAGCATGTAGCTTAAAGCAGTGTTCTAACCAAAGACAGGAAGAGGCTATTGTGTGTCTGTAGATTCTAAGTCTTGCTCACTATGCTTCAAATACACATGGTATCATTTTGTGTCAATCAAAGTCTGCATTTGTTAACCTGCAATAATCTATTTGTGTGTTGCTTCACACCTGACATCTCTTCAGCTGGCGGAGGGCATTCCTCACAGACTGCTGGGCTCTCCTGGGCAACCAGCTATGGTATGCATGATGTCTACTCTTAAGTGTATTTGAGTTAGGGTAATACATGTTCTGTGGGTGAGCAATGGGTAGAGTTGTATAATAATGAAGAGTTGAGGCTTGCCTAGATAGAAACAATGTCACCCAAGTAATGAGCTGGCTTCAAGTGTTTGTTATTTCAAAAGGCATTTTTCCTCTTCAAGCTGCAATCGTCATACAGTTGTGGACTGTGCTGTGGCATGTTGTACTCAAAGGAAAAAGCTGAGAGGGATTTGTTATTGGCATTCTCGAAAATACAGTCAGTCAAAAAACACACCCAGAATCCAAAAATAGTATGACTGAATGTAACGTTGGAACACAATATGATTTGATAGATTAGTTCTAGATTAAGCTTTATATCTGTGCAAGGATATGTAGTGATTAAGGCCATTGCATATAAATCTGCCTTTCTGACTGAAAGTAATTTATTGTTTCCTACTATCTGGAAGTGTCCAGTTTTTGTTTGTTTTCTAGCCATGATTGTTTGACAATGTACTCCCATTTTGGCTGTTCTTGGGATTTAAAATGTCTTCACTGACTTCACTAACAACATATCTGTTCTTTTTTCTAGGCTTGAATTGGATGCATTTCTTCTTTTAAATGATGGACCTTTTAAAATGAAGACGTTCCAGCACACAAGAACAGGCAGGAATCACCACATGCGGTGAAGTTATGACGTGACAGGTATGTCTTAAACAAACTTGCAAACTCTGCTATTTGCATGAGTGAGAAGAGTATAAACATTGATATACAAACAAAAGTATTTACCACATTTTGATTATCAGTGGTGAATGTAATGAGAAGCTACCAAATCCATCTTTTGTGTCACACTGTGTGCCTTGGAGCTTAAGTTTCCAATAAAACAAAGCCCAAGGCGACTCATCTCAACACCTGGGGCTATTTAAAGCACATTGCTGCACTTTGGCACGTTCCATGCTCTACATGTTGTCTTTTGCCACATGATTAGAAACACTTCATGACTGTTTGTACAATCAGACAAGTGTTAAACAACATGTGTTTTCTTATCGTACGAAAATGTGTTTACTTTAAAGTCATCAGACAGATTATTGACTTTTTCCTTTTGCAGCAAGCATCTGGAGTTTTGATGTTAAATCATTGTGTTCTTGGGTGTTAATATTGGAGGATTAACTTGCCATCATGGCAGCCCTTTTATTGCTGTTGCTACACATGAAAAGAAGTGTCCATGTACAAATACAGTTATGCAGGTTGGCACAGAACTCTGAAGGAATGTGCTGCTCTTCTTTTTATTGAATGCATAAATTCAGGAAGTCCAAACATTGGCCGACAGTGCTCACCATACAGGAACATTCTCAGAAATCATGTAACCGAATGTAAATGTGTGCACTCAGTCAATCCTACTCATCCATGCTGAGGTGATACCTCTGTCAGTGTGGCCCTCTCAGATGGAATTACTGTCATAGTTGGCATGATGACTTTCTTCAAGTGATAAAAGAGGTGTTGATACAGAAGCATCTGGCAGGCCTCTGAGCTCCAGACAGATTCTGCTCTCACCCAAATCTATCAAACCACAGACAACATCTGTTTGGGCTGTAGATTAGCCTAGTTAGCTTATATTGTGAATTGCAATAGCTTGTATCTTGTGCAGAACAAAATATTGATTTTGTTGACACAACTTAGATTAATCAACTTCACCCTAGAGAGGAGGGTTCGTACTCACCTAAGCCATCTTCATCATCTCCTTCGCAACCTTGAAACTGCAGGGTTTTTCCTGAATATGTTGCCCAAGGCTTGCTTTCGAAAGGTTTTGATTGATCGCTAGGATTTAGGGAGGAATCTCGCACAATTTAACACAAATCATGAAAGACTTTGTGAATAAACCACTGGGATGTGTGTTGCCAGTGGCATTTAGAGCTGTACGCAGTTTGAAACAGAGTGCAACACTGCAACATGGTCTTATTGGTGATGTTGACAGATATCTTAATTGAGCTTTGACTGATTAAGCTTCATAAACTTTCTTGACTCTTGTGAACTTTGAATATAAAAAAAAAGGCTGACAGCCAATTTGACTGCTATGTCAGATTTAACCTGTTAAAAACTTCCCAGCCTTGGTATCAAAGAGACAGGTAAGAAAATGAAAGATGACCATACTAACCCCTCACTGTTTCTCCTGTACCTCAGTGTTCGCACGCAGGTACACACACACACACACACACACACACACACACACACACACACACACACACACACACACACACACACACACACACACACACACACACACACACACACACACACACACACACACACACACACACACACAAACACACACACACACACACACACACACACACACACACACACACACACACACACTCACATATATAAGCATGCAAAGACACTTCTGTCTCTGATGTGGCCAAAAACCCCGGAGGGACCAAAGCCATTTTTCTTTATGTAATTACAGAAAACCTGCCTGACTGGCTTTGAGGCAGCTTGTGAAAGGAGGGACCATGTCTCTCTTACATTGTACAGTACATCTAACCAGTTGGTATAAGCTAAAGGTTATTTTACTTCTTTGACTTTCAGTCGTTTGGCCAGTTTTGTCGCCCCTGATGATTATTTCTTATAGCAGAATGTATGTTGGAAACAGAGTTCTTTTGTAAAAGATAGAGCTGATATGATCCAGGACTTTTGGTCTTTTGTCTTCTTTTGACAATATAGCTTTACCGATCCACCGAGGTTTCACCTGAGCTCTGTGTTCTCTTGTCTCGTCCCCATCTTTTATCCCGCACGTTGATTCAGTTCAAGCTTTCAGCCTTGCTGCTCATGCATGTGTTCACGATAATGGAATTTTTCCATTATCGAAATACACAAATATATCATCATACGACCAAACGCTGACAACTGCAGCCTGTTACAGAGAGGGACAGTAGTAGAAAGGAATTTCCCCCAGGACAGATCAGTACACTCAGCGAACTGACGTTGTCTTAGAGGTGTGCGGCAAGTCTGCAGCAGCAACTGAAGTAGGCAGCTCTGAGGTAATGTTTGTCTCTGTCTCCCTTCAAGATAAACCTGTCATTAGAGCACAGACGAAACTGTCACATTCTGAATCTGTTTTCCTTTTTTATTCCTACTCGGAGAAATGGGGCAAATTTATGAGAATACAGAATTCTGTGATCCAATGCAACATGAGCAGCGGGGCAGGCTCTTGTTTATAATGGTCTCTGACTGTAGGGGGCACATATTCATTTTTCACTGTCTGATGATAAATGAGACCATTCCTTTTTTTTACATTTGATGCCTCATAAAAATATTAAGTTGTTGTTTGTCCGCTTAGGTTGCTCAGGAATTTGTATACTCCTTGCAGCTTTTGTATTTAAAACCAAGACAGAAGATTTGACTGTTTGTCTGTCTGGAACTCACGAACACTGTGGGTGCTCGTGAATTTAAGATCAGCTTGCTTCAGCTCAGTTGTTTGATGTCTCAAGGCATCTCCCATTGCTGCCTTTGAAGGCCTGCCACCTGCAGCAACCCTCCACCTGTTACAGGACGTCCACTGATTTGTCTTGTACAAATTGTAGCTAAACAGTTTTCCTTCAGCATGTACTTTACAACTTATTTGTTGGATTCTTGAAGGAATTCATATTACTTATAAACGTTACAATGCATCATGCAAAAACTGTCAGACAGCCTGAGCTTTCTCATTTTCTCGACTTGTATAAAACTATTTATCGCCATAGCAAGCAGCTGGCTTAGCATAACGTTTAAGAAATCCAAAGTATGTATCCACAGGTGTTGGTGGAGACCAAAAATGAGCTAAAGAGAGAGAAATGTTAATTTTAGATGAACATGCATTGAGCAAGTTGTTGCCTAGTTAGCAGCATAATACACACTATTAAAGACTTGTTTTAAGATTTCAAAAGTGAAAATGATCAGTCACAGTTTTCAGAGTTTCCTACATAAGCCTGATAAGCTTTCTTGAGATAAGGAAAACTCATTAGAAACCGATTTTAAACTAGGCCCTTTTTGTTCAGTTTGCTCTGCCAGTTTCCTCTCAGTAGAAACCATCAGGTACAAGGAACCGCTTTAACTCTGTGTGAGTTTCTGACATCGCATTGTTCGTCCTGCTCGTCCCGTCACCAGACACCGATCCTTTCAAAGAGCGGTGATTTACTATGGAAGCGATCGCTCTGGTATCTGTGCCAAATGACAAAGCTTTGACTGCTTTTGTTTCCTCTTCATGAGTCGCAGGTGACATCAGATCATAGCCCGGATCATATTTATAATCTTCTACCTTGTGGCAACTGTATGTGATACTCTTCTGGATCCTGTGAGTGCATGGCAGGGTCATTTCGTTGACTGCAAAAGAGCAAAGAACCTAAAGACTCCCTGCCAGAAACCCCTCAGGGTGTTTGTCACTGGCACAGTATAAGGAGTCACTACCCATCAGCCTTTCAATCTGGATTTAACTAGGCCAAGAGGAGACAGTCGGTAATGAATGGCCAGGCAAAAGAAATACCATTTGTATTGCCCGTTGTCAGTATTGTAAAGACAACAACAGCAATATAACATTACAATAACCATAAATCAACGCACTGTAGGTATAAAGCCTCTGTAAAATCATTAAGGGTGAGTGAAAGTGAGATTCTCTCCCCTCCATCGCTCTCTTTATCCCGTTTCCCTTTTGTCCTATTCTTTATCTCATTACCATCACTGAAGCTGACCTCAGAGCAGAGCATCCAGCTGTGTTCCCCTGCCCTACAGAGAAACCTCTGACCCTGCTCTGAACTGTAGGATCATCTAGCACTGTCACAGAATGACTCCTAGGTCACTCGGTGCACATTACTTCGGGGTTTTTTTCAAGGTGGATTAGGAATTTGATAGTGATTGTGCAAGTATTGTCGGGGAATAAGTGACGAATGGAAAAATGTGTTTAGAGGAATGAACAGAATGACCTAAGATACCACCTGTCAGACATCTCAGCAGAGTTACCTTGTTTACAGCAAACACTGGCTATTATTTACAGGGAGACAAACTTTATACAAGTGGTTATTACAGTTCATGACATCTGTGTATGCAATTAACCACATGCTTCTGCCATGTCCTGACCTATTCACTCACATTTTAATTATGCATAACATATTTTTGAAAGGTTACATTTTGGCTAATCCAGCAGCAGGGAATGAAGTGAAGATAACATGATTGAAAAGGTGGGTTCAAAACACTCTTGTCACCTGCATTGCGGGATATATATCAAAAGAAGCACTTTCAGGTATCTCTTTACCTCTTTTGGGTTGAGGGTGAGGGTGTTCCCATCTCTTGGCAAAGCATGAGTGGAGAGAGGGGAAGATTAATGGTATAATAGCTCTGACCACATGGTTTAGTTATTTAAACTGGCAGCATCAGCTCAAATTGTTTCATAGCTTTCTGCAATGATACATTTAGGAGCGTGTCTGGACAGGTTCAGCCAAGAGACAGGAGCTTGGAAGCTATGACACCATCAGTAAAGTACACGCAGCGTGTTTACCTGTTTGTGCACCATTCCTTTTGGTAATTGGTTGTCTAATATGCAGATGGAAAGGAGCATACCTGGCTATGTTCTGAGTTGATTTCAGTATTGTTTCCATTCTTGTTTAGAAGTTTTGGTAAAACTAGCGCTTGTGAGGAAATGGTTTAATAATCGAGAGATAACTGAGGAGTGTAAGACTGTGGCTTACAATAAACCTGACGTTTTGGTCAAACCAATAGAAACAAACCAATCAAATAGATGCCAGCTCTGTGAGGGCAGAGGGGAGCTGTCGGAGTGTCATGACGTGGATGAAGATCAGTGATATTTTCCTAAGCGTCTCTGAGTCTTACGGGGTTGTAGTGAGTTTGGTGTTTTTGTTCAAAACATCCCGTGTCAGGACGCCCAAGACGTCGGAGGATTACTGTAAGCTTGGCTCAGGTGACGTCTTCTGGAGGAGGGAGGGGGCCAGGTATGAGGGCCCACCATAGCCTTGCTCCGAACCACTCCAAAAACAAGGAAAAGTATCATATGGGGTGCTCAGATCATTTAAAGATACAACACTAGACACCATCAAAGGCAGCTTTTAACACACTCACTGAAAGTTCTCATTACCCCATTTCTCAGATGCATTACCGTTTCATGATTACATATTTTCGAAAGCTTTCAAAGGCAGGTTAAGCGGGCCGGTATGTTCAATAAAATCATTGTAAATAGCTCCAAAACAACGAGCTGATCCAACCTTTGTTCTTGCCTTAATGCCGCTGACAATACCTTGAAGCTATTTGACCACTGTGTTTACCTGCAAAAATCAGATAGACTATGGGAAGCCAGATAGACAGCCTCCTGTGAGGGCCAAACAGTTGTGGATCTCTCTTGTGGGGAGTGGATATTGTCTGCTATCTCTGGCTTCCATCGCAGAGTCTCAAACAGCACTCTGCTAAGAGAGTGCATGAATGAGCTGTGCGCCCTTGCAGTATCTCTGGAATCACATAAAGACAACCTTGTGCTCTGCAATTTACTGTGCAGCGCTCAGGTGCTTGTGCATGTCTCAACCAGAGGAAAAACAAAAGTATGACTGACATAATCATGTGTCAGAAGATTTATGGTCAGAGAGAGCGAAGGGGAGAGAAAAAAGTGGAGAGCACATTTTCTCGCCCCTCCTCCTCCTTCAAATTATTGTCTTTAGTGCTGTCCACTTGTTTGAGTGAAATGTTGGAAGTTGTTGAAACGGAATAGTACACGCACACACACACACACACACACACACACACACACACACACACACACACACACACACACACACACACACACACACACACACACACACACACACACACACACACACACACACACACACACACACACACACACACACAGACAGTGCCTTCTGTTAATGAAGGCCCTGTAAGATGTATGATTTAACTCTTTTGCTGTGAAATTATGAGTCATTTCCTTCTTCATTGGTGGTATATTTAAAGTTGTCTTTGGACAAGTAAACACAACATGCTATCTATGTTTCATGGATAACTTTAATTCTCTGAATAAGGTGTCATGCAGACACAGAAGTACACAACACTTTGTACGCCAATAGATTTATGGTCATTAAATGAATAGGAAATAAATCATGGATCGTTTTAGTGGTTATGACTACCTTCTGCATCATCAGTTCAATTTTAATTTGAGTTATAAATCTGGTCCCTAGTGCAGTCAAGGCCGATCTAATGATAAAACGAAAAGCAGGATGGATCTGGCTGTTTAAAGACTCATTGTTGTCTTTGACGTTAATTGCTGGCTGGAGCACACAGCTGGGCCGCCCTGATGTAACGGGTCATGGGAGCAGATAGGGAAGCTGTGGCAGGCCTCCAGTAATAACACAGGGAGCGAGCCAGACTACCAACCATAAATCTACTGCTACCACCAATTTCCAACCACTGCAGGTGACGGGTTAGTGCGTGTGTTTGTGTGTCTGTGTGTGTGTGTGTTCTTATAAACAAAACTCCAAAGGGTAACGCAACCCCACTTCACAGCAACATGGATATTACACCCCTGAACATCTTGGCATGGGCCCGGTCCTGTTTATGGAGAAACACAGCTAAGAGTATAATTAGCATTTGAGTGATCCTGAAGGGTGTCTGACTTAGGCTGCGATATCAAAGAAGGTGGTATTTTATGCTTGTGACTCAATAGGGATGAAATGACTGTGGCCTCTGTGTGGTGGTGGTTTCGCACCTGACTGGAAAACACTGCAGGTGGATTAGCGGGAACAGTAGCTAAACTACATTGTTTTGTTTGGGGGGAAAAAGGTGTGTTGTGCTTTAAATGATAGCATCGACTGTTTGATGGTGGAAATCCTCGTGATTAATCCGCATTAGTGGAACCTAAGGGCACCTTGTATCCTTTGAGCATCACATTTGAAGTATCCTCACAAACCTGGGGTTTTGTCCTAATCATTCAAATGTTAGATTACTGCAAGTGAAAGTAAAAACGAGACACATTTAAAGGACTCTGAGATGTAATTGTTTTGTTCATGACATAATGCGATGTGTCTCTAACACACAAAACCCTAGTTTAGGTTTAACCAGAGCTTTAGGAGCAGCTCCCTTTCTTATGTGTGAGTCTTTTGTATCAATATTATGAAAGCTTTTGTCAGACAGAGACAAGACTCTGTTATTATCTCCCTTCACGCCCTTTTCTCTTTATTCTGGGCAGATTATTACTGCCAATGACACATGACCCGGCTAAACTACTGTAAATTAAACCTGAAATCTCCTGCTTGTTCTATGGGGACAAAAGGGAGGTTTTACAAGGAAAAAGCTCATGTGGGAATGTAAAAAAAAAGAAAACTGCACAGGTGAAAACTTTACAGGGAACATTTGTCAATCCCAGGAGATTATTGGGAGCAGGTTTTCCGTCAACACCCCGGGCCGCCTTCCCTCTCCACTTCCAGGCCGATGAGAGTGGAATCTGTAACGACTGTGGGCTTTAGCATCGTTAACATTTCCCTGACACGTCGGCCGGCCTCTCTTGGATACTGCCCTGCATTTTCTCTGCTGCACTGGAGTTGTTGTAGCAACTAGTGGCCCAGAAGTGAATGAAGCAGATGTGCGAGTCATCTATCACCTGACAGCTCCCACTCCCCCGACTGAGCAAGTCATCTCCGTGACAGTCTGCCCAACCAGTCTCATCAATTACTCTGGTACCCTACCATTAGAGCACAAACACTTTTCTCCCCTGACACATTCAACTGCTTCCCAGTCTGCAAGATGGACCCTCAATTAAGCCTGAATAACTTTCGCCTCTCAAAGGACGTCTTTCTTTCTGCGGCCCAGTATTGCACACATTGTACTTGTAGGATGAGAACCTTTTTCTACATCCGTAGCGACCATTTGATATTCGAGAATAATTATCCCTATTTTATGATTATATAATTATCCCGTGATGATGCAAACCACAATGAAGCTAACATTAATAAAGATTTACAATTATGTTTGTTTTTTCAAAGTGTAATTAATGGCTTCAACAGTTAATTAATTCCTACATAAACAGCAATTAAGGTAATTTATGTCATAAAAGTTCAACAGCTCAACTGCTATCCTTGTTTATGGAAATTAAAAGTGAAGATTAATGTTACTCTTCCCAAATGTTCAATTGCGTCATACATTATGTAACTTTTACTGCAATCTAGTTATTTGCAGCACATTAAAACTTTGAATTTAACTAAAAATGATAAAATGTATTCTCTGTCAAAGCTTCTTTGAGTTTTTAGAAAAGCGCTATATAAGTGTCATGTCTTATTATTGTTAATATGTTTTTTCTTAATGACAAAATATTCCCATGTTCTTTGTGTTGATCAGGATAAAACGTGTAGATATGAGGAGGCAATAAAGCAAAATCATGTCTTGTTAGTGTTATTCTGTTCCTGTATTCCATCAGTAGTAGTCATGAAACGCAGTAAACACAGACATTTCAGCACAGACACAAATAAACAATTTCTATCACTTACAATATACAACTATGGCAGTGACAGCAGGGGCCAACTTACATATATCAGCTTTTTTTTCACAGGGATTTAAAAACAGGTGCCAGAGTCAGAACTTGACATTGAATATGCAAAACATATAAATAAGACATTCATATAAAAATAGGCTTTTACAAAATATACTCTATGAACCAATATTTACCAAAAGTGGAAAAATGTGCCTGTGTTTTTGATCAGTGAATAAATCCTGTTAAGCTAAATCAGCTTGAAGTAAGCAATGCCATTGAAGACAGTCAGTAGAGCGTACAGCCTTCGACCTCAACAAGTGGGATTCTCTAGACTAGCAGCAAACAGAGGGAAGACAAACTCATGAGAGGGTCAGAAGGTCAATGTGAGCAGCCTACAGCAGTTTCATCTGGAACAACATTATTCTAAAACCTTTTTCCAGGCAGTTTCAAATCCAGTGTGTTAAAAAGTGTATGGACAAACTTGGATTACTTTAATAAACTAAATCCCAACATTTAGTTATTTTTATCCATAATGGACAACATCAGTAGTGTTTTTTTATAGAATAAATTAATATTAATTATTTTCATTCTCTAAATACAGTATGTTAAATATTCCAAATGGCTGTGTCATTTCATCTGCACACAGTGTGAGAACCACAGCAGCGTGTCCTTCCCAACAATCACATCCACCATCATTCATTTGCATTGGCAAAGTCCATTTCCTAAATGTTCATTTAGCTTAAAATTCTTGAAATCTTGCTTCACTGGCTCCCACTGTGAGCACCTGGTCCCACATGCCAGGGTACAGTTTTTCCCTTAACAGTGTTAAGTCACACTTTTTTTACGTGGCACCCGAACAAACACAACAGTCCAAGAAGAGGGGTGAAGAGCTTTGTGTGCAAAAGAATAATGACGCCCCATCTCCAGCCCACCGTACACACAGTACAGTAAGTCCTCATTAAACAGCCTTCTTGTAAAGTTTAACAGTTCCAGTTTGTCCATGAAAACACAAAGACATGAACCTACACGCTCACATACGTCATCAGACACACGACACGCACCGTCCAATAAATATTCTCATTTGCATGTGTACACCTCTGTCCTCTCGCTGCAGGTGTTGCACTTGACATAGCAGCACCACAGGAACTTGCAGTTGCACTGCCAGACGCGGGAGTACTGGTGTGTGTTGTATCCTCGGCCGCAGCACATCAGGTCACAGCCGCTGATGTGCTGCATCATAGTCTTGTTACACACTCTGCCCTGTGTCCCCAGGCTCCCCGACACCAGGTCCGCCTCACAGTAGTTAGGTGACTTGTCTATGTACACCAGGTCTGTATCCAAGGGCTTCCGGTACGAGTAAGGCTTCTTGATCTTGAGGAATTTAGGGCGCTTGTTGCGGCTGGCTTTGATTGACTCCACGTGCACCGCCTGGGCATACTTCTCCTTGAGAATGTAGCCGAGCTCGCGGAACTTGGGAAGTGTAGTCCAGCAGGTTTTGGTGGTGCAGGAGCCCGAGACACCATGACACTTGCATTCCAGTCGCATGCTCTTCTCCAAGACCTAGACATGCAAAAACAACTTAGTAATGCAACTGTAAAAACACTGCAGCGATGAGAGATACACACGCTCATATGATAGCTTAATAACAGCCATATTAGATTACTAAAACCATTTACCATGCAGTTTACTAATAATGATTTGTATCTGCTAGATAAATATGATAATGTTACATTTTTATTTAGAATTTGACATTTCCGAATGTTACATTACAATGCATGCTGTGGCTATATATTCTAAACCCCTGATGTATTTTCAAAGTGTTTCAATTCCCATTCAACTCTTGAACTCCAAGGCAAATGAAAAACGTACAACTTAATAACAATGTGACTGACAAATACACCATGGCTGGGGATTAAATACAGCCCCACCACATAGCTGTGTGATACCATATACACAGAAGCCAAAATAATGTATCAGATTTCAGGCTCTGTGTGTGTAGTTACCACACACAACACACAAATGTCAAGAGTGACTGTACAAGGCGCCGATTGACTAGGATTACTGCTAAAGCCTGAACTGATGACAATGAGAAGTGCCATTGACTGAAACTGGAATTTTCTTTAGCAACAAGGTCAATTGCAATTTCCTTTAACTAAAATGCCAGGAGTTTGGTATGCGATATGGTCCCCTAAAGGCTTTGACGAGATATTTATGCCTTTGCGTTCCTGGCAAGTAAACTGTAACAATAAAACCTGAATACAGACGTGTGAACCAGAACCGAAAAAAAAACTACTTTTCCCTGAGCAAACTACTTCATGGCTTTAAGTCGCTAATCCATCAGTTGTTCTGTGACCAACACTTGTGACAGGCTTTGTCTGGACGTCTTCGACCAGGGAGCTGTGAACAGCGCTCCTGCTCAATGTCACTGCTTTTGATTAGCATAAATAAAGGAGGAGGGGGTTGCTATCAAAACAGAGAGGCCATTTATTAGCAAAAAGAAGGGAAACAAAGTAGCAAAGTTTGAATCTGCAAGTACAATCTCTTTTCCTGGGAGGCAATTTAGCTTTCCAGATAAGCCAATTTGAATCTATGGTCCCTAAACGCACGTAGAAAATGATCTACTGGGTACAATTGTGTGTGTGGAGGCTTTTCAGCCAGTGTGGGGATGGACGTGTTGGTTGTGTGAATCAGGCTATTTGGCACGGTGAGACATAGTGAAAGAAAGAGAGGATATGAGTTAACTTTGGGAAAACCGGCTTCTTTATTCTCCACTAACTGCAACCTCACTTTAGCTGTTTGGCACATTTTTCTACTCAATCTCTAACCTCTAGACTTGCTGGAGTCTCTTTGTCACTCCGCTGTGATCTGCAGCCATGCATACAGAAATGCCATCAAATGGTAAGGTCAATACAACTTAAAAAATAACCTTTCCTTATCATATTATGCTGTTTTTATGTTGTAATGCAAATCTTTGCAATAGGTACTGATAGTTTGCCAACTGCCCTGAATGTTCAAATTGAATTTGTCTTGGTGATGATCCAAAGTGGATCCTACAGTATGCCTAGAACTGAATTAAATCTGTGGATTAGAGTTGGTATGCAGGTGGAGTGCATGGTGCTGCACTCCTCTATACAGCAGGAGAGACACATGACGATGATCAAGCATAGTAACCAAACAGTAAACACCCCTGTGGTGCATGTACAAGCACAATGCACCTGAAATTCTGGGTGGGGATTGTCATAAAGGTAACTGTATACTGTCCCAACGGAGCAAATCCCATGAGAATGAGGAGGGGGGGGGGACGGGACTGGGCTAATGCATTTTTGTACAGTGTCAATCTGTTTTCAGAGCAGAGATCTGGGTTGTAATCTAACCCTGCTACTTACACAGCTCTTCCCTTAAAGGCAGCCTTTTTCTCCACTGCTTTTTCATTCTTGGCCCCCGCTGTTTGGCAAGGTGCGCCCACACAACATCATGCCAGAGACTTTTAACAGTTAGCCTTAGAATATTTAACCACTGGTTCACCATGACATTTAGTCTTTACTTCTTCTCTCTTTAAAGTCATTGTGTTTAACAAAGGCACCATTCATGATCACTTACCTTGCGTCCCACCTCATTATTATGGAGGTTCATGAGTGTCCTTGCATTCTGTTTGACCTCCCGAGCGTCGATAAACACTTTGGAGAAGCCCAGGCCATAGCTGATGTCCGCCGAGCAGCCTCCCCACTTCCAGCCTTGGTTTTTACTGTAGTATCCCTGCTTCTCCTTATCACAGCTACAGTCGCTCAGGTTACCCTGTGTACAGGCGGCTGTGATGGCATGGGCCACCCCTGCGGCAATGATGGCGTAGGTGAACGCAGCCTCTTTACTGCCTAGCAGAGCAGAAAAAGAGAGGGATGAATAAAATGTTGCAGGTATACATTGACACTTTTTGAAATCAAGAATGTTTCTCCCTGTGTTCAAGTGATATCCAATAAGTATGACACAGGAGATTAATTATTAACTGTTTGTAGGCTAACATCACAGTCTTTCTGTCATATCCCTCAAGGGCTGCAGTGTTTTGGAACCTGACCTGGAAACTGTCCTGCCCATGAACCAAAATGGCCACTGGTTGTATAGTCAACAAAGCAGTATGAATAAGAGGGTTGTCGGCAAGTAAGAGCTATTGATCCGCTCAGAAACTGTCCCATTCTGTGTAAACTCATAAGGCACTGACATCAGAATCTTCATCCTGCCGTTATCTCGACCAAGTCCAGCTAACAAATCATTTACACGCACACGGAAATATCGACAAATAACTAAACGTTAATCTGACAGGATTTATATAGACAGATCCTGAAGCAAGTTCTCTAACCCTTGTTAAATAAAAAGCAGAGAAAGAAACACTACAAAGCATATTTTTCAGAGCCTTATAATGCAAACAAAGCAATATGTTTTCCTTTGATGCAATGTAAAATCAGTGGTTGTATTCATATCCATGATCAACAAGAAGCTTGTTTTTATTTTCAGATCTGTGATTTACTATCGTGCAAACAGGAATCTCCAGAATATAACATCCGTTATATCTACGTGTAAACAAACTCCTCTTGTCTCTGATGACAAACATCATACCTTCTTTGTCCTTTCTCCAAACACCAAGTTGACTGTGTAAAGCCGCCATGTTTTTGATAAACATCTTAAATGTGTGCCTTTGCCATTGAAAAGAAAATCTCATATTGAGGCATCAATTATGTGGACGTTTTTATAGACTCGACGGGCTACGAGCCAAAAAAGAAGGTGTGTCTGTCAGTTCTGACTTCACCGTTGTTAATTTTTCCCCTCCAGTTCTGAGTGCATGAGTTCACCGTGAGACATGGTATGAATTCTTTCTGACTTTGTAATGTGAGGTGGAAGATATTAAAAAAGATAGTGGACTAAAAATCCAAACACCTGTTTAATTTGAACTCAAAGTGCCAGTTCACTGTTCTTCTGCCATGTTTGTTTCTCTTTCATCTCTGCAGAGTCATGCACCTCTTTATATGGACCTCGTCTCATACAGCTTAGTGTAACTATAAAGTTCAAAAGCAAAACACAGTTGAGGCCTAAAATGGCTCAAAGCTGATGCACCTTGCATTACCAATAAGGATTATGTCACTTTACGGGTCATTCCTCCTTCGCTTTCAAGAACAATTGCAAGCCCCACAGTTCCACTCGGCCGGTGCATCAACAATGGCATTCATTTACAACTATTGGCCTTCTGCGCTAATCTGATCAGTGAAACCAATCTATTTTGTATGGCTGTCCAAGCCGTAGACTTAAACTCCTGTCTTGGAAACACAAACCAAGAGTCTTGACGGACTAAAACCACTTATTCAAAAAGGAACAGATTGTCAAACACTGCTTTTTTCAGTTTGACAGCATAAAGAGATAATCCTTTCTTTCCAACTGCAGCAGGCAGGATGGCCTCACACAGCTGGTCCAGGCGGCTGACCATTGTGTGAAATGGTATTTAGCTTATTTGGTTTCTATCAATAGTTTGGGGCGTGAACTAAAACATACAGAAATTCTATTAAGGTTTTTATCTAAAAGGTTTTACAAGGCATCCTCTGTTATCAAACTATTTACATTGACTGTAGCCAAAGGGGTATCATTAGACATCATATAATTATATTTCATTAAACCTTATCTTTCTGTTATTGATATCCTCGATTTCTAAGAGTCGTTAATCTTTAGTTCATAGTTAGCCAACAAACAGGCCACACAACCCCAGCCACAATTACAGCATCCCCTGTCCCGGCTCTCCTTGGAGGAGACCTTTGTCTCAGCAGTAAGCATCTTGATTTGAACCAATTCGTTTTTCTCTAATTTAGAACTTTCAGCTCTTGCTTTCCTCTTGGCTTTGCCCCACTGTAACTTATACCCGTGGTAAGATTTACATCCTTACAGTGAGAGCCACAGCACCCATCACTAGACAGGATAAAGACCAGAGAAAATGAGTCTCCAGAGACTTTGCCGGGCTCAAAAGAAGGCTGCCAACAGTCACTAAAGCTTTGTTACGGTGCTGGCTTCAGATACCTTTTGTAGAATAGCCCTTCTCAATGTGAAGTGTAGCAAAACTAGGCCTGATGTAATTGACACGGACTGTTTATGAGATGCTCCTTGAATGGATGCAATAATGCAGGGCAAATGATCATTTATGTGGGGAAGAAGTGTGTGTTGTCTGTTGGAGATTATGCCCTAAACGCAAATGGAAAACATATATTTTTTAAGGCATTAAGTAATTATAATGAAGTCCTTGATACACCTTGGAACCCTATTTTTGCCTTTTTTTTAAATCAAATATTAACAATGTTTTAGGGGAATCACAAAAGAGCAAGATACAAACACTGTGCGCAATTTACGCACACACATACGCATAATAAAATACAGTTGTGTAAAAAAAATCAAGCTGTAAACAAATGTTAACAGACAGCAACATACCCACTTTCAACTCTTTTCCGAAGACTGTCCTCTCTCCAAGCGCAGAGCAGTTCCAGCGCCCGTTTTTGAACTGAAACTGACACTCGTTGATGCCCATTTGGGCTCCCTCTCCGATGACGATAATGGCATCGGGACGACTCTGGCAGATAATCCGTTGTCTGGGGGCCAAACCGGGGATCTTGTTACAGATTATGCTCGCACCTAGGGCCACCACCGACGAGAAGCCACTGTGAATGGAAGATGGATATGACTGAGAAAAAGTACCTTCAACCATTTTTTTTTTGGTCGTTAGTTTCATTTTTTTTTTTTTTTACTCTATATCGTTTACTTTACACTTTAAAATCAGATACATTCCACCAATTATTTGTAGTAAGTAGTGGTGGTCTTAATGAAATATATGGTCTTAATTCAAATGTACATATATAACTGTTGAAAATATACTGTTTTCCTGGGATAATTGCAGTATAACATTAAAAATAATCACCTAAATGATTTTCCACTTTAGAAAAATATTTTATAACATGATTTTGATAAGGCACTAAACTAATTCTGCTAATTCAAGTATATTACATTTGTCAGATAAGACTTTTAATTAGTATGCCACTATGCGTTTTAACAGACTTTAAATGTGAAATGAAGGAAATAAAATGTGTGGAAATAATGGTAAAAACGGGTGCTATCAGTCCAAGGCAGGTTTACGCTCTTCCCTTTATCTTTGATATATCGTTTTTAAATTCACCTGCCTCTTTTTGAGCTAATATTAGTTCAAATATATACAAAAGGATTAACAATGATCAAACGTTTGATAGTTATTCGTCAGTTATTAGAGTTATTTGAGTTTAAGAAGAACGTAAAAACTAATGAAAGGTAAAATAACCGTAGCTCACCCAATTTTCAAATAAACAATTCCCAGACAAAGTAAAACTCTTAAAATCCAGCGTCTTGTTCTCCGACTCATTGCGGCCCCGCTCTCAGTTTCATGCAACGATCTGCAGAGCTGATGAGTAACTCGCTTCGCTTAGTCTCCGATCGATCACAGCCCAGGTAACTCCAAAGGGACTCCAAAATGACGAATAGCATCAAAAAATAGCACACGATCGGGAAAACTGTTTACAAATTTCCGGTTAAGGTATCATCCAAACTCCCTTTACGTGGCCCGCTATAGCTGGGCCCTGTTGTCATTGCGAGGGTGTCACAGGTAACCCTTGGGGTGAGCAAGTGCGATTATCTCTTTCTCACAGTTCCTCTACTACCCGCAGGTCCTGGCTATATATCTGGCTCATCTATCTGGGGCGTGTTCTCAGGAGACATGGGGCCCTGCATGTTGAAGAATCCCGCCAGGGCTGAATCTCAACACACGCACTAGCGTGCACACGCAATCTGTATACAAGTACGCGTGCGCGCACATGCACCTTATGCTGTGAATTCACCTGATTGGCTTTTTTTGGTTAGTGAGTGGGTCAGGGCCTAAAGTAAAGTGGACATAAGCTTACTTTTACGCAGTTTAACACCAAAATTAACGATATGTTTCCACACAAGCTGCAGATAAACAGTCTTAAAACAAATACAAAATGCACTGACTTAAAAAAAAAAGTAGATGCATTGTAACCTAGACAAATTATACTCCCTTCCCTCTGTTTCCATAAGGTTGAATCAAACATTGATCATATCTAATACGCATTTGTTTACTTGATTATAGTCTAATAATGTTTTTGATTTTTTGTTAATAGGCTACTATAAGAATAATTTATCCACTTCATTTAGTTTTATAAATCATCTGCTGCGCACTTCCCCTTAGTGCGTCTCTCTACCATGGACTTTCCTTTGGATCATCTACCTTTTATAATAGCGACATCTTGTGGCGCAGTGAAGACCTTTCACGCTGTGTTCTGAAAAACACAACCCTTATTGTCCCTGTTTAGTTTCCGTAGTTTGCCTAAACTATGAAGTGTTTGCGTGTTGTTGACGTACAGAAGGGAGATAGCTGGTGCTGGAAAATGTAATAACATCAGTATGGATCTCCATCCGCCGCCATTGATCCGGGATTGCCTTATTCATATTTTTACATTCCTGACTGAGGAAGATTTAATCACTGCTTCCAGTGTGTGTCAGGTAAGGAGTGTCTAACTTGCGGAAGTAGCTCGTGTGCCATGAAGCCAGTCTATTATTATTCCCCAAAAGTCTGATTTGTGTTTTATAACATTTAA
This sequence comes from Notothenia rossii, assembly GCF_949606895.1. NCBI lineage: Eukaryota > Metazoa > Chordata > Actinopteri > Perciformes > Nototheniidae > Notothenia > Notothenia rossii. Next base: position 15,523,066 of record NC_136902.1, read on the forward strand.
CACATTTTTTAGGATTGGAATGAAGCTGCAGAGACACCTTGGTTGTGGACGTGAGTTGTCTTGCTTGTTAATGATTTGAATGTTTTAATTCCATTTTATCATGTTATCTCCTAATACTCCTCATTTTTGTAAAGCACTTCGAATTGCCTTGTGGTGCTATATAAATAAACTTGCCTTGCATGCCTGTCTGTACTTTTGTTTCTGTATTTTCCAACGTCAAGCAGATGATGCTCCTGTGATCTGTGAAGATATCTGAATGTCCAATCCTGTTGTCCCCTCAGGAAGATGTGTTTGCAGCGCTGGAGTTTCTGTAACCTCGCTGTCCTGGGGAGTGAACACGTAAATCACTCATGGAAGAGATACTTCCTGCAACGCTGCCACTTAGAGATGAAGATGACGACAGGCAGGTCAGGAGGTTACACCTGCAAAAGCCTCAGAGGACACGCAGGTATGCTGTCTCTCTGTGAGATCTTCTTTGCATGTCTTCATGTAGTCTCTCATTAAATGTTTACACCTGACATGCTGTCCATCAGGCAGAGTGGTAGGGCTGGTGTACCTGCAGGGGAACTCAGCCCAGAGTCCTGACCTCTGGAACAGCCGTGCCACAGTGTGCAGCGCCTCCACTGATGGTACAGTCCGAGCGTGGGACATCCAAAATGTTAGTGACACCTCACCCTGTATTCCCAGTATAATATTGTTAAGTATTTGTACAATTAGTATGATATTGTATCTGTAGAAATGCTTGTAGAAATGCTTGTTTGTAGGTACAGCATTTAAAGAAGACGAAACCAAACTTACAAAGTACATTTCTGTCATAAATTGATTGTTTGACTTTATAGATAATGCCTCAACAACATGTCAAACTCAGTGTCTGGTGTCACATGCTGTGAATCCTTATCAGTGTCTGGTGACATTGTTTGAATGCAGGTATCATGCTGCTGTAATGATTTGCACACTTTTACAATATTGTAAAGTATTTGTACAAGTGCTTGTTATGAGGCACATCATTTAAAGACGTTTAATCCAGATTTCTGTATAATTCTATGAGTACCTTTCTGTCCTAAATTCATTGTTTGACTTTACAGATAATGCCTCAGAAAACATGTTAAACTCAAGTGTCACATGCTGAGAGTCCTTATCAGTGTCTGGTGACATTATTTGAATGCAGGCATCATGCTGCTTTCTTAGCATAATAATGTAGAGCATTTGTTGACTTTTACAATATTGTATAGTATTTGTACAAATGCTTGTTATGAGGCACAGCATTTAAAGAAATGTATTCCAGATTTCTGTATTATTCCATGAGTACCTTTCTGTCCTAAATTGATTTTGTTTGACTTATCAGATAATGCTTCAGAAAACATGTTAAACTCAAGTGTCACATGCTGAGAGTCCTTATCAGTGTCTGGTGGTTATATTGTTTGAATACGGGCATCATGCTGCTTTCAGATATTTATCTACACAAAACTTTAATTGAAATGTACTAAAGTCATGTGCTACGGCAAAACACGTATGCAGGCTACATTTCACCTAATCCCACTGAAACAGATTTTCTAAATTAGTTAAAAAAGTCTACAGCCACTGGAATATATTCCCTCACAGAGGCCTGAGACTGAGCTTTCTTCCCTCAGGGTGAGCTCCTGTGGTGCAGTCCCGTTCAGAGTCCTTTGACAGCGATTATTGGTGATGAACGGCGTGAAGTTGTGATCACAGCAGACTCCACAGGCCTCATCAAGACCTGGCAGGGTGAAAGCGGCCAGGAGAGGGCCTCTTTTGCTACTGGCTCTCCACTCGGTTCATTACTACAGTATAACATCAACAACAACTGGTTTCTGACTGTGAGTAAATTCAGATTTTTTGGGGTTTGTAAATCTATAAATGATGTAGTATGTTGCTTCTAGTAAATCGTTATATATTCTCTTCCAGGTTGGAACCAGCCAGGGATCTGTGTGTACACTAGCAGATTCAGCTTTGACTAAAAAGTCCAGTGTGATGGTGTGTGACTCTTTCAAAGTCAACACTCTCCTAGTTTCACGTGACAAGAAATGGATCACTGCTGGAACCAAGGACAAGGATGATTTAAGTCCAAAGGTATTTCTTGTTGTGTTTGACAGTCTGACTTTATGTGGGTGTTTCCTGCTCTGTTCTGCAATCATGTGTTTGTTTTTTACCACATTACCTCAGCTCGAATGACACAGCGGGAAATAGGTGTTTATATATAAGATCAATGAACGATTACATACACATTTAGTAGGTTTTTGGTGTTTGCTTTGTTGGCAGGTGATTTACACAGAGAGTTTGACCTCACCGTCTGAGGACGAAGATCCTCTGTGCCAGTCTTTGCCAGTCACAGGGTGCCAGGCCGCTGTCTTCATCCCCACTCAGCCTGCGAGACTGGCCCTCATCCACCACAACGGGCTCCATAACAACCAAGTCCTCACTGTGTTCGATGTCAGCATTAAAAAGACCAAGTACAAGTCCGAGATCCAGGGTGAGGATTAAGATATTTGCAGATTGACTTTCAGATGCTTTCAATTGGATGCAGAATCTTATTTTAGCCTTTAAAAAGTTGTAGTGAGCCTTTGAAATATTCGAAGCAGATCTATCTCTACTTTCTGCAGATATTTTTAAGCAGCTGGTGTAGAATCTGCCAGATTGGATCCATTTGTCATTGTGTATCTTTCTTATTTCTGTTTATGAAAACGATTCAAAACATATAGAAAGTGGAATTATTGTTATACGGAATTATCTTTTTTTACTTTATCCTGCAATCAGGATGACTAACGGGAGGGCTACTTCTGTATAAGCCTTGCTTTCTGCCCTCACGCTTTCACTAATTTGTGTTTGTTATCTGGATGTGTAAACTGTCTAATATTGTGAAATAGTAGAATAAATTATATATAAAAAATTGTTTAAAGTAGGTAAATATGAATTTAAACAGTAAAACTGAATGAAAGTGTGTACCCCAAAATGTACATGACAACAAAATATCTCAGAATAAATCCCTGAAATCTGCAGTCACAGGTATTTAGATGGATTTTTCATAAATGTTGTTGACTTGTTCTGGTATAATTTTGAGCGTCTTCTCATCTTAGTCCAGCAGGTGGAGTCCTTCCCTTTGACACTGAACAGCCGGCACTCAAAGGTCCTTCTGGAGGCCGCTGACAGCAACTGCTTAGTGTTGGCAGCCGGGCAGGGGCTATATGTCTACTCTCTGAAAGGAGCCCTGATTGCTAACTTTAAAGAGCATACCATGTCTATCTCTTCTATAAGCGTGGTAGGTTTCTTTCATTTGGAATCAAAATAAATATTCCTTCACTTGTTGAAGTTTGTTTTGTTTTATACAGTATAATGTACTATATGTGTGAAAGAGCCTACTAAAAGTGTCTTTATATTTACAGGATAGCTTTCGTGTGGTGACAGCATCTCAGGATCTTTCCTTACGGGTGTTGACATGGGGAAAGGACAGAGACCATGGGTTGACCCTAGAGAGCCAATACCATTTACTGGGAGGCTCTCACACAATGTCCAGGTACATTATCCTATGTGCTGCATCAAAAACAACCAATTTACTAATAACGGAAGAGCCTGAATATAAGTATTTTCTGAGTATCTGCATGTTGCCTAATTAGTCATTTCCTAAACCTGTTGCTTTCTTTTATGCTTTGTGTGCTGTTGTCCAGAGGGTTCACGCATGTCGCCTGCGACTACTCCAGCATCACGGCCTCAGCAGAAGGGAAAGACGGAAAAGACGTCTTGAAAGCATATTCTTTCACCTCTTGAGCGACATTGCTTCACATAAAGTTGCCTACAAGCAGTTTGCACAAGATACTGGGAAGAGTTACATTTGCTTTTATTATTGTTTTTATATATGCAGACATTTGGATGTTCTTTGGTTAGTGTATGTTCAGAAACACCAGAATATAACACTTATTAAAGATTAGAAACACCCACCATGTTATGGGAAAGGCATTGGTAAAGGTATATTGATAATGTTTTCCACTATGCTTTTGGATCTGTTAGATATGACCAGGTCTTAAGGCATGATGTGTGCAAAATATATTCACCTGTTCTTCAATATGTTAGCTCAACTCACTACTGAGATAAGAAAATACTGAATTGTGTACTGCATTAATGACAATAATCCATTTACTGTACATTCATGCTAAGACCAAAGAAAATAAAAACAAAAAAATATATTTAAAGAGCTGTTATTATTATTACTATTATTACACATTTAATCCTTAAGGCACAAAAGCATCCTTTCCTCCTTAATGCGTCCACATGGAAGTCCAGGCAGTGCAGCATGACTGGTAGTAAATATGGTTAAGTGTAGGAAAACGTTGGCCTCATTGCTTGCATCTCTTCCTGTTCTTTGGCGATTCTCCTCATGTCCTCAAGGACACATCTTAGGACTGAAATCATGGACTCGTACACTTTGCTATCATCTTCTGAGATATTTCTCATCTGTTCAAAGGCAAATAAACTCAAGTTGTTCAAACAAAACCAATGACAAGAAAGTAATACATTTGCTGAAATAAATCCCAAATAGTTAGGTGTGTGGACTATCTTACCCAGGTGAAAGCCTTGATTGTACGATTCAGGAAAGCATTTTCAACATCTTCTGGTATCTGCTGCATATGAGCCATACAATCTAGTATGCAAGTTAATGTTTGTAAACAGGCCTGGGAAGAGATAAACAAAGAATGAATCAAATGTCAATTTGAATGCTGCATAGTCCACGGAATTAGTTTTCAAATACGAATCAGCACTGACCTTGTCCAGTGTGTTGAGGACAGTTTGAGCGTCAGTGTTGTTGGGGTCCAGGGCTTTGGCCTCCTTGATGGAGATGACCGGCTCTCTGAGCTGCTCCAGCCAGGCCCACATGAGCCCAGTGAGGATGAAGGGGTTCCGCTCCATGCACAGCCTCTCCCAGCCACCGCCCAGGTTCAATTCTGCCTGCACACATTCAGGCACTCGTATTAGACCCTGTCTGCCTTTATGTGACTGAGGCAACTTTTTAGAAAGATAGCATGTCTGTGGGCGTGGTCTTTTTTAATGTCATCTCAAGAGCGATCAAAGTTAGAGCATCATTTAGTTTGCATCTGAGATTTATCTTGTATTATGAAAATGTGTTATCAAAATGTAAACTCAAAATATGATTTATGTCACTGAAAATGTAAAATCGTTTACACTAGAGTGCATGCAATAAGGCCTTTGTTGCGGTTGTGAATTGTAGTCTGCCATGAACCGCTGACAGAAATGGGGCGAAGCCTGCGAACTAGTTCAGGCAGTCAACTCGAGCACTTATGCTGCATTCATAGATAACGCCCCTTGCCACTCTACAACCAACCAAACAGAGTCTCCTTAATATGCCGCTCTATTTAACCTGGCAGATCTCTCTCTATGCATTGCTTGCTGCTGCTATTGCTGCTGCTACCTCTACGTCGCTGCTGCTTGCCTGTCCCACCACCACCCCAGCTTCCACCTGTAGGCTCGGGGGTTAGTTATTTAATCATCACTCATCGTGCTATGTATATCTATGGAGTGATGATGCCCGAGCCTAGTCACCAAACTCAACTATATGCTGCTTCTAATAAACATGTTAAAGAAACACGTGAGTTGTCTGACTGAACTTACATTAAAGTATAACATCAGCCTTGATGGACAAAGTGTAGCATTTACGTAATTTTGAAATGCATGCCCTCCACTTCTAAAAATACTACTACCAAGTTGTCAGTTACCTGCCAAGCGAGGATGCTGCTCTTATGCTCTTCTCCACCATCAAGACAAAAGTCCACTGCCAGGGCCTGAGCCATTAGAAGCCTCCGGGCCTCCGGGGACAGCTCCGACTGCAGGGTGATGAAGGGCACCTCTGATACCTCCTCGTCTCTCTTATCTTCAAGCTTCTTCCCATTCATTACTACTCCGTCCCTCTGCTCATCCTTCCACCTGGATAAAAAGCTAGCTTTTTTGGTCAATTCATTGTTTCCCACAGACCCAGTACGCTGGATGGTGCTCTGCTGGGCTTTCTGCAGTAGATGGGATCCATCTTTTTGGTTTTCTGAATTCTTGATTTGCCAGAGTGAGCCTGTTGAGCCGTGTGAAAAGTCAGACATGTTGCTTTTACAATCTTTAATATGGATTGGCTGGTCCGGTGGAGAAAAAGACATTTCAATATTGCTCAGTGGCATGGGACCTAAAGGTTGTGCGAGAAGGTGTAACTGTGTGCCGAGTCGTGTCAAGTCAGACTCACTGTAGCTCAGACTTTTGCGATGGTAGAAAATGGGTGGTTCATGAAAATGCCTTGGTAATGTGGGCGCACCTGGTAAGCGGGGCTCCTTTAAAAAATACTCCGGGCCCATCTTCTCAATGACGCTCAGAGTCATCTCTATGTCTTCAATATCAGGGGCCACCAGAATGTCTTCCTCTATCACTTGTCGATTCTCTGCGATGTCCAACAGCAGCCTAGACACTAGCCGGATGATCTTTGGCAGGTGCCTCAGTTCCTTCCTCTCATGGCCATGCAATATGTGTCTCTGGCGGTTCAGGTACTGGGACAGGGTGACTGGGTTGAATCGGGGCTCAGCACAGGAAAACACACTCCTCAAAGGGGCAAGGAACTGGACAAAGTCTCTGACACATCCTAACTGGCCTCGGGTCTGAATGGAGTTGGGGCGTTTAGCACGAACAAACAGAATAGCCTGGTTAGCAGTCATCCTGGTAGCATAGGCCAAGAAACATGCTATCAGCACACCTGCAGGGAAGAAAGAGGAAACCCTTTGTTGTGTTTCAGAGGAATAACGGTCCTTAACACTTCCTAAAGCATTCCTTGAATATATACCTGTTCTGCCGAGGCCAGCGTGACAGTGGATTGCTATCTTTCCCTCCTGCAGGGCGAAGGCCATGACCTTCACTATATCGAGCATCGTTGTCAGGTTGGCCACTCCATAGTCACCCCAGCCGAAATTGTAGAAATAAACTGAAACGGTGAGATGTTGGCAGTTAAATCTGAGCAACAATACAGATAAACCAAGATTTATTGTATCGAGCAATTACTGTTGTTTTCCATGAAGACCTCTGGGCGGTATGAGAAGCCGCTCTCTGGCTCCAGAGGGTTTCCGCAGCTGGCGTGTTCACCAGGTATCTGTAGGTTGATCACTGTTTTAATACCATCCCTTGACACAGACACACACACACACACACAAACAGAGACATGAAAAATTCATTATTATCGTCTCCTCAGGTGCTGTGTGTTCGTAGTCAGGAAGCTGCTGAAAACAAAATTGTCTATACCTTCTGAATTGATCGATGATGCAATACTTCTTAATGATTTCTGTTGAGGGTCTGGACATTGCCAAAAGATGATCAGTGATCCTAAAGCAATAGAAAAAGGTGATATTAACATGGAAAAATATCATTTCAAAAGCTGTTAAATTATGTTGTACTATGACTACTACTAAAGAGAAACATGTTTACCATGATGAGTAGAGGCCTGTTATGGCCTGTTGGTTATCACTCCAGTAATTTGGGTTATCATATTTGCAGGCTGGACCTCCACAGCCTATTGAACATTGCATATGTCCAGGGACGACATAACGTATAGCTTCCCCTACAATCGTGTACTTTGCCCTGGGGGCTCTGACTGGAAGAGACAAAAAAGAGACATCTGTTATTATTACACACAAATTGAATCCAAAATTGTAAGTATTATAACTATAAGTTAGCTGTTTATTGTTTTTAATTTACTCTCAAAGTTAAAATGGAAGCTTTAGTTAAGTGTTTTCTCGGCTGAATTAAATACTATTTTAATCCTCTTACAGCTTCCATATTATTCAACAGCACTTCACCAAATAGGTTGGTCCGTAGCATCTAAATAATTAACTCCAGTAGAGGTGTCTAATCCTTGTTTGGCTTTGCAAGTCTGTTATCTGGGCATTACAATAAAAGTAGTAGTCTGTCATCCAGGCATCACGATATAAATAGCCACAGGCACTTTTGAAATCCATTTTTATATAGTCATTGACAGATACGTTATTTTATTGACGGCCAACTACCCATTTTACTTACTGTATTCCATCAGAGCTCCACCTGTTGTCTTTACATGGGATGCCATATGTACAGTCACACAGACTCACATCCACAGTCATAGCAGAGCCTGGAAGCACATATATCTAGTTATGCTATATTACACACTTTATCATGTGCATCTGTAAACATGTGCACAAAATGTGCTTCGAGCCTTCTCGTAAGCCTGAAAAACCATCCTATTAGCAGTTTTATAACAGGATGGATAAGGCATCTCATAAGTTTCCAGAGCTCAGGATTGTTTTATTTTTGGACTTTGTAAACCTAAGTCATCATTATGTTTTTATACACGTCAAGAGAAGTTCGATTAGTCCAAATTAGATTAGACATTATATCAAAGATCAACATTTCAAATCATATTCGGTCAAGTATTAAGTCAAATGTAAAGCAGCCATATAAAGAATCGGCAAGCTGCTATTCTTAGCTGCTAGTTTTAGTAGCTCATCACACTACAACCTTTATTTCATTTCTTCAAGACCAATGTGCAAAATAATCAGCTTTTAATTTAAGTAAAAAATGAAAGTCTGAAGTAACAATAAATATAACAAAATACAACAAAAAACATTTCATTTGATAAAAAAAAGAAGAGATATTTACCTTTAGTAAGTGAGACGAGATGCTTGCAACCACCATCTACAAACACAAATGGTTCACAGCTGCAGTTTCCAACCTTTCTGACATCAATCTCCACAGTGCTGACGTTGTCTTCTCCTTTCCGCACTGTGGAAAGTCAATCCCTTGGCCTCACTTGATGTGATTCGTCTCAGATTATCCCTGTGGGCTAGGGTGGGGCAATCCAAGACACTCAAAGGATCCTGTGCGCTTCTGTGTAGAAAGTCATCTATCCCACAAGGATGACAGATCAAGCATGTAAATTAATTAACCTCAAGAATGCATTGAAAGGTAGCTGTGTGCTTTGTAATTATCTCCATCAACAGGTTCCTCCTGCCTGTGGCTCTGGGGGGAGTGTAGGGCTATTCCAGAGTCTAGTTGGATTAGACTACTAATCTTATTACTGTAGTTAAAAACGAGAGCAACCAGTCCTTAACAAAATCTCATACTATATCAGGCGGCTGTGGCTCAGTGGTTAGTGTGCTGGACTTCAAATCAGGGGATAGCACGTTCGAGTCCCACTGCAGTCAGCATGTCGTTGTGTCCCTGGGCAAGACAATTCACCGCAAATTGCTCCTGTGGGGTTTGTCCACAGTACTGAATGTATGAAAGTCTCTTTGGATAAAAACGTCTAACAAAATGACATGTGATGTAATACTGTTCTGCTGGTCTGTTTTGAAATACTATGATTGTGTCTATGAATGCCCATTATTAAAAGATGGTATAGACCTGGTCAGATTTCTGACATGTTTTTCTATGCATTTGATTGATAATATGTATGTTTATTGTTGTGAATATATTCAAACAGATTTTGTATTTTTATCATGAGAGTTTGGAAGACTTCTGAACAGTTAAACCCCTCACACCATACGGCTACAAATAGTTAGACCTAATTGACAGAGCAAGTAGATGAAAACTGATTGGCTTATCTTGCACTTTGCTAAAGCAGTTTATGTTAGGTTAGAGGGGAGAGATCTGTCTACTATGTACTACATGGAGAGACTTGAAAGCCAATAATCCCATTGAAATACTAAAATGCTGCTGTCAAAATAGAGCTGTCAACTGAAATCCTTTGCATGCCTATCTTTGCCTACATGTGTGGATTATTGCATGTACTTACTTACTAAAACTGTTATTTATTATGAGGCGTGTGGTGCGCGTTGGTGTTCGGATCAGGGGGTCAAAGGTTCAAACCCCACTGCAGTCAGCATGTCGTTGTGTCCCTGAGACACTTCACCCCAAATTGCTCCTGTGGGGATTGCCCACAGTATTGAGTATGTAAGTCGCTTTGGATAAAAGCGTCTAACAAGTTACATGTAATTTAATGTAATGTATTAATAATTAATGTAAATTAAGTGACACCATATTATGAATAGTCACTATAATTTCACTAAAGCATATATCATGCATCATATGCAGACTGATCAAAATGATATTTATTACATTAGGCAACATTTTGATTACGCATTTTGCAACTTGTGAGAAATATAATACTGACTCGCATCCCTAAAGATCTTTGATTGGTCTGTACATTAACAGCAAAATCAACTATAATTCTAAAACCCCCTCAGTAACAGATAGGAACAAGGACAAAACGTTCCGTCAACACAAAACTACTAAGCTAAATCATTGACATGTACTATATATAGAGGGACAGAGAAAAACCCATGCATAACATGTTCATGCTTATCTCATCAGTCTCACCGTGACAAACACAGTGGGCTGCAGAGCCAAGAGCCAGCCATGTGATTAAGACAAACATACTGAATTGTTGATGCATGCATCAAAACATGCTAAGTTAATCGTAGTAGTTTTCACTTTAAATTGCAAGTTGAGAATAAAGTAAAAGCATTTTTTTGTTTTATTTCCCCTTCATATGATTATCATTTGAAACCTGTAAGTTTAGTTGTTATTTTGTCTGTTTGCTTTTGGGTGCTGTAAGTGATGAAAGTGGAGGATGTTGACTTATCAGGCGCCTGCAGCTCAAAGCCAAAGTGCGTGCGAGCCTCCGAGCGAGCAAGAGAGAGAGAGAGAGAGGGCGCGCATCGGTACTGCGGATTGTTGTTGGATTGAGGCTGATAACTGCAGCTCAGTGAGGTAAAGGACTGAGTGTTTAGATAGTTCACTTTAGTCTAAGTTATCTCAGTGGGTCTCAAACGGTTTGGTCACAATTTATGTAAACAAATATTTCCAAGGCACTCCTTTATAATTATTAGGATAAATAAAAACAGGTTTGAAATCATTCCAATGTATAGGACAGTAAACCAAAAATACCGTTTAAAACTGGAGATATTAAAAAATATGCATAAATCTTATCTTACTAGGTAAGATAAGATATAAATGAACCACACAAATAAAATAAGTTACATGTATTTGTTATTGGCTATGGTAGGTTATTGGTTATGTTCACATATGTTGCACTCAAGGACTCAAGCGGACATCACTTGTCTTTTCTCACTCGTGGCAACTTTATTAAGAACCAAAAACTCCGTCACAGTTCCCTCAACCACCGAGGAAGAAACGCTCTTCCTCACCTTCACTGTATGTAAATTGTAAATAAGCCATCTGTATGTCAAATATGTCTTATATGTCTTAAATGATATGATGAATTGGAAATGGGGGACCCTGATGTAAACATGACGAAAGTCTTTCTCTGGTCTGCATCCCCTTAACAATTGTATGTTTTGAGCTGTACTGTACTGTACCCAATATACAAACTGTTAATAAACTTTTCAATCAATCAATCAATCACGCCCTCAGGCGGAGCCGTGTGGCGAAAACAGGCAACTACATGCACCAACTAACCCTGCTTTAACAGTAACATAACATGCAAACATTCATACATAGTTGGCACAAAGGCACTAGACAAATAAACATAACACATCGTGAACTATATCGTCACACTCTCCCCCACTTACAAAATGTCGTCTCGACATTTTCCTTTACACCTACTAATCTTAAACAACTACATGGGTAATAAGACAAGAGAATGTGCCATTTTGAATAAAACACTTCTTAATGAGATACACAAGCCTCTGTTCACTGCAGTTGTGAATACTACTGATTTGATCAGTTTTTCTTTTTCTTAAACCCAAACATTTGCATCTTTAATGCATATTACAAAACCATGAGTCCATACTGTTGAAAGGGTCATCATTTTCCTTTCTAAATCAATTCTGGAACCCAATCCACACAACACAAATGTCAGCCAACAATCTCATTAACACAAGGCACTTTAGGTATACTTGCAAAGAGGCAATGAGTGTCATTTACTTTTTTTTTTTCATTACCAGTTCCGCCAGTAGCCATTTAAAGCTATCCCTTTGGTGGAAATGGTTCTCTCTGCGAAACTAGGCTGGCCAAGTTTGTCATAAGTCAGAGTCTATGGTTGCTTTCTTTGTCGTCTTGGATACATTGTCCTCTGCTCAGAGTCTTCCACTGTTTCCTCCTCTGAGCTCTCTGTAGCTGTTGTCACAACATCCTCCTCACCTTCGTCAGATGTCACTGTGTGGACCTGCTCCTCTTGTTCCTCCTCCCTGCTTTGCAGTGGCTCCCTCGTTCCCGAGATCATTTTTCCCTCTTGAGGATGAAACTTCTGAGCAGAGGGGTTAAGCGCAGGCATCCTTTGGTGTTCCCTGAAGGCCAGGTGAATGTTACATCATTAAAGTCATCATCTGATTCCTCATCAACATTTGTTTGTTGTGTCTACTTGGTCACAGATGTGTGTCTGTTTGTGTAATTGTTTCTTTTCTTTGTTCGAGTTGGGATGGTAGCCTGATATCTGTCATCTGTGGCTGGGAGGAAGTCACATGGTAAAAGTAGATTCCTGTGGAGGATCCTTGTCCTGCCTCCACCACTTTCAGGCACTACCTCAAACACTGGACTGATGTCACATTTCTGACATTTGACAACATAAATGTTGTCTTCCCAGTAGGAGCGGATTTTACCTGGTCTTCCTCTTTCACCCACATTTCTCACCAGGACACGACTGCCAACCTGCAGTGTGGGGCCCGGGCCATACACTTTCTTGTCATACTGTTTTTTCTCCCTATCAGCTGACTTGGAAGCATTTCTGGAGGCAATGTCATAAGCCTCAGTCATCCTCTTTCGCCACTTCTCCACATAGTCCTGGTAGGAGCCTGTGTTTCCAGGTGGTGAAGCAGCTTGTTCTCAAATTCCCTCCCCAAATCATGATGCAGTCTTTCTATGAAACCAAACTTGAAACAGAAATCGTTAAACAGTTTGTCTGCAACAGTCTTGGCTGATTTGTTGGTAGTTGCATATGCTTGTGTGAACCGAGTGTAATGGTCCGTTATGACAAGTACATATTCATAACCCCCTCTACATTCTTCCAAATGTAGTGGTTTTGATACTCATCATAGGTGCGAGTGCGTGTCTGTTAGGTTTTCTCTTCTTTAGACACTCACACACGTTTGTCACAAAATGTTCTCTTTGCATTTTGGACCAAAAGAAACGTTCTCTTATCAAGTTTACTGTCCTTTCTGTTCCCAAGTGTCTCATTTCGTTGTGGAGCTTCTTCAGAACAAGTGGACGGTATACATCTGGGAGCAAAAGCTGACTTTTTGTGTGAGTTTTGCGGTGCATAGTTCCGTCTTCTCTGATCTCAAGCCTACTCCACTCTCTGACTAGAGCTTTAAATTCTGGGCCCTCGTGTTTCAGTTGTTGTACAGTGGGGGTCGCTTGTTTTTCTCTTTGTGTCCATACATTTTGCCCATCACCTGATCTTGTTGCTGTGCTGTCTTTATTTCTTCCCTGGAGAATGGCTGTATGGCACTGAGCATATTCTCTATGTCTAACTGTGTCTGTAGAGCATTACAAGAGACTGAGTGTAGGAATGGGCTGTTCTCTTCCTGATGCACCAAAATGCCCTGCCCTGTTGCACTTACTTCTTCCTGGCAAACAGCCTGTGTGCATTGGTTCACATAACTTTCAAAATCAAGTGGCATTCTGGATAAGCCGTCTGCGTCTGCATTTGCTTTGCCTGGTCTGTACTTGATTTTGAAATTAAAATCTGCCAACTCTGCTACCCATCTTTGTCCCACGGCATTTAACTTTGCTGTTGTCAGTATATATGTCAGTGGATTATTATCAGTATATACCACAAAAGAGGGAGCATGAAAAAGATAGTCTCTGAAACGCTCGCAGATGGCCCACTTCAGTGCGAGAAACTCCAGCTTACCAGAGTGCAGGTTGTAGTTTCTCTCTGGAGGGGTGAGCGTTCTGGATCCATAAGCGATCACCTTCAGCTTGCCATGACTGCGTTGGTACAGCACTGCACCAAGTCCTGCCTGTGAAGCATCAGTGTGCAAAACAAAAGGTTCATTCAGGTCTGGGAAGCCTAGGATTGGAGGGTTAGAGAGTTTGTCCGCTAGGTGGCTCAGAACCTGATGATGCTTTTCAGTCCATGTGACTGGTGATGATGAGGTCAACTGCCCGTGTTTTGTTTTCTTTACTTTTCCCTTTTTAGCCACATTGTGGTTTTGTGGTGAAGCAGGAACAGGGGATTGGGCTGCCAACAGTTCATACAGGGGCTTTGCTATGACAGAAACGTTTTGTATGTATGTCCTGTAGTAGGACAGGAAGCCTAAAATCTGTCTCACTTCTCCCACTGTGTAAGGGCGTCTTTCCTTCAGGGCCTGCACTGGAGCCACCTCTGCCGGGTCCATGCTATGCTCCTCTTTTGACACTATCCTGCCCAAGAACCTAACTTTGGATTTAAACAGTTCACATTTTTTTGGTGTGAGCTTCACTCCATGTTGCTGGTATCGGCGAAGAACTGTTCTTACATGCTCAACGTGGTCAATGAAGGACTTGCTGTGGACTAAATTGCCATCAAGGTAAGGCAGGCAAATATCATCACGCAAACGCCACAAACACTCCTCCATACTTCCTTGAAATTCAGCTGGAGCTGAACTCAGGCCAAAGGGGATCCTCACCCACTGATACAGGCCCCATGGTGTGATGAAGACAGTGAGAGGCTGACTTTCTTCATCTACAAGGCCTTGGTGGTACGCCTTGCCTTGGTCAAGTACAGAAAACCATGAACTCCCAGTAAGACTGTCCAACATATCTTGTATGCGAGGAATAGGATGTCTATCTGGCACTGACTTCCTATTTAGCTCACGGTAGTCTACACACAGTCTCAGTTCCCCTGATTTTTTTCTTACACACACTATAGGTGACAAATAGGGTGACCTTGATTTAGTGATCCAGCCCTTATTAATCAAGTCCTGTAAATATTCCTTTACCTCCTGATGTAATGGCTTGGGAACACTGATATAAGTCTTCTGGACAGGTGTCTGGTCATTTAAGGTGATGTGCATACGCAGAGAGGGTATGGAGCCTACATCATTTTCATCCCTAGCAAATGCTTTACACTCCTCCCTTAACACTTCTCTTGCTAAGGTTTGCTGGTCACTAGTAAAGTGATCTAAAGTCACTGGGGGATCCCAGGTTTCATCACAGTCAGTAGTGGGGTAGCTTGTACCTGAGCAGTCTGTGTTTTGCTGTGCATTTTTGTCGGGACCTGGTTGTGTCTGTCCTTGTGCCGCTGGTTCTGTAGCTGCTGGGTACACAGCCTTCACACTCTCAATGTGTCCGAGGCTAACTCGGGGGCCTAGTGTGACACTGTGTGCTGTAGTGTTAATAACTGAAACAGGGACAGTGGCAGAGTTACCTCTTCTCATAGTGAACAGTACTTCTTGGATGTGCAATCCCTCAGGTAAGCTGGTGTTCATAATTGGGCTGAACAACATGACAGTGTCCTCTTCAGTCTGCATGCGTGTGCGACATTTCACTGTGGTAACTTCACCTGGGAGTAACACAACTTTATCCTTGCCTGTTTTTACTATGGTCTCCTTAGAAGTAGCTTGATGAGTGTGTATTAGCTGGATAAAAGCGTGTGCAGCATAAGAATCAATTTCAAAAGCACCGCTCACAACTGCTGTAGTGCTGTCACTTCCTGCTGTGCCCTTCTGTTGCTTTAATTGTTCATTGATCACTTCCTCTATTACATTAAAGCCAACTATAGGGTCTTCTGCCACATTTTGATCACTGGAAACTAGAACTGGCACTAGCAGACTTGCACTAGAAGTCTCTAACCCGCTCAGTTGGAACTCTACTGGTATCCATCCCATAAATGGGATTTCTGTTCTATTTGCAGCAAGTCCATTTAGTGGTTCTGGCCCTAAGAGTTCAGCTATAGGTCTGATAGTGCTCTGTGGAAGGTGTTCAGCTCGCCATTGTTCATTTATTACTGTTGCCTGAGTACCCGTATCCCACAATGCTGTCACGGTACGTTATCAAAAGTACATTTTACCATTTTCCGTTTGCCAATAAGTTTAATAAGTCTTTTATCTTCTTTAGCTGAGAGGTAATTAACTTTGCATGTGTCTGGAAAGTTGTTCTTATGTCTCTTGGTTTCTGCTAAGTGTTCTGCAACTAAACTTACTGCTTTACACAGAGGTTTGTGTTCTGGCCAATGATGCTTCTGACAGGACCTGGAGCAATAAACTGTACTTGAACAACCTGCACATGTCACAAGTCTCCTGGTTGCATCCTCCTCCTGTAGACAGTTGTTGCAGCGGTAGGACCCTGACAGCTGTTGCTGGATTACTGCTGGTCCCCCTGCAGCAACCCTCCGAAGTTTCCCTGCGCCTGGCGTGGAGCTCTGCATCCTCTGGATATGTGTCCCAGCTGTCCACACTTGAAGCAGTGGCTACAGTTGACTTCCCCTCCTTTGTCCTGGCAGTCCCTTCACGCTCTTCTCCAGATGCTGTTGTTCCCTGTAGCTTGCCTGTAGTTCTGTGGCCTGCCAGTGCTCATGGAAGCTAACACCATACGTTTCATTTCAGCAACCTCAGTTTGAAGCTCTCTTACCAGAGTGTGCATCACAGCTCTTGTGGAGGTTGGGCTGTCTTTGTCTTCTCCTTGTGGGTGCCTTTAGCATCCTCCTGCAGTTTTTTCTGCATGGAGGGGTCAGGTGACTTGTCCAACTTATTGTTAGTTGTCTGTAGTTCAGTCATTCTGGGTGTTTTGGTGTTGTTACGTTTGAGCTTATTTATTCTTTCTGCCTCAAGGTTTCCTGCTTCATTTACTCTTTCAATCAGAGTTTCATCGGTCACCTCCATGTCATCAAGGTATGGCTTAATCTGGTATTTGATGTTGTCACTGAGCAGCCCTGTACCAACTGACCGTAGAAACTTTTTCTTGACCAGGTCTGCACTGTAGTGCTCCTCCGAGTCTCTGTCCTTGGATGTAAACAGCAGTCTATCTTTTAGTTCAATAGCTCTGAACAAAAACTCTTGTGCTGATTATTTGGGCTCCTGGGACATGCTTATCAATTTTTGGTACAGATCTGAAGTGTCATCTTCGTTGTAATGCCCCTTTAATATGATCTTTAGCTGAGGAAGAGTCAATTCAGTCTTTATTTCTAGCATGTCACGCAGCTTTAAGCCAGGGCTAATGGCCCTTATCACAGCCTCGATTACTTCCGAACTCACCGTGACCCTTGCAAAGCCCGCTCTCTATCTGGTGTATTAGGTTGGTATATGGGTCATTCCAGAATTGGAGGACAATTTAGACAGCAACATTTTTGAAAAATGAACCTTTTATTTTATAATGTTCTTTTATGTATTTAGGAAAAACAGATAATAAACCATCAAAAAAAGTGATTTGCCCAGCTTGGCATCAAATGTATATTTTCCAATGAAGAATTACCCCTGTTATTCTAATTATAGTAAAAGGGTTGAAAATCAATGCTAATTCTAGCCTTTAACCTCAGGAATTATTGCTAGATGTAGCATGTAATGCTACTTTCCAAGGCAATGACAAACTTGGATATCTAATGCAAGAAAGATAACTTTGAAATGAATATGCTTTATTCTGGTAATATCAGTAACAGGGTTGAGTGGGTCAGAGTGCCACACTCTTTTACGACTGAAAAGATTGTAAAAATATGAAAAATAAAAGAGAGGACTTAGTTTTGGTCTACCCATGGCACTAGCACATGGCTTGCTGATGTCACTTCCACTGTGTCATCTGATTTACAGTTTTTTCACTTCCTGTGCCAATCTAAAAAGGTTTGGGTAACAGGGTTGAACGCATGTTGAGGGACACACCTTCTGTGCAAAATTACTGTTATTTAAAATATGTTTATGATTTAACAAATAGATTTTACCATTACAAGGGACATATATCAATAGAATAATACCAAAAAAAGTAAATAAAATCCCTATTTTAAATGTTATATTTGACATGCAAGTTGGTCACCAAGAAGCGGGGACAAGAGAAAAATGCCATTTTAGGGGATGTTCGAGAGCTATTTGATAATTTAAATAATATTTTGAAACCACTTTTCCTACAATTTTCTACACATTTTGTCTCAAGACAAGTATGTTTAACACAACAAGTGCATGTTTTAGCATTTTGGGCATGGATTATTAGATTTTTTATATGGGGGACATGAAATGTCCTCCAATTCTGGAATGACCCATATGACAGTTTTTCACGCTGCCCTCCTTCACCGATTTGGCCGCAGATGCGGAACTCTCGCCTGATGGTTACCTCTTGCACCTTAACTTTGAATAGTGGCCCGCTAGTGCTGCTGCTGACGCCATCTGATATGTTTAGTTTTTCACCCAGTATCTTTATTTCGTCTTCCAAACTCTTTCGGGACTGCTGCAGCTCCATATATTTATCTCTCAGTGTCATGGCGGCGCTCGCGTGCTTTTCTTTCTCCGTCTTCTGTCAGGCCCTGCATGAAAACTAGCAGCTCTTGGATTAATTTACATGCTTCCTCTGCATCTGCTTTTTCTTCAATTTTGTCAATTTTGTTTTCTGCTATTTAAAATAATGTTCGTCTGTTTTTATCAGCAAAAGTATCTTCTTCATCATCTTCTATACAACGCAGATATTTACAGACCTCCACCATCCGGTCCCAGTTTTGCTGACTCAGAGCAATGGTGGCGCGAACTAGGAGAATCTGCAAATCCATATTTTCCTCACAATACAATGTTATCTTTCTTTTCCTGGTTCGTCTCAGGATAAAAGCCCTCTTTTAATCCGTTTAGAGCTAATATCCTGGCTAGCTCGCCAATATATGTTGCACTCAAGGGTGTAACTTTGGTTTGAGAAGTGTGGGGGGGGGACACACACACACACACACAAAACAGGGGGTCCTCTGCAATGAAACATTGTTCTCGATTTAATTCCGTTTCCTGCCTTTCTACAAATATATATCAGGGACTATGGTGTTAACTAATCCAAGAAAAATGTGTAGTGTATATAATGAGTGTGCAAACTTATCTATCCATGAACCTGTTTTATTTGTGATGACCTCACATCCTATAGGGGGGTCCGGGGGCATGCACCCCCGGTAAGATTTGTTTCTTTAAATTGAAGTTAAAGGCATCAATCTGGTGCACAAATTAAGAGATTTATGGATACAGCTCTCAAAACTCATATGAAACAGAACTGTATATATTTCAATACTCCAAAAGCCATAATATGCTCACAACCAATAAGAAATCATTGATATACTCCTCTCTATATCTTTATCTTACCTAGTCTGCATTCTTTATTTTTATTTATGTGTATTTTACTAATCACTCCCCTTCCAAACTGTGTTTTTATTTTTTTACTGACATTGGAATTATTTTTTAACTTATTTTGAACAACTATATTAAATAGATGGAAATATTTGTTTAGACCAAACTGTTTGAGACCCACTGAGATAACTTAAGACTAAAGTTTACAATATAATCACTCAGCGAGTCCTTTACCTCCCTGAGCTGATGTTATCTCAGTCTGACAGGAGAGGACTCTCCCTCTCCTTATTGTTGAAACAGCTTCTAATCTCCGTTAGCTCCGAGCTAGCACCAGATGCTAACAACAACCCCTGTAACTCTCTCTGTCTTTCTCTGTCTCTCTCTCACACACAAAATGCGCTCCTGTCACACACACACACACACACACACACACACACACACACACACACACACACACACACACACACACACACACACACACACACACACACACACACACACACACACACACACACACACAGACGCTCCTCCGTGACGATGACCACAAAAACACATTTGAAAAGTGGGGGGGACACAAACGGGATTTTGAAAAGTAAAAGTGGGGGGGACATGTCCCCCCTGTCCCTAGTGGAAATTACGCCCATGGTTGCACTCAAGGACTCAAGCGGACATCACTTGTCTTTTCTCACTCGTGGAAACTTTATTAAGAACCAAAAACTCCGTCACAGTTCCCTCAACCACCGAGGAAGAAACGCTCTTCCTCACCTTCACGCCCTCAGGCGGAGCCTTGTGGCGAAAACAGGCAACTACATGCACAAACTAACCCTGCTTTAACAGTAAACATAACATGCAACCATTCATACATAGTTGGCACAAAGACACTAGACAAATAAACATAACACATCGTGAACTATATCATCACACATACTTATTTGATTAATAAAATGTAAACCGATCTTTTTCATATGGGTGTTTAGAGTTGTGTGTGTGTGTGGGGGGGGCATCAAATCATAATCTTGCCTAGGGGCACCAACATGTCTAGAACCGTCGCTGGATACACTGCATTATGTAAATAGGGGTATGTAAATATGATGTAAATAGGGGTATTTAACAAGTAACAAGTAATGTAATGTAATGTATATATGTAATAGGCCTATAATTATACCAATTTAGAAGATAAAACCTGACTGTGAAGGGGGGAGCTAATAGAAATGTAATGGAAATAGGAAGACTTCTGTGAAGAAGTGTCAATACCGTGGCCATAAATGTGATCTCTATTTAGCATTTATTCAAAAAATATTCTTTCATGAATGTTCCAACAGATGGCAGCAGATATACATTTGGCCACTGCTATGCAGCAGCTACAACAAACGCTTCGGAAAGGGATTTCCGTGCTCCACATAAGCAAAAAAACAAAGCCTATTGGGAAATGAGTTCTTTTCCTAGCGTCGCCAGACTCTTTCAATTGGCTTCACGTACTACAAGTACTACATTTCCCGACAAGCACTATGGCCCTTTAGGAGCTGTCCCAGCTGGTTGCGTAGGTGCGTCACATTTCATCAAGCGGACCGTTCAGCTGTTTCAAAAAAGCCGGTGCTGATAACATTAATTTACCGGAAGTTAATCGTCCGTGCCTTCAAAATAAAAGTTCTCCACCCTTGGAAAATAATCAATAGCTTATCAATTACACATATATTTTTCTTCTAATATATTCAATTTCATTTTGTTACTTTAACAAAGCAACAATAAACCCGCAACCACATGTGTTGTACAATCTGGATTGTTATTTTATCGAACAAGGGTTTTATTCTGAAATTAAGAACCAGAAGGTGTACATCCTTTTTTCCTGTCTTAGCAGTTGGTGCTCCTGATCGGGCGCAATTGCTCCAACGAGCCGGGGAGAGGTGAAGAAACCGCAGGAGCTCAACGATGGAGCACTTTTAAGAGATAACGACGAGCTCCCTCGTCGGAGATAATTAAACAGGGTCATCTACATGACCAAAGAAACAGGACCGGCAACTAGAAACGCAAACGTAACAATCATGCAATTTAAATATAGACGAATTTAAGCAACCGCTTCTTCTTCAAGGTTACATCGCTTGAAGACGCCCCAGCATCCCCCTTGTCGTAGATCAGCTGGTTGTTTGATCATCACCGGTACTGACCATGTCTGTGGAAGAGAAGGGCTACCCCGACGCTATGCTTCTGCTGCGGGCCGAGGTCGAGCGTCTCTCCCGGGAGCTGAGTGAGACCACGAACGAGAAGATCCAGGCGGCTGAGTACGGGCTGGCAGTGCTGGAGGAGAAGCAGCAGCTCAAGCAGCAGTACGACGACCTGGAGATCGAGTACGAGGCTGTCAGGCAGGAGGCGGACCAGCTCAAAGAGGTTAGTTGATTTTTGAAAATCACAGAAATTACTTAAGATGAATCTCCATATTCTATTTATAGGCCCTACGAATCAACATTGTGTACACACTAAAACCCTTATATTTATTGGGCGAATACATATTTGTGTCACCATGAGAACAGATTTACATTGAGCTTTTTAATGTCCTTATTTGCATAGTGTCATCCCAGTATTCTACTGTGATATTTGGCATCTGTCTTTTATCCTACAAGGTCAAAACTGCTAAATGAAGATGGGATGCTTCCCCTCTTGCTGCTCCACACCCCCACCCCCTCTTTACTCTGTGCCCCCCATTGCACTGCCACCTTTATTTATTTATACAGCTCTTCTGGCCTCTTTTGAAGACATTCCTGTCTGACTCTCAGCTAGTCTAGGCCTAGTGTTTCCGTTTCCACCCCACTTCTTCTATGTCTTAATCATGAGTATATCTACTGACTGTACAATATATGCTACATAATGACTGTGTATCTGCAATACGTTGCTGTGCAAGCTTGATATAGAACATCAAAACCAATCAGTCATTCAGTCGCATCATATGTTGTTGTTTATTGGTCAAAGAGTGTTTAGTCTAAGTTCCTTTTTTAAATTTACATTACATGGAGAGTTGACATTAAAAAATAAATGTAAATGTATGATTGGTATGATATATTATCTTGTCAAAGTGTCTCTCAGCTTGGGCCCTCTTCTGTGAACAATAATTACTAGTTTAGTTTGAAAGGGGCGGGAGTAGGTTTGAATTTAAACCTTCCCGCTCGGTAGAAAGAGGGATGAAACCAAACCAGACCAGTTATGACCTTTGGGAATGGAAAGAATGTTAAGAGTGACGATTCAAGCTGGACTCAAGAGTCAGATAAAGCCTGTGTCTGTTTTTTCAGGACAGTGGCCTGACTTATTCCCTACTGTTGTATCATATTGTGTCCACGTTTCTTCACTTGAGCAGCAGTTAGAAGTAGAAAAGTATGGCTGTAAGTGACGTAAGGCAGACATTTCCACCAACGGTTGCAGCCTCCTACTCCTGTGCCCAGAAGTAGTCATGGAAATAAATCAGATTCCTGTTTTTTCACACATGCTTGTTCATGGTTGCTCACATCCTCCTTTGAGATATGTGTTCTTCCTGAGTCTTCCTAGGCCAGACAACCAATGGCTTAGATCATGGTAAATCCCTTATTACCTTGCCAGAAATCTGCTCGTCTCTCCCTTGGGTTTCTGTGCTTTTCAGTAGAGAGACACCAGAGAGAAAGGGGTTTTCCAGCGCTATGCTTCTCCCTCTTCTCTCTCCGTCTTCCACCCTCTCTCTAGTTGTTGTTATTGTCTTTGGCAAGAAGACCTTGTCAGCCACAAAGGACAGCAAACATATCTGTATAGAAGAAATGGACGGGAAATGGTCTAAAACAGAAACCAACTAAAACATAAAAAAGAGGCACAGGCTATTCAGGAGATATTTCTAGATTTTTCAAAATATGCCATTTGAAGTCTGGTAAAAAAAAAAGAGACTGTCATTGTGAGTCTATTGAGACTCCTAGATTTTTTTTCTTTCAGGCACATAATGGAACACAAACATCCATCTGTGTAGGCAATAAACTCAATTGTTTGCTCAAAACTGTGGCAGAGGTTCTTTCTTTTGCCTCAGGGTTGGGTTATACAGGTTGTAGATTGCTGATCAGATGTTAAGCCTTGAAAGACCTGCTATGTTCCTTTATCCCTCTACCCAGCCCCCAACCCGGCCTCTGTATGAAGGCCAGAAGTGATGCTATCACATAAGAAAAACAAACACATTCTTCTGACATCCCTCCCTACTTCCTCTCTATTGTCTGAGGAAAGCAGTTGATAGTGGGGAGCCAACATAAGATAAGCTACTGTCCCAGTGGCTTATCTTAGTGTTCAGTTGCCACTCAAAAATCAAATGTCGGCTATAATTCAAGAAATCACTTCAATTTTGAAAAGACAAATGCCATATTTATCAGCCTCAAATTTGTGTTGCTCTTTTTTGCGGGACATTTTGAGGAAGGTCAGACTGACAGTGTGGCTTTGTCTGCAGCTGTTACAAAGCACATAAGACAGTTTTCTCATTGGTCAGGTATACATTCCATGTCCTCTTTAGTACACAACTACTATTTACACTGACTGTGGCTAGTGTTTGGGTGTGTATTCGACGAGGACTTGGACATACTGGAATAGATTGTCTGGGAGATTTACAAAGCAGCTCCAAACAAGAGCCTCTCCACTGACCACACACCTTTCGTCTTGCTTACTGGTATGTAAATGTAAAGAGCTCAGATTTATGTGTATTCATAGCAATTGAAATGCCAAGATAGATACCCCTCTTTTGTCTCCTGCTGGATGTAAACAGCTAACCAGAAATCATCATGACAGTGAGCAAACTTACCCCCGCAATTCCCCACCTTCTTACTTACCCTTGGGCAGGGCACTTATATTCACACAGAAACACACTCCCACATACCCGCTACTCTTGAGGCAGGAAGATGGAGGAATTCTGCGCACTGCTGTTGCTTAGTAACGGCACAGCTCTGTGTTTTAATCTGAGTGGCTGTGCTGCCTTCCTCAGCAGGTGCTGCTTCCTGGGTGTGTTGGTTGATGACTCCATAACGATCATATACCTGCTAGATAGAATAGCACATATTGGCTGGAAGATACCATGTATTGGTTAATGGTATTCATAGGCTGTTCTCTGATGTATCTTATAATAAATGTTAAGGTCACTGGCATGGACTTGCCCCCCTGCTGTTCCTCTTTCTCATTCATTTCATAGCACTCCAACCAATAAATGAATATCTCTACCCATTATTTGCTCGTCACTAGGGATCAATGCCATCTATATGTTGATGTTCCCATTTCCATTTCCATCTTCTCCCTCTTGAGTTCACTGCAAAGTAAGTAGCCTGACCATCTGCTGGTACATTACAGAGAACGTGAGCACACTTCTCTGTCCTACTTCGTGGAGACTTGCGTTTACCTCTGCTAAGGCTTATATTTCCACTTACCCGCACATGTATTTGTGATTGTGTGACTTTTCAAGGACATTTGATAAACAGTACATTATAGCTTAAGTCACCGGCTGATACAGTGAGCTGTTCCCTCTTCAAATAGTGCTCTGATAAAGGTACCCTTGCATGCTAGAGTTCTTGTTGAGATAAGGATGTGTGGACTTTCCCAGTTATCAATCAGATTGCAGAGTGCAGTCTCAGTCACAAGGCACAGTCGCTAATGACATTACACTACACTCAGTGTACAGTGGAAAGTGAAGTTCCCTCAGCTGCTTTTGATGTTTTTTTAATCACGGTGAAATATTTTTCTGTATGGGGGGCTTCATGTTTAGCCACTCTGTCTTTCTAAAGCCTACTTGAATGAAATAAGATGGAAAAGAGAAGCCACAAAGATGTGATCTTCCATCAGACCAATAGAGCACCACACACTCCAAACTTTTATTTCTGATACAAGTTCTTTCTTTTTTGGGATTAGATATATTGAAATATTAGCACTTGAATGGCAACACCCTTGGAGCTCCTTGGTCCTTAGGCCCTGTGGTCATTCAGTTGCTCACAGACCCTGTTCCTCCTCTGCAACGCTCCTATCAATGTAGCGACAGCTGTGTAGCTGGTGGAATTCAAACAGAAAATCAGAACCCTAAATATTGTTAAGCTCAGTAAAACTCGTCCTCTGTGCTCGGCTCGCTGGCCCTTTGTGTCCTGAGCCAACTGGGGTTAATGGGTCTTGGGTGTCATAGATGAGAGAGGGTTAAATGCCAGCCGAACAGTGTATGACAAAAGAGAGTGAGAGGGGCGTCCCATTGTGGTTACATTTGAAAGGATTGGGCACTTTTGTCCTCTTTGAAAAGGCAGATCACTAAAGGATATATCTTTATATGTATCTGTTGTGACTAAGACTTTTCTGTGATGTTAAATGGATTGAATGCTGATTGGATGTTAGTATAAATATGAGGACCCAAAACCCATCTTTTCACTTATATTAGGAGTCATAAATATTATATTCTCATATTATTGGATTGCCACACAAAGCTTTGTTTCAGCATCAGATCACTCACATCATCTCTATTTTCTTTATTTTATATATATCACAACCTTAGATCTATCCTTATGGTTCATTCAGCTCTCTTATGTATTTGGCTCCATCTGTGACCTAGCATATGCTTGTCCAGGGTATTTTTTTTTACCCTATTTTTTTTACTGGACGACAAGTCTGCAGTTAAGGGGTAATCTTTCTAAATGGCACTAAATAAAGTCCTAAATCCCCTACCCTCCGGGCGTAAGAGGATGAATCACAGCAGCTATTCACAGAGCTTACGGAGGTCTAGGAGTCTGCCAGGCCCAGCCACACTCAGAAGCCTCCATAGCCAGGGTTAGGCTGGACAGAGTCTGTCAGGAGCTCTTCCAAAACTTCCATATTGTCTCTGTGCTGTCCTGGTAGCCTTACGCAGTGGCTGCCATGCCTATCCATCAGTGCTCTTAGTGCTTTTCGGGCCTGGAACTCTGCTGTATATGAATCTCAACCCCAATTGGGATGTGAAAATTGTTGTAAAGGTCATCTACACAATCATTTTGCAAAACGTGATGTGTCCAGACAGTCTGGTTATATAGACTAATGTAGCCTTCTGTGTTGCAGAAGGCTGACCATATGGTATGAAAGTAATGAAAGACTTATTCCGCCCAGTTTTCGGTAAAACGGCCCGCTGCTAATCCGTAATGATTTTAAAGGCTTTTGTCTTTAACGCTGATAAACAAAATGCCATCAGCATCCGTCTACAGTTCAAGCACAGGCCACATTTCCTCTGGAGCATTAATACTGTTTGAGTGTGTCTGAGTGGGTATATTGTTTGAGCTGCACAATTGTTGTTGTCTGAGTAAAGTGGAGTGTTTGTTTAGTATGTTTGAATACAAATAATGGCAGTGTAGAAGGAACCTATATTCAGTACTTGGTAGCAGTTTTTTTGGCATACTCAGGACTTTGGAGTCTTCTCTGAAACCTCCAAAGAGTTTCTCCACAAGACTCTGAGAGAATGTTGTTAGCTGTAGCATTGTGACTGCCAAAGGGGTTATTGTTTATTATCAAATGTTGTGTGCGTCATCAGATCACACTCAACAGACACAGCCTTATGGTTGCAGTAAAAAGTGGATAATTTTGTATTAATTTTTTTATTCCCCATATTTCAAAGCCTACATTATACACAGTGTACATGTATAACCTTTGAAATACCATTGGATAAACATTTCTATTAAACATTCAGACAAGTCAAACGTGCACGTAGAGAGGCTGTATGGCAGCCCAGCATGGTCATGATTCTACCAGTCTAATCCACTTACTGAAGACCAGGGGCAGATCAGGCAGGAGTGCCGGCTAAAAGCAGAAGATGAGGTCATAGCCATAGCTGTATGCCTCCAACAATACAACATGGTTCTCTCAGTCAATGGGCCAGTTTCCAGTTTCCCTTCTCCTACATCTTGGCTATTAACTATAAATCTGTCAACAAAGAAGCCAGTGTGTGTGAACGTGACTGAGATAGATTTATTCCTTCTCTCCTACATGTCCAGCTGTCTTTATTGTGTAGTTTGATCAGCTTTTGGCCTACGAACAACTTTTCAGTTTAGTTCATGTCAACTTGAACAGTTCAAGGTAGGGTCATATTTATTTGTATTGAGACACTGGTGTATTATATAAACATATGAATCAGCTAAGAGTGTGGGTAGTGTGCAAGTTGTTTGTTTTGAACCCCGCCTACATCATTCCTGTTATAGCCTTAAGATTTAGACTGTCAGATTGTCCACAAACCTTCCTATCATTTTTGTTACATAATCTAAGCAATATAATTGACACAGAATGACACCCTCCAATTAATGTATGGCGTTGTGTTCTGACAATTCAAATGACTACGGTTTTCCTGTAACCATAAAAGGCCTCGTGCTGAGTCTAGGCGAAGCTTGGCTCTGTCAAATCTTTTTTCTTCCTTCTGATGAATGACTTCAGAATCTCTTGTCCTTGCCCCCTGCTCTGCATCCTGTTTACTGGTGAGGAGTCTGGCTTTTTATAGCAGAGAGGAAGTGTATGGAATATGGCTCTGTATCAGTCCGGATATGTTTTGAATGGATCAGAGGAAAAGACCACATCAAGCTTATCAGGCACTTATTGTCACCTCTGTACAACAAGGAATCATTCTGATAAATGCTTTTCTTCCCTGCCTTCTTAACATTAACACTCACTATGCGGCAGGAACTTACATTCAATAGCCGTATAAAATCAGCTTTTACTAAATGTAGTGTGCCTCAAAAGACGTCCATGTCCACATGTACCCTTATAATGTGCGCATTACTTAACTGAACTTTGAAACACAAAGAGAATATTGAGGGTTTTCCCACAGTAGTGTTTTTGTATCCCTTTATGTTAAATATATCCCTAAAAACAAAAGATACGAGATTGGGGTGCATCGCATGCTTATTAACATATACAAATAGCAAGAGCAAGCTTGTTTCAGCTATAAGTGGACAGATGGTGGGACCCCCCCCCCCCACAGCTATACACACATGCACACAAGGGTAAGACATGCCCCGCCCATATCCTCCAACTAAGGATGAGTTTTGTTGTGCCCTTTCCTCCCTGCAGATTGTCCCTCGGGTTTCTGTGGTTCAGACCCTTCATTAGGAGATCAGATGTAGACCGATAGCGTCTCTGTTTACATGAGTGCTTTCTGACACAACCTTCTCCGGTTCCTCTGAAAGTCCACTCATCTCAATTATCTCCTGACTAGCAGAGCAGTGCCACCCATCTCACCTAAATTCATCAAACCAGAGGGCAGATTCTGAAAACATATTCTCGTTTTAACAGGCCATCTATTCATAACAAACTCAATTTTAAAGGATTGTCCCTCAGCCCTGGGGGTCCTTTTAACCTCAACACCACCAATCAGAGAACAGCAGTGTGCCTACATTGTCTCCAGACTCTTTACCAACTCCTCACCGCCACCTTCCTCCTCTCCTCCAACTTCCCCAGGCTCCTATTGTAAATAGGCTAGTGGGTCTGGGGCTCCTTGTTGCAGTGTGTCGTGCCTAAGTCTCATTGAGCTCACGCTTTGAAACCCTGAGGCATGGTAGAAAAGAGGAGCGAGAGGGAGGAATTGGGAAAGGGGTGACAGGGAGGGGAGATGAGAAGACAGAGTTGTATGGTCAGTCAGGGGGTTGCCTGTACAGAAATAATAATATTAGAGTTTGGGCTCAGAGAGAGCGAGGAGAGGAGGGGTTTTAATTGGATGTGTGCCAGTCTCTCAGGGGTCCTTGGGAAATGGGGATAGCAGACCCAGAAAGGAAGACGCGTTTGGATGGGAGGGGCACTGGGCAGTCCCGGTGTTTCCTGTGGGAATCAGCTCACTCTCGTTTATAAATAGTAGAAGAATGAGAGTTCCTCTATCAACTTGCTTAATGAGTTTAAAGTGCTTAATAGAAAATGACCAGCTATCTCTTTTTGTGTTCCAACAATGCTTAATAAATATGCATCACATAAAAGAGCCCCAGGGGGTTTTCCAGCATTTGTTTAGGACTAAAGGACATTGTGGTTATGGTTAGTAATATCTTTCATCTCTCTCCATCATTTTGTTTGCACACTCTGTGGTTTGAGAGAGATGTATAGGTACAGGTATTGTAGAGTTGACCAAGTATGTTTTGAAAAGGGAATGAAAGAAGTTACAAACCATAGAAACTAATATGTCTGCTCTATGCATATACTGTTTTATATTTAGGCCTCAATACTACCTGAAAAGAGAATATTATTATTATTTCTTATGTGCAGAGAGGCTGAGAGGCTATTAGCACTTACCTCATTCTCTACAAACTGACATGGCCTCATATGGAAGGCTTGCCACCCTGATCCAAGATGTAGCCTCACTGGTAGAGATTGTGCGTTCACAGTCACATTCAGAATTTAATTACTGCAAATACGGAAGGGAGGTCATCAGTCTGTGTCTGGCCGCCAGCAAAGGCAGGACCAGCCCAAGAGACCCTGCTCTGGGTTTGTGAGAGTGAATGGAGATAGGAAAGGACAGTTGGGGAATGAGAACGAGATTGGGAGATAACTTCAGCCATTATGAGTGGGAACACATGTAATAAGTAGGGATGAAAAGTTGCATTCAAGTGGCAACATACAAGGCACCTTAGATGAAAAACCTCAGGGAAGAAAGCACTTTGAGCTTTCCCTCCCCCATTCGGTCAATGCTTTCCTCTGATTGATTAGACATGTCTCGACACTAATGGATGACTAGGGCGATGAGTGGAAATGCATTAAAGTCTGAAAATTGCAAACTCTTATAAATGAGTATTGTTGAGGTTTAATGATGGGAGGTGAAGAGTCTTGAAAACAACCCCACCGACACTAACCATATACAAATACACAAACAATCGGAGTCAATGTGTATTTCACCTCCCCCCTTTTCCTGCAAACCCGACCTTGGACCTTGTAAGAAAATGAAATCACGTGTGTGTGTGTGTGTGCCTGGCCCCGGCTGGCCAGCTGCTCCCCTACTTCGTCATTTATGTCTGTAACAGCGAGGGGCTTTTCAGCTGAGGAGGTCGTACGTAAAGGCTCCACAGGGAGCAGTTTCCTTTAGGAAATATGCTGTCATACCCACCAAACAAAGACTTGGTCTGTTGTGTGTTTACTTTGATGTAGACTTGACCAATTGGCAAAGACTTCAAAGCATGAAGACCAGCAAGCGGTTAGTGCAAACTAATCTCAAATGGGAGAGGTATGGGACCTGAGGACTGATGCCAGAGAAGAGTTAGCCGTGCTAGGCTGTGCTCTGTAGCCGCCATCTGGGTTGGTGTCCAGCCTCGACTGACCGCCTCCTGCTCTGTCACTGTAATTGCCATAGTTACCATAACAACGGCTGTTCCCCTGGGGTGCAGGCGCGTGGACCTGAGGGATCTGATCCAGCGACAGTGTCAGGCAGAAAGGGGAACCGACAGGCGTTGATAAGGCAGTCTTTGCGTTGTGAATGCCTTGAGCCAATGTGATATGAAACATTGCCAGGATATGAACAATGATAAAGAACTCAGAGCTCAGACGCTGATATGGTGGTGCCATGTATCAGCCTTATAGAATCTCTGCTCTCCCTTGAGACATTGGCTTTTTCCTCCATTCTGTAGCAGATTTAGCTGCTGAACAATACAACTGATTAACAGCAGTCAATTCATTCACAAGGAAGCATCTGTTTATCTATATAAGATATATATTCCCAAGACAAAAGTAAAATCGCTGTGCTTTAATACCCTTCGGTTTCACAGAACTGAAAGATTGTCCTGGTTATAAAGAGAGAAACAAAAACAGTAACTTGATTTTAAGAAAAGCATTCTCAGGAAACCCTTAACCCAGCTGAAGTCTGTTGTTTCTGTAAATGTTGATAGAGGAACATGGTTTATTTTTAGATTCAGCCAGCATTTCCCCTTTTTCATGAGTGGCATGAAAATGACCTTTTCTCATTATGTTACAGCATGTAAAAGCTGCCTTCGTCTTACATAATCACGAAGGCTAAATAAACTGTGCTCCGACTCAGGTTCTGCGGCTCGCTGTGTCATAATGACTGTTTGGCCCTGTTATAACGCAGGAGCCAGTCGACGAACACCCACATTATAGCCCCTTCAGGCTGACGTCAACACTATGACAGCGGGGGGGCTTAATTGTCTTCTCTTTTCCGATGTTGCACCATCAATAAAAGGCTCCTGTCTTTTTGAGGAATACAAAGCATGTTTGAACTTGAGGTCTGTTCTGACCAAAGGCTGACTTCAGACAGTCTCTAATGCTGAATTCAGATAAGTAGCATGCGTGAAGTCGGAATAACATATGAAGTGTAGTTTTCCCCAGCGAGATCTGATGAAAGCAGTAACCAGAGCTTAATCATTGCAGCCTGATGTAAGCAAAGAACATGTACGTAGAGATGTTGTATCACTGAGCTCCTGCAGCCCAATTAGGCTATTCTGATGTTTTCATGGTTGAAGATGACTTCTGCAGTGAGGTAGGTGTGTGTGTGTGTGTGTGTGTGTGTGTGTGTGTGTGTGTGTGTGTGTGTGTGTGTGTGTGTGTGTGTGTGTGTGTGTGTGTGTGTGTGTGTGTGTGTGTGTGTGTGTGTGTGTGTGTGTGTGTGTGTGTGTGTGTGTGTGTGTGTGTGTGTGTGTGTGTGTGTGTGTGTGTGTGTGTGTGTGTGTGTGTGTGTGTGTGTGTGTGTGTGTGTGTGTGTATCCATCCAGTGGCTCTATCTCTTCTAGCGTTCTCTCTTTCTCTGTCCTTCCCTGCAATTCGGGAGATCCAAAAGCTTCTTGTTTTTTTTCTATTCGGTTCACACCCTTAAGCATGATGAGAGCCAACTCTTGCGGCTAAATCATTTCTTTAAGGAAATGTATATCTTGTAAACTCGCATGTGGTTATTTTTCTCTAGCCTCTGCTTTCCAATATTCTCTGTAGTGTATTCCTTGCCTTTGGCATGCAGTGCATCGCCTCCGTGTTGCCAGCATTAGTTGCACACAGTGCTGGTGGAGACCCTACGAGGCTTTGAACACTCGCCTCCTTCCCCCTTTATCTCTGAAGGAAGAACATGCCCCAACATGGCAACACCAGGTGCTGCAGTATAGCTGACTGCAACTTGGCACCAAGGGAAAATGGAATGAGTGTATGTGTTGGGTCTGTGAAATTGTCCAGGCCTGTGTGTGAATAATAAGCCAACGGCTCTGTGCTATGCAGTGAATCAATATGGCTCAGTGCCAGGCAACAGCTAATAGTTCTGCTTTCCTCGCTCATATTCCTCTCGCCTCCTTTTTCCCTCTCCTTTCTCCTTCTGTTTGACACATATAACACATACATGTAAGTGTTAAGTATGACAGCTTCTTCTACTGATTTTGCCGTAGTAAATCCCTTCTTGAAAGGTACACATTTTAGAGTTTCAGAATTGGTGAGAAACTGTCCCTGAGGCATGAAGAGGAGAATTCACAACCAATCATTTCTCACGGGATGAAAGCAAATGTCTTTCTCTTCAATTTCTCACACACTGAAGACTAAAGTCTGAAGTTAATAATTAGCTTCTCTGTTACTCATTAAAGCAACTTGTCATTGGCCTTGGCATGACATGCACTAATCAGCAACAGCGCTTTGAGTAAATTGAGTTGACTAAAACAAGCAGACACTGCCATTTTACATGGTTTACATTCCTCAGAGAATAACGTTCTACAGAACGATGGAAAAACATGGTGAGCTGTTAAGTGCTGTAGAACTAAATGAAGTATAGTGTGGTGAGACGTAATGGTAGAATAGTAGGTCAACCCGCTGTGCTAGGTCACTCATGTGATGGGCTGCCCCAAGAGATCTTCATCATCAAAAGTTGATAATAGACAACTAAATATAGAGTTGTCGACACACTCCTCGAAGCAATCCGTCCCTTCAAAGTGGCTGGCTGCATAGTGGCTTGTGAATAGAGATGGTGACACAGAGGGAGTGCTTCACGAGGCAAACAAATCCATTTTTTTTTTTTTTTTTTATCCTGCCCCACCTCTCCTCCTCTGCTATCA
Organism: Notothenia rossii; assembly: GCF_949606895.1. NCBI lineage: Eukaryota > Metazoa > Chordata > Actinopteri > Perciformes > Nototheniidae > Notothenia > Notothenia rossii. Next base: position 15,556,313 of record NC_136902.1, read on the forward strand.
CATACTTGCTTGAACACTGCTTTGGCATCCAAGGTCAACCCCACCACTTCTCTATCTGTATGACTAACTAAACTGATCTAAATGATATTCTTCAGCATTAGTCACAAGCTCTCTTTGTCATAGCAGAAGAATGCGGCTGTAGAGACGGAAAATCTCAGCGCAACGTCAGCCCACTCTAGTCCACAGGGCTTGCCAAAGGCATATCACATTTCTGCATCTTGAGGCTGTTTCGTCTAGTATTGCACAGTAGGCATGTCCTCCTACTATCTGGGATCGTCTAGTGAGATAATCATGTCAGCATTATGCCTCAAATCAGTGTTTCCTTGGGGAAGCCATCTTACTCTCTATTTATTCTGTCCTTATACATTTAGAGGTTAGCCTTTTCCATTTTGTTTTGAATCTGGAACTAAGTTTATGCTCCCGAAGGTTTTATCAGCACATGTCTCCAGGTTTGTTTTGTTGTGTATGCATGCCTTATATTGTATTTCTATCTAATTTGAGAATGTATCAACCAACATAAAATACTTGACTGGGTCCCTGATAGCACAGCTCAATATGAGAAGTGGTTAACTTTTAGTTCAATCTGTCTCAGCAACAAATAATAAGCTGTCTGACTCTTCACTTAGTCTTATCCTGTTTGCATTACTGCCTCTCCTCTTGAAGCTAGCTTTACTTTCTTAATACATCCAGACTGAAGACCACAGAGAGCTGAATGGAAACTTTGACAATGACAAGATTATAGCCAGACCAGAGATAAAATAATCAGACCCAAATCCAAAGAGATTCCCTTTTGGGTTTTGGTCTTAAATGCAAGGCTTTCCAAGAGGACTCATCCCTATTGTTTGAAATACTCTTGGCCTCTTATTTAAATCCAGCCCTGTCCAGAGCTTTTATATTCTCTGCTGCAGATAGTCTTTAGTAGTCCTACCTATTGGTCTATCTCTGAATACACCTCTTCTCACTTCATGCCACAGAAACACTGCTCTCCAGTGGGAAATAAACCAAAAATAGAATTATACATTTGCTTTACTTGTGCTCCACAGGGCCTCTGAGACTTGCAGTATCGATCTGTGTGTTACTTGTCAGAGACCTAAAGCCCGTCTCCCTTGTGCTCTTGAATCAAAGTATCGGAGAAACATGCGCAGGAGAATTCTAAGCGCGGAAACCAACAGTGAACTCTCTACTTTAACATCCTACACCATGTAAGGTGTTGAACATTACCACCAGGGCTGTAGCCTGAGGAACCCAGTGTTTAGCATTCCCCTTCTATTTCTGAACAGGGATCATACAGCACAACAGAAAGATGACTGGTAAATCCTGATTCGTCTCACCTTCTAATCAGTGGACTTTGTGAGATGACAGGACGATATAATGATAATAACATGTTCAGGCTTTGACCACAAACACACAAGCTGGCCCGCTGCCATAGCAACATTTGTTTGGCTGTAAGGTAAACCCACATATAGAAGATTGAGTGTAATATAAACCTCATTACCAGAGAAACCAGTGTTTGGATAAAGGCTATACCTCAAACTGAAATGAAGGCATAGCAACAACATCCTTCCTTAATTTAGTCTGCATTCATGCACCCATGTGAGAGTCTTTTTTTAACCTTTTGAAAGTTTCCATGTGTTAATCTCATGACTAGGGTAGTCAGATCCTTTGTTTTAGTTTAAGCAATGTGGGGAAGTAATGGAAATAAGCGAAAAAGAACTCAGAGGCGTCTCATTTGATCAATCATGCTCAATCACATGATGCTTTTGATCACTGATGATGTGCTTTGATCTACACATGGCAGTGCACAGTCTGAAGAGGAGCCCGGCAGGGTGTCTAACCTCACCCCCTAATGCATGCACTCATCTGGAATCAGACATTCGGTTCTGTAGAGGGATAATTCTATTGAATTATTGACTTTCCTTTATGAAGCGTTAATGTTAACCTTAGCCCTCTGTGGGGAAATCCAGTCCAGACAGCGTGCTAATGACCAAAGATCTGCCTTTGATTAGCTTTACAAGAGATTAATAACCCACAGCGCTTACATGTCTAATGTAAAAAAAACGCAACATATGGCAAGCTAAAGATGAATTATACATTGGTTGGGCGGCTCACTATGGGATTACAGGCTTGGTCGCGTGCGTCCATAATTTAGCCTCCCCCAAATGTAGCCTAAACCCACGCTTGGGTAGCTGAGATTAAAGGCCTTGGGTCAGAGGGTGTTGGCTAGGGTCTGTACTTTATGTTTAGAGGACAGGCCTCTTAGATTGGACTGATTGGAGTCCCTTCAATGTCCACTATCCACCAAGATTATAATGATGGGATTCCCCTGTTTCTGATTGGATTATTCCTGTCTCCTGCAAAGACTTCCTCATCAAATACAGTCTCCTGCTGATTGTTGGTGTGATTTTAGAAGAAGAGGAAGCTTGTGGGGAAGTTATACGAATAGTTATTAAACAGACTTTTATCTAGAGTTAGTGACATAAGTTTTTTATTGACACACTTTGCCTGTCAATAAATGTCTAGTGAACCTTGAATTCAAGATAACTTAAGCCCCTCCCAGAAGTCGTATCGAGATATGTTTATACATGTTCTGAGCAGTCATTTGTTATTTTCCTTATCAATTAATATACTGCAAAATAACTTTTCATTAACCACTTTTCAGTTCAGTTCAGCCAACAAGATATTTAGTTTACTATTACTTAACTCAAAGAAGAGCCTTCCTCAAAACTGCGAAGCAAACAAATATTGAAATGCTTTTAAACTTGTATAACACAACAACATATTCTTGTCAATCACCCTCCAATTATTTTCTGTCATTTGACTCATTGACTAAGCAACTCATTTCAGCTCTTGTGTTGGCTTGGTAGTTACTGTATTCTATCTAGTGCAAAAGAAATTCAGGTTATCTGTCAAAGAAAAAAAGGCAATCTTTAGAGAACTAACACAATCAAATTTCAGTTATCACCATTTCAATCTGCTGTTGCTTCCAAATTAAACATGTTGTGTCCCAGGCTGAGGGTTTATCTCTTCATCCTTGCTCGCTGGATCCTGGAAAGTGAGAGAGATAATGTAGCCACCCTGCACCAGACATGATGTCACACACATCTGTAACCCACTAAAATAGTTTTACACTCACATATTTATGAAACTCTAACTCCTGCAAGTAGGCCAGTTCAACTAATGCAAATGTCCAGGTTATCCTTCCTCTAAAGGAATTACTGGGATTAGTGTGATAGGTAGTCAAATAGAAAAAATCCTGCAGATGTATGGGGGTAGCATGTCAGAGAGAAGAGACTGCACTGCAGCTGCTAACAAGGTCAGATGCAGGGCCTCAGGTGATTTCAGATTACTGCCTGCACTCCAGCTGTGAGGCGAGATGAGAATCAACTTTTCTACATGATCACTGGTGGTTACAGGAGTGGAAATGAAATCTATAATCAGGGCAGGGTTTCCGCTAGGATTTTTTTCTCGCCGGTCAAATGTCCGGACAGAATTTATTTTACCGGACAAATTTGAAATGTACCGGTCATCATTGTGTAGCAGAGTTTCCGTTAGCAGGTAATTACCGGACTATGACCGGATATGGTGATGTTTAAAACTCAGTTAATGGGAGTCATTTTTATATTGCTCCAGTTTATAATCGTAACAGATCGAAAAATTCAGATTCATTTTTCAATGAATGTTTCCACAAACATAATTATTACATTCAAAGAAACTACTTGTACTAGATGAAGTACATTCTTCAAAAGTTTACATTAACTTTGAATAATAACAAGAGAGAAACGGATCCTCTCTTTTCCCCTCTCCCTCCCTCCCTCTCTCTCCTGACGGCCTGTCAGTTTCTCATGCAGCGCGCTAAACAGTGGGCGGGGCTTCAGGTGATTATGCAGCAGCTGATCTTATCTCTCTCATGTCCGGTTACACTTCACTCGCGTTTATGTCCATATCGATCAGATCCAGCTTTCCTGATCGGCCTTTATAGAGAGCACAGATCAAACTATTAAGAGTGAATATCGGCCGATAATGATCGGTGGCCAATCGATCGGAGCATTTGACATTTTGACCGGCCGGTTTTGAATTTACCGGTTTTTATAAAATTTTACCAGCTAAAAACCGGTAATTACCGGCTAACGGAAACCCTGAATCAGGGGGATGATTATTTTGGGAAGGCGTATAGTAACCTAACCTAGATTCTGCTGCAGTTAGGGTCTTCCTCACTGTCAGTCTCTGTTCATATGAAGGTGCCTTGCAGGAAATCAAAAAATGAAGATCAAAATGAAGCCAGCATTATATATTTATTTCATTTTGCACAATGAAACTACAGGACTCCCCCTAGACTTGAACTGAGAATATCCCCTACAGAAGGTAGAAGCCTTAGCCTATATGTCTTCCATAGTTAGTCTTTCTTGCTGTCTTATAGGTAATCTTTATGAATTTCATCCCCCTCGGGCAATCCGTAAAAATCCAATATCTGCTGACCTTGGCATATTCTGCTATGATCTCCTGAGGTATTAAGAGCACTAGAACACAGGCCTCTCATCATCACCCAGACACTCGTGCGTTTGCTCTACTTTTACTGTTTGGCTTTCCCATCTGTGGAGTCAGTGCCGAGCATGTGCAGGGGAGGCCAGTGCGGAGGGGAGGGAGTGATGGGGGGGAAGATGGGATGATGCAGCCCAGATGGAGCCTAGATGGAGCCTAACTGATTATCTCTACGGGGCGACGGAAGGGTTTTGGGAGGTTATTCTAGCCCCAGTCCCTAGCTGAACCATAGTAATAGAGATTAGTGTCACTTAAGAATGGCTGAATCACTAAATCACCTTTTTACAAATCCCGATTGTAAAAATATAATAGCCTGTTAATGCTTCAATCCCCTGACTGACATATATCTGTCGTCTGGCCACTAAATATCATTAAAAATGTATATTCTAAACATTCTAAATAACGCTTCTCCTCCTTCATTGTATCTCCAGGCCTTTGGACAAGCCTACTCCAACCACAGGAAGGTGGCAGCGGATGGGGAGAGCCGTGAGGAGTCTCTTATCCAGGAGTCAGCCAGTAAGGAGGCCTACTACGAGCAGAGGGTCCTGGAGCTGCAGACCGAGGTCCGCCAGGCACGCAACATCCTCACCAACACCCAGTCTGAGAATGAACGCATGAACACCATCACCCAGGAGATGAGAGAGGTAAGAGTCGGAGATACACAATCAGACATATTCCAGAATGATTAGAAGTATTTAAGGATGTTAATAATACACACATGACATTTGAAAGGTCAGGATTGGATAAAGTCACTTCACAGAATATTACTGCTCAATAGAAGACACTGTATCGTGGTGCTATTTTCTCACGTCATTACTTTGAAAATGAACTATTTTCTGAGTTGAAGCAAACGGCTGTGTCTTGTTTGCCTGCAGCTTTCAAGAACAACGGGTGTCTTTGTCGATGTTTATATCTGTCTGAAGCTGCAGAAACATAACAGATATTTATCACTGATCAGTCTCAAGCCCTGTGTTTGTGAGCCTGCAGGAGGAAACTGGGGCATACAGTTTTACACTTTTTACAGATAGACTTTGTCTCTGTCATAATAATCATTTTGATTTTGCTGTCCAAGCCTGTGTTATTAAGGGCGTGATTGCAGAGTCAGCAGCTGGTACGTTTCTGACATGCTAAGACACGGGAAAACATCTTGCCTTTAAGCCTAATATGATCCTCCAACACTATTGTGATGCAGGTTGGAGTTATAATTACAGATCAGGGAAAGCACTGAGACCATGGGAAACATGCTCTGTAAGAAAAGAAGGCATGACATGATAAACTATTAATATCTCACATGGTGAATGACACTAGTGCTTAACCTGTTGCCCCACCTTTAGCATTAATGCTATGCCTCGTTATAAAAAAAGTGAACCTCAAACTAGTCGTTTGCCAACCGTCTGTTAACTGAAATGTTTAAAAAACAAACAAGATTAAGCCATGCCTCCCTATCGGGGCATACCCATACACATTATATAATTTTCTCTTAATCTTTCCTCACTAGCGTAATGCTAACCGTTATTGTCTGCGCCCCACTTTGGACAATGTCTGACCTATTCAGAGCCTCCATTTACATATATTCACAGCTAATTGACCTCATTAAAAGAGACAAGAGTGCAATGCAGTGCAGAGCGTGGGCTCTGAATAGTGTCTTTGCCGATGGCCATGCATGTGTGATTTTCTTTGATGAAGCTAGTGATGAGGAGATTGCATGAACAGAATAGCAGTGCAGGTTAAAATCACACGGACTGAGAGGAGAACAGAGCTTTGAAGAAGTACAGTACGTACAGGCAGGAAGATATAAAAGGATGAGAGGAGATGAACGGTGTGACAGGAGGGCAGAGGGAGCTTCTCAACTTAAAAGAGTTCCTTTGGTCTATGTTCCCTTGACACCCAAGCAAAGGCTGGAATATTAAGTAGGTTGGTTTGAAGTAGTTTGTGAAAAGAAGGAGCAGACTACATTTAACTTGCTTCTCTAGAATGGTCCAATCATCAGTGTGAGATTGAGCACTTTTTCATGTCTTCTTCTCTGTATAACTCTTTCGTCATGTGGTAGTTAAACCCATCAATGTTCCAAGTCTTCCTGTGTTTGTGCGCAGCAGATTTAGCTGGGCCCTCTGTTTTGAAGCTCAAGTTGGTAATTCCAGTATAATTGGGAGGAGAGTTAAAAAAAGGGCTTCCCTCTAAAGTGAGTCTTAACTCTTTGGTGGACAGCTGCTTGAATCGCTGCTGTTTACTGTGAGTCACTGCTTGAAACAGATGTGAGCCGCATTTCTGATTGAGATTAGTGAAAAATACTTTAAAATGGCTTGTCCCTCACAACGACTTACGTTCCGGAAAGCTCCCAATTCCACTATAATTAGGTCAGCTGATGCTCAGCGCTGCATCTATGTTGGTTTAAGTTGAGAATAATAAAAGCCAGATGTGCCTCCCAAGACATGTGTTTGCAGCAGAATACACATTTTACTGCCTGCAGACATTCAAGACTCAACTTGAATGTTATTTCTTTCTACAAAGACATTACATCTCCCACCTGAAGCTAGTTACTTCTTATATATTTATTCCAAAATGTAAGAGAAATAGGATTTTAGTGATAGCTGGTTAGCTTTTATACTGTGTTGGTATAACTGGTGGTGCACTGGTTTGCATTAGGGCCTTCCTGCAGGTGGTATCCCATTATTAACTCCCTAAAGCAGCACCATGGGCTCTGGCCAGCTCTAATTGGCTGGGTAAAAGGGGCTAGAGTGTAAATTGCCCCATGTACTGTATAGGAGATAATGACACCCTTCTAATGGTGCTTCTGTGGGTGTCAGGAGGAGTGCGTGCGGCAGGCAAATGGAGAGAGCCTGGGCACTGGCTGGCACTGTGACCAGACTGACAGGACTGAAAGACGCCTTTGTCTCCTGGGTTTCAAATTAGCCCTAAAGCTTAGGCAGGGAGAGAAAGGGGGAGCACTTGGAGACGGCAAGAATGGTGAGAAAGAAGGAGGCCTAAAATCCGTTAGGAGAAAGGCTTAATGAGAGTAAACTCAGCACCAATGGTGGACTGTGCTTCTTTTCTGGGCATTATGGGTAATCATATTAAGTCCAGAGGTTGATATTGAATGACTCAATTTCATCATTAAATGCAACTGACAGTTTTGCTGTAACTGTTGCCTTTGTGTTTGGTTAAAAGTAGATGTTATTGTTCCGGCATTATCTATAAGGTTTCTCTGTAATCTATTACATTGTATTTCGGGTGAGAGTTTTTATGAGAACAGTATGGATGAAAACAGCTTGCGAAAGGCAAATGTACCGGTAATTTGACTGTGTGTTGATCAAAAATCAATAGATAATGCCATCACTCCAACAGTCTACAGATGTGGATAGTGAATTAAGTGTAAAATAGCTCTTCCTCTGTACAGGGCAGTTAATTCTCTACCATTTAGGAACATTATTTCAGCTGGATGTTGACATCACATTCAAACCTCCCAGACATGCTTTCATGGCAAAGACTCAAATGCTAGCCCCAAGCACTGGTAAGACACATTTCAGTGCTATGCTGCAGTCTACAGGATTACATCCTCACAAAGGGCCAGTAACATTGTAAGGAGGCGCACTCTAATAGGCATGACTTCATTACATTCAATCTCATGTCTTGAGAGGACTGTGCCTACAGTGATGGCTGCCATTACGCTCTCTGAATGGGGGCCTCCATTGCCTGCCTACTTAAGAAATGATCGAGCAAAGCCACTGATAAAAACGCTGAGAAGTGTTATCTGTGTACACTCCAATCACACTCATAAAAAATGTAATGTGTTTCCACCTCAGCATCACATGATTGCTTCCAGTGTTTCCTCTTCATTTGCACCACCCAGGATGTGCTGACACAGTAATGTTTGTTTCCTCTAGTCTCTTCCATAACTACTGTCACCCTGAGGTGATTTACCTGCTTTGGCCATTTCCCCTCCCAAACCAATAAATTATGATGTTGAGCTTTTGTCAATTGCCTAAAGTGTTGCTCATTTAAATTATAAACATGATTGTTTTTTTTCACCTCATGGACACAGTCGATGGAGCTGTCAGGCTTCCCTTTTTAATTTAAGTGCCTTTTCAAATGGCTGGATTAAACACCTGAGGGGGGGGGGGGTCCGCATCGTTGGGCTTAGTATAAAAGGACAGAAGAGTTCAGAGTACAAAGCTAATGAAAGGAAGGCCATTGTAGTTGTTGTAATGACAAGAAAGGAGAGTGCGATGCTGCATTTTTCATTTTTTCAGGGGACATGAGAGCAGGATTTCTGTTGTCACGGCAGCCCTGACGTTTTACCTTGATGACTGAAAGGTCAGAGTCGAGTGGTAAAGAGATCTAAGTAAGGTTGCTCTTTGTTCCCTGTTATTATCGTCTGACGTGAGGCTGATGTAACAGGACTCCTAGAAGGCTCTAGGGTGCTGATGTCGACTGCCTTATTATTTCTTGTGACATAAATGCCATGACGGATCACCTCCCGTCCTGCAATAGTTGGAGGTGGTGGGCAGTAGAGAAAGACAAACAGAGAAAAGGTTGAAAAATGAACTTTAGAAAAAACTGAATGAGACAGCAGCAGAAGAAGGAGAATTCAATTTTTTACTCAAATTTCAATTTTTTCAACGAGTACCTCATAACTGACACTTGATCCTGCAGATGTTTTTTGGGTTATCTGGCCACAGCCCCCACCATCATTCAATCTGACTCCCACTTCAGCTTCCTCCTGAGTCGCATGTCTAAAAGATTGATGACTTGAGAGGGATGCGTCTCTAAAACACATTTTAGAAGATGTGCCATTGATCCCTAACAATATTTGTCTTTGGTATCGGCTCTGAAAGTGTCGATCTTGATTTAAGCCTCTGGCTCGTAGCACCAAAGAGGTTTTCCATGCTGGATCAATGGATCCTAATAAATCATACACACACACACACACACACACACACACACACACACACACACACACACACACACACACACACACTCTGCAGATAATGGGTGTAAATGTGCTCACACCAACAGTTCTCCACTCTCATCCAAATGACCTCAAAATCACTAATTCACTATAAGTGCATGTAGACACACGTTCACCCTGTGGGCTTTTATACACTCACAGTAGGCAAAGAATCATCAGCCACACACTCGCAAGGTTCCTTTCACTTTTTAGATGTTAATTGTCTCATTGAAAAGTGTGACCTTGACTGTGTTGTCTCTCTGTAATGGAGTCTGGGTTGGCTGCATAGAATGACAATTGCTTGCAGCGAAGAGGAGGATACAAGCAGATCTGCTTTCACCCACATTCTAGCTGTGACAGTAGCAATAGGCCCCTGAGCTTCATTACTCCTTTGCTCTGTCTAAACCCGTTAATTCAGACTGACATGACCTTGACGTGCGGCAGAGCCTACAGGACATGAAACGTGTTTTCACTCATTAGCTATCTGAAGTATCACCTGAGATCTGCAAGCTGAATTCAACATGGCGAGCCCTGTCTACTTCTTTTTATATCTGATAGACATGGTGGAATTAAAGCTTGGTATGAGGAAGGAATTAAAATGTGACTGATACATGGTCTCTAAAGGCTCACTGACACGCTGAGGAGAGAGAGGGTGGGAAATATGAGCGTGTCAATGTTTATGAAATGGTGAAATGGAGGCCAGTGGTTTTTGAAAGAGAAGTCAAGACAGAGGGTTAAAAAAAAAAGCAATATTGACCTGTACTTACTTGGTGTCATAGCATCTGGGGACCCCTCTGCACTTTGGAGGAAGAGTCATTTGAGAATGAAATTCAGTGCATGTGCATTTTACTGAAGTGCATAGTGGGTAGGATGGAGAGTGGAATAGAGGTCAGCAGAGTGCGAGAGAGAAAACATTTTTATTTATATTGAGTCTCTCTATTAAATCAATAGTACAGTCTCTTGCGGGGGTTGCAGCACTTTCGAGGGAACCAAACCAGAGGGGAGAAAAGCTAGTAAATATGATAGGATTTGCAGAAATGCATATTTTAGTTATTAAGAGCGATGCAGTGCCTGAAAAACGTGGAAAAACATGCATAATCTACACTTACTCAGTGATGGAGCATAGAAGTAGAGGTTATATATAGGGGCTCAAACACATTGAGAAAATACTCAAAGCTTCAGTGAGATTTAAGCAGGCTCAGCTCCACTGTGCTGTCGAGCAGTTTAATGGTGAAAAGAAAGCTTTGGAGCTAAAAGTGAGAGTTCCTACAGCACAGAAGCTACCGTAAGAAGCTCTGACCCACTGAAATGTGAGCGATCCTGACATAGTGCAGCATGAATGGCCTAGTGAGAGTTCATTAGAGCAACAAACGACTATGCTTTATCATGCATATACACAATAATGCACTAGTACTTACTTTAGTTTTAAACGTATACGATATCACAAGCATCTTGCATGTTTCTGGTGTGCCTGTACAACTGTCTGCTTCTGTTTTCACTACCACCCACTTTGCATGGAAGTGACATGTTTGTATGTGTGTGGGCTCATTAAGGTCAGCTGCCCAGATGTCACCTGTGGTGACAGCAGGCGGGGGGGTCATCCCTAAGCAAACAGAGGCACATGCTCAAGAGAGGCTTCCCACTGACTTTATTGATGGCACCTCAGATGGCCTTCTAAAGCCACACCCAGTATCTACCCAGCCACACACACTCATTATCATTATATCACAACAATTCCCAAGAGAGACGTGTGCTCCTCCTGATTAAATGTCATTCACCCTTTATAGCAGGGACACACATGGCCACGGTAAACACTGATGAGTTTACTCAAATCAACTCCTGTCAAACAGCAGCGCAAACCCACCCCCCAGCTCCTGAGAGGCTCAGTGCAGCAGAGGATGTGGAAGCAGGGTGAAAGGTCAAAGCCCTTGTATGCATAATAATCAGATTGGAGGATGATCATAATCAGGTTCAGAGGAGGCCTGTATTCATCAGGACCGAGCAGCACTGACCCTCCAGCTGAGGAACACAACTGGCCAGGAAAAGACCCGAGCAACCAGCTGGCACAGCTTTGTTCAGTTAAAAACAATTTGTGGTGATATGCTGAAAATCGTAATACTATAGTGTGTAAATAGTTTGATACTACAAACCTGCCAGCTAGAGTATGTACATCTATTGAGAATTTGACTGTTTTCCCCCATTTTCACTTTAATTCAGATTTCTCTACGATGTCAGGACCAATGGGCTTACTGTTAGACTCATCTGTATTGTCAGCTCGTGCATTATTCAGTAATGCTCTAACATCAGGGCTTTCGCAGAGCAAACGCCCACGCTCGTTAGGCATGCGCAAAACCCCCAATGAATATTAATGCAACTTCAAACGTCAGCCGCAACTCACTTCTGCACATAGCGATTAATTATTGCACTGAGCAAACGAGATGCGCTTCATCGGGGGGGAACCAGCAACATACTGTTTGCCAGTAAACTCCTCACAGTTAGCCAACTAAGCGGGTACATTAATATAGCAAATAACTAGACATAAGTGTTTTGTTGCGTGACAGTCTCTTGAGATCCATTAGTTTGTTAACAAAGCGTGATTTATTGTTGGTTACAATTAAAGCTGTATTAATATGTTATCCCAGGGTGTCCGCGGGGTCTTAAAAAGTATTAAAAGTTGATAAATCAATTTAGTGAAAAATAAGGCTATTAAAAAGTATTAAACGGCATTTTCCAAGGTATTAAGAAGGTCCACAGCAACGACAACATCCCTTTTAATTTACTGAAACGACATGTCGGAAATCCCCTCAAGACGGCCCCATGCATAGCGCGCCGTAAAATGCCGCTTCTTATTTTAAGTTTTGTTGCCTTGCCCCGCTCTGTGGGGAGGAGGGGAGGGGAGAGAGTCTGTCGATGGGGATCAAAGCTGTCCGGTCCCACATGCTAAGTGCTAGCCAGAAAGCCGCGGCGTTTAAGTCCCGACTCTCCCGATGGCCAATCCGTGCCTCCCCTGACTGTACGTCGCTCACACAAACCGCTGCAGTGCAGGCTCTCTGCACGGAGGAGCCTCGGAGGATCTGCGGAGTCCGGGTGATGCTGCTCCTCCAAGGAAGAGACACATGTTCACTAAGCCAAACTATATCCGGTCACAGAGATCTGCTATTTTAAAGTAAAGTCAACACATATCGACCCTAAATATAGTCTATATTAAGAACGAGAAAAGTCTTAACATATATATCGTTTTTTGAAAACATATGACAAATGTGTGAGGGTGATGACGTCAGAGCATCGTCCTATGCCCCGGACAGCCCCAGCCCAATTTAACCCCTGGGTATTTGTGAGGGAGCTCCTATGGCATTACCCCGCTGAAGCTCACCAAAGTTTAATATATTTCATAGTTCAAAGTTTTGTCAATTGTTTTGTTTATTGGTCAAATACTGGTTTCTGAGGAGTTTTACTGGAATGAAAGAGCACAGAGTACAGAAGCAACAAAGCAGCATACTGCATTAAACCTGACCTTCACAGAGAGGTTGAAGTTCATGTGGAGAAGAGGCTTCAGTAGTCTGTCTGCACTCTGTTTAGTTTTGCTATCTTACAATCAATATAGTAAATGTGAGGTAAAGTGTGTTGCCAATGTAACCGGTTAGATCTCAAAGTTGCGATGAGGTCTTAAAATGTTTGGAAAGGGTCTTAAAAAAGGTCTTAAAAGGTATTACATTTGACTTCAGGATTCCTGCATATACCCTGTATCCTATATTGGCATGTGTCTGAGCTCATTACTGTTAAGGGGATCAAACCAATGGCCCTTATCAAAAGGTGTTTCTAATCTAGCCATCAGGAGCCTGTCATCAACAGTTTATTACTCACTCAATTTTTTTACAAGTTATATTACTGATGTGTATTTAACCTCCAGGTAGTGGAGACATGAGAACATCTGCACAATGAAAGCCTCTCAGGATCGACTTCCTCTGGTTGCTGCTATGATTCGAGAGCAGGGATTGATGCGGCCACATGGTTACGGTGTGAGAGGAAGGGGCCACCTGGCGAGGGATTGAGAGGCTAATTGTCCCTCTGGTATTAGGTTATCTCCTTCAACTCGTCTGAGAGAAAGCCACACATCCCACACATATTCAAAGCCACATGCAAATGCTCACTATACTGTAGTAGATAAAGAGACTGCTGTTCTTTTCTCACTTTGTCACACACACATATTTGCATACATTCCTTACTTGATCAGGAGATAAAAACACGAGCTGTTAGTGTCCAAAGTCACACGCTCACTTTCACACACACATTCAAGGTCAGATCAGACGGTGCTGAACACAGATCTATTTCAAACACTCTTTCTCACATTACACACACATTTGCATGTTCATTTATTCAGTTCAAAAAGGCTGAGGCCCACTCTCCTTCACCGAGTATCCCCTTACTTCAGAGCTTTTATTTGCTATTTCTCTGACAGCCGCCGGCTAAGATTCCCCCCACCCAAGTGTCCTGTGGGATTCTTGTGTTTTGGGACGAGGTAGTCGGCAGGGAAAGGAAGCCACGGGCACATCTTGAAGAAAGAGGACAGAGGGTTAAACAGGGCTATAGACGAGGTAGTAGAACACAGGTGGCTAAGTACGGCTGATCAGATCCTTCGCTTTGTGTGGCAGTCTATAAGCGGGGGAAGGGCATTTCTCTTACATCTCTACCTTTTTACGTAATTCATGATGCCTTTCCTGAGCAGAAAGGATCTACATTTGCAGTATATAGCTCCAAATATGATCACATATGAACTGGTAATAGTCAGATGTTCAGATTTTGAGTTCCAACTAAAACGACTTGATTCTACAATTTGTGCCGGTAAGTTCTTTAATACTTCTGTATAGGGAACCATGCCTAATTTAACGCCTCTTTAGAAAATTAGACTAATACAGCTTTCTGGCTATTGAATGTCTGTCACCATGAGAGAGATAAGTCGGCTCGGTTTCTGTGGTGCTTTCAGAGCTGGCAGACAGACACACTTGTGGCCCACTGCCCGGAGAGACACCTGGCACTTCCCTCTCAAACACGAACAGGCACACACACCAAAGTCACACACACGCACACGCACACGATGGGTCGGACCAGATGGGATCTTTTTGTATCGAGCAAGATTTAAAGTGTTAAATAGCCAATGTGACACTAACCGTTATACCAAAGCAACAATATCCAATCATGGCCATCTCTCCCACCCTCGGTCAAAAGAAATTGAAATGGCGGTCACTGACAAGCCCTTCCTCTTGTTGCCCTACAGAACAGCCAGATGGTGGAGCTCCAGAGGAATCAGCTGCGTGATGACATCAAGGAGTACAAGTTCAGGGAGGCTCGTCTGCTGCAGGACTACACCGAGCTGGAGGAGGAGAACATCTCGCTGCAGAAGCAGGTCTCCATGCTCAAACAGAGCCAGGTGAGGATCAAACTGGGCTGCAGCTCTGATGCACAACGTTTGAGTCATACAGCAGAACATCCCCTTTCCTGTTGAATCTGCCTTTGTTGATGGTTATCAGGGAGCCTTCTTGGCAAGGCTTAATTAAACGGGTAGTTTCAGGCCTCTCAGCGTAGTACTTTTTCTACACACACATGTACTGTAAACTATCTAACAGCATCTGAGCCGCGCTACAGGCCCTCATCCTCCCTCTCATTGGCTCTCAGTGTGTCTCCTTCTTGTGCTGATTAGACAGCCAAAAGAAGCTTTAACATTCAGATTTAATTACTATAATAAAAACATCCTTCGATACAGCAACCAGATTAGTAGCTGCCTTTGTTTTTTTCTTTTCTGCCGCCTGGCTGTAGAAGTGTTTGACCGACTCTTTAGCAGCTATCATTATTCAGAGAGATTCTAACACTTCATTGTCGTAAAAAAAAAAAAACACTTCCTTGGTTTAGTCAAATGAGTGGAAAGAAAAATAAAATCCCCTTCGCACATTTGCAAACATAATACAGAGCTTGGATATTTCCATTTAGTGTAAGCTTTTATCCTTGAGCTGTTAATTATTTGCATATGCGCCTCGTCGGATTCTGTTCTCCATATTCATCACAGAGGGCATGAAACCAAACAAAGGCGGCTCCTACTTTTAAGACATCCAATGTAAAAAGGACTCCCAAATCCAATTAACTTAAAACTAATTAGAAAGGGAAATTAAATGGATATTCTCTCAATTAACATTATCTTGTATAATGTCATTCTGTTTGATGCAGCCGGTTTGCCACACATGATCCAGTCTGACTGCTTGTTTACATTTGAGCTGCATCTTGTTGTATTTCGTTTTCTGTCAACTCAAAACTCATCGATAGTCTTCCATCACCTCTATTTTTACCTAGGTGGAGTTTGAAGGTTTGAAGCATGAGATCCGTCGTCAAGAGGAGGACACTCAGTTCCTTAACAGCCAGCTGGAGGATGCCATCCGCCTGAAGGAGATCGCAGAGCGTCAGCTAGCTGAAGCCCTGGAGACCATCAAGACTGAGCGAGAGCTGAAAGCATCCCTGAGGAAAGAGCTGTCCCACTACATGAACATTGGAGACACTCTTTGTCACAGGTAAAAACACACACAGTGTTCACAGGACTCAGCAAACACTGTAAAGAACAAAAGATAACACACTGTTCCTACTTTCTCCCCTCAGCCCTCTCAGCATTTCTCTGGTTGGTCTCAAGTTCAGCGACGATGCCTCCACTGAACCCAACAACGACGAGGCTCTGCAGGAGTTTGAGAATGGCTTCACCAAACTGGCCAATGCTCTCGCCTACAACAACCGCATCTCCTCTCCCGAGAAGGAAGAGCTGTTCAATCCCGCCCCCAGCCTGGTGGACGACCTGCTGAGCGAACTGAACATCTCAGAGATCCAGAAGCTCAAACAGCAGCTGATGCAGGTTTGTTATTAACAACTGTGTAAACATTTGTGTCAGTAAACAGTAAAACATATTGGTAACCAAACATTATAACCATCCATTCCACGGACAAGTAAGAAACGATAAATCAATTGCAGTCTCCCAGATTGGGAAGTAAATGTTTGTGTTTTAAGGTGTATTAATAGCAAGCTAATGAGTCAAAGATTTATAGTACCTCGACTAGTCAAAGTTAAAATTGACTTTGACATCCTCCAGATATTCTTGATATGGGAATAAATAATCGCAATGCTTATTAAATGTTTTATTAAGTAGTTATCATAAAATAAATCAGCAGGACTGTGTTTTTGAGTAATCCAGAGGTGTGTCTAAAACACTGAGTCGGTAGATCCTGACCCAGGTTGCTACAGGGACTAAATCCTCTAAATTAATCCATGGAGACACAGACACGCACACGCACACGCACACGCACACGCACACACACACACACACACACACACACACACACACACACACACACACACACACACACACACCCCCCCTTCAGGCTGTGCTGGGCCGGGAGGCAGCGGGTGGTATAACCAGTGGACCAGCCACGCCTGATTGGGCACCATGGCTACCAGAAAGTATGGGGAACCAATAATCCCTTGTTTTGAGAACCAAGGGATTCTTTTTTTTTTTCTCCCTTCATCAAACATAAACACGGTTGCCGGATTAATAAAGTAAAGTTCAAGCTATCTCAATGCTGCCCTGCTAAGGACACCGTTCTACTTCTCAACCCGATCATTGTGCCGGATCTGGTTGGCTGACAAAGCTGTGTGTTTGGTATGACCCGCAGCGTGTCACTCCGCCTGCTGAAGCCTCCTGCCAGGCCATTCCACGGATTCCAGTGAGGAATCAGAGCAGAGCAAACAAAAACCTTCCTTTACTCATCTAGCCCTCTTATTCCTCTCGTACCGTCTATTGATTAGCTACTCAATGATTGGTCCTAGACGTCCACTCCTTGTGTTTCACCTTATTAGTTCTTGTTGATGTTTAACAACATACAATATGGGTTCTGCAGGAATAGATCAATACATGAAAAGATCAGTCATTTAATAGATTATTTATTTATTCAAGTCTTTTTTTTATTAACATTGTTTGTATCTTAACATGTGATATAAAGGAATATGAAACAGTTAGCTCCTTAACATGACACAGCATTTTAATCAAACTTTCCATATTTATTCCGCATTCATAAAAAATGTATGCAGATGAGCATACACATGATACTTTTACATTATTTACAGATCAGCTTCTGAAATAGCTGGCTGCCTATATCAGCAGAACTGGCTGCTGGTGTGTAAGACGACCCTCTGAGCTGAGTGCAGTCCGGAGAATCGACAAGGTCATCCTGACTGATAAGCTTCACTTAACTTAGCAACACAAGCCTGAGTCGCAACATGCCACATAATCCACTGATTTAAAATGATATATTTTCAAAACAGGAACCATTCACATTATCGTGTAACAGCGAAATTCAAATGTAAAATGTGTGAAAGGCCCAGCAGGGAGCATTGTACTTTGATTACAGAATACAGTATGATAACCTCCCATGTCTTTGCCTCTCTCCTCAGATGGAGCGTGAGAAGGTCAACCTGCTGTCCACCCTGCAGGACTCCCAGAAACAGCTGGAGCATGCTAACGGTGCTCTGTCCGAGCATCAGGAAAAGGTCAACCGCCTCACGGAGAACCTCAGCGCCATGCGCAAGCTCCAAGCCAGCAAGGAGCGCCAGTCTGCCCTGGACAACGAGAAAGAACGTGACAGCAACGAGGACGGAGATTACTACGAGGTGGACATCAATGGACCGGAGATTCTGGAGTGCAAGTACAAGGTAGGGTAGCTTTCCTCCTATTGGTAGATGAAATGTGTCAAGCTCAAAGCAGAATGTCTACTTCTTTTGTTTATACTCAGCTTTTATATATTTTCAACCATTGATCTTTCTTTGCTAGGTTGCCGTGTCCGAAGCAGGGGAGCTGAAGGAGGAACTGAAGACTCTGAAGACAGAATATCAGGCCTGTCAGTCACGTTACGAAGAGGAGCGCACACGTCTGGAATATGACGTCACAACGCTGGGAGGGAAGCTGGCAACTCTGGAGAAGACCAGTCAGACAGAAAGAGAGATGAAGATCAAGCTAGAAAAGGAGCTGCGCAAGGTGAGATGTTACTCTTTTTTATTGATGATCAAATAAATAGTTAATCTTGTACGCAGCTTCATTGACGCTTCTTTCTCTGTGTTCGCAGGTGAGCGACGTGGCAGGCGAGTCTCAGGGCAGCCTTAGTGTTGCACAGGACGAGCTGGTCACCTTCAGCGAAGAACTGGCCACCCTCTACAACCACGTCTGCATGTGCAACAACGAGACACCCAACCGTGTCATGCTGGACTTCTACAAGCAGGGTAAGGGAAGTCGGAGCAGCCCTGAGGGTCGTGGCCGCCGCTCTCCCATCCTGCTCACCAAGGGCCTCTTCCCTGAGCCTGGTAGGACCGACCTGTCTGACGGAGCCCCTTCCCCCGTCTCCTCGCTGCCTTCCCCCGGGTCTGAACATCGCCGCGAGCCCATGAACATCTACAACCTGGTGGCCATCATCCGAGACCAGATCAAGCACCTGCAGCTGGCGGTGGACCGCACCACAGAGCTGTCCCGCCAGAGGGTCGCCTCCCTGGAGCTCGGCACTGTGGCCGACAAGGACAAGGAGGCCTGCATGGAGGAGATCCTGAAACTGAAATCCCTGCTCAGCACCAAGAGGGAACAGATTGCAACCCTGAGGACTGTCCTCAAGGCCAACAAACAGGTAGGCACCGAGAATTCTGGTTTAACTAAGAATGTATCGCTCCCAAACACGTGTCAGTTTTCCTTGAAAGACAGAAGAGGCCAGCTATTTCAGGTCTACTCAGCTGTTGCAGCAAATGCGATGCAGACGAGATCTATAACAAACATTGATGGAGACGGCAGCAATGTTGTCAGCTGCTCAGAGAATATGTGTGGTTAAGATTGGAGAGCACCCCCCCTTAACAACGACCCAGACACACAGTGTGTATGCAGTTGCTTTGGTAGCCCTTTGAAAGTATGTGTGTGGTTACTCAGTGACCACAAATGAAAGCCCCTCATAAACCACACACCTATGGGTTTTAACCAGCAGCTAGCGATAACAACTAAAGGCTGCTGGGCCCTAATAACTTCAGAGTAATAGGTAATATGGTTCATATTAACAGAATTCTATAGACAGGAAACACAACACCAATGCCTTCCAGCTGCTCTGACGCTTTGTTTTTTCTCCTCCACCCACAGACAGCTGAAGTGGCTCTGGCCAATCTGAAGAGCAAGTATGAGAACGAAAAGGCGATGGTAACCGAGACCATGATTAAACTGAGGAATGAGCTCAAAGCCCTAAAGGAGGACGCTGCCACCTTTTCCTCTCTCCGAGCCATGTTCGCCACACGGTAAGAAACACGTCTGCTCAATGGACGTCACCGAAAAACATGTTTCAGTCAACTTGCCTTCCATGGCTCACATCCGACACGAAATCATTAATCCTACGCATCAGACAAGATGGCAATAATTAATGCACATGCACTATACGATCCTAGTACACGAAATATTAGATTAAAGATTATCATCACAATGTCAGCCATGTTTACCATATGTTGGCTGTATGGTATTATTGTAAAGTGACGTGTTTATATTGTTTCTTCGTTTTGGAGAATCACATTCAGGAAGTAGTATTAGCATTGATACTGATTTAAAGAGCACAGAAGGTATTTCATCTGGGTATCATTTAAATATGTCACTTAATTATTGTTTTGAACAGTGACTTAGTGTGTGAGTATTAAATGGGTTGACACACTCGCTAATCTTTTCCTGATTCCTCAGAGAAGTCGGTCAAAGGTTCTGTGCATAATCCCACCTCATCTTGGTCTGGATTACACACTCACCCCTCAACACTGCGCTTTCACACTGCTTGTTTTTTGTGCGTGGGAGTGGGCGTGAATGTTTTGAATACGCTAAGGCCCACTTCTCCCGTATATATCCGGCTGAGATGCTGATACGGTCTTACCTTTTGCATTTAGGACTTCATCCTACCCATAGAGTAGTTCAATACCTCTCCTTGAAGTGTGCTTGCTGAAGCATATCCATATACCTGCAGTGTCTAATCAATCAGTAGCAGGAGGAAAACCTCTCTGTCTGCATACATGAGAGTGAGTGCTGGCAACCAGGGCTAAGAGGAAACCAGATCTTGCTCCTACTAATGACATCATTTTTACCCTCTAGGATCCCCCTAGAGTTGTATCACTTTTCATTGGTTTCATTGTTGAGACGGTGTGAGATCATTATTTGCTGTGAAGTAGTCGAGCCTTTGCTAGTAGGTGTCTGTGTCTTTAAGCCTCTTGCTGGAGGGGCTTAAGATGACAACAACACATTGGAGCTTGCTGTTTAGTGTCTGCATTAATGCACATGTTTTCCTCCTTTTGCACAATTAAGACCCCCCCTCCCCTGATGGTGATGATCTTGACGCTCGTATCCACGTAGCCTGTCACTGTGTTTTGCCTATAGATGAATTACATTTGGTCTGATTATGTGATGTAAATGATGTCCTACACGGCACAGTGCTGGGTCAGGGGACTCATTGAGAGGCTGGGGGACTCGTCTGAGCAAGGTTTCCCACACTCCGCCCTTTTGTATTCCCGTCCCCCCTTCCGTCCTTCCTCAATGCAAAAACAACCGGTCCTCTAGTCATCTGGAAAAGAAAGAGAGGAAAGGGGCGGGCCTTAAGTTAAAGCCCACTACAGGGGCCTAGTTTGACAGTCTTGTTTTCATGGTAATCATACAAAGTCTGGAAAGGTGGATTTCTGAGATGTGGAAAACTCTCAGATACAAATGTGTGGTCTTTGACAAAGAAAAGTGGAGTGGAATTGAAGGAATGTGTAGGTTTCTGTTGATCTCGTGCTGCAGTCTGCGCCTCTCTTTGATCAGAGTTACTTGAGATTTTTAAAGTGTATTTTGTTCAGCAGGAGACATGGTTGGATGTTGTTCGTCTCTCCGTGCTTCTCTCTGTGTTTCTTTATGTGTGTGCCTCTTCAGCTGGCGTCTCTGGGGTCATGTGAACACTAACATTTCTAAGACATGCCTGGACATGCTCTCAGCTCCTGCTCATACTGCAGTCAAATCATTGGCCCAAAGTCACACTTACCCCTCAAACTTACTCAATCTTCTAGCTGTTCTGTTGTTAGTTCCCTATCCATTCTTCTCTCTTTCATTCTGCTCTTGCCTCCTCCTCTCTGCTCTGTCTATGATATCCATCCCACCGTGACCAATCAAGCTCCAGACAACAGCTGATGAGGTAGTTTGTATGTGTGTTTCTTTGGAGGCATTATTGATTGATATCGATCGTGTAGCACTCCACATGAATGTTGCAATAGTTGAGGCTTCCATATGCAGCCATAAACGGCATTAGCTAGTGTAAATAATCACAGCAAAACTCACATAAAGTGCCCGTTTGTCGGTGGTGTGAATATGATGATTATTCATCATCAAAAGGCCAGCAGGCGCCTCCCGACCCCCATCAGCCATTGTGCTACCAGATCCCATCAGCAGGCCAAAAAGGCTCCCTTTGTATCCCTCCAGTTTCCAGAATAGACTTCTCTGTTTTTTCCCGGGAAAAATGCACACACTCTCGCCCCCCCCCACGCAACAGTGGCTCAGCCGTCTGAAGGCGCACCGGCCCCCCCCCACCCCCTGCCTCCCGGGTCGCCCCCCATCTCATACTGGGTTTAATGAAGCAGCGCTGATCCTCTTTGTCTGGGTGTGTGTCCCGCTGGGAATCAAACTGCATACACAAGAGGGGAGGGTATGGTTCATGTTGTATGAGGGTCTGGCAAGGTCAGAGTTCATGTGACACACATCCACGTGCAGCACCACACACAGGCAAAACAGCTGCTTGTTGTTTTTATGGTCTCGGGTTTTGCTTTCAAGACTTGTTTTTCTTAGAACAAGAAAATAATTTGCAAGTGCAGTTTCAAGGGTGACAAAATCACAATTGACTCGAGAGAATATTCAAAAACGAGTTTATTTTGGTTTGAAAAGGGTCAAGATCTGACAAAATATTCTGTGTTTCAACATAACGAAACATCTAAGTTGGATTCTGTTTACAGTGCCGAAGTTCAAGCAGCCACTAAACACTGACCAAACCATAACATAAGATCTCATTTCCCTACTGAGAGAATGACAGTTATAACTTCAAAAATACATTACACATTTCACATCACCAACGATATCTGCGTTCTTGTGGTTTTTCGAAATATAAAAGACTTCATGAAGTGCCGCACAGGTTGGGGCGTTTCCAAGTAAAGTAAATACCACATCAAAAAGTTGGCATAATGTGGTATTGTTGGTGGATAAGGTGCTGCTTGCCAACATAAAAAATAAAACCTCCCTTTTTTTGAGGTGTGTCAGTCATTACTGGAGAATGCCACTCAGCAACCCACAAAGTAGGAATGATGAGAAAGTGACTGACTCAGGCAAACAGATAGAGATAGCAGCAAGTTAGCGACAGAGAGAGAAAAGGCTGGAGAGGCGAGATAAGAGCCAGGAGGGAGGACGTGATTTGAAAGAGAGCTGAATGAGAGAGCAGGGTAATGGAAAGGGAGAAGAGGGTTTAGTGAATGTGAAAAGATGGGCACAACAGCAGATGGAAAGTGGAGATATCAATCCCCCCCCCCCTCCCCCCACCTTTAAATCCCTTTTAGATGACCCACTTTCTATACCTGTCCAGACACGCATAAGGTCAATGGGGGACAGGTGCTCATGCCGCAGTGCAGCACTCACTGATATTTTCCAGTAGGGGGCAGTTATCATATCTTGTGCTATTTTGCACAGAGATGGGAGGTGGAAGAGATAGATAGAACTGATATAGTCTCACTTCAGCTGGAAAAGTGGACCTCGGTTGTGAACAGCTATCGCTCAGAGCAATGAACCTTATTCCTCTCATTCCCATCTTCATTTTTCTTCTTTCTCTGACTCCCCCCTCCTCAGCCTGTTAATCAGGTGACGTCGAAAGGATTTCCTTACTGACTGCTAGGTGTTAATGCTTTCATCCTGTGTTTATGTGTTCTATTCTTAACTTCTGCACATAAGCTACTCATATTATTCAGAAAAGCTGTGAGTAATTATACAGGGTGGGCCGGGTAAAGTGAACCATGTGGTCTGTTACTTTAAACATTAAGAGTTGGCAGCTTTGGACCGAGAGAGGTTGGTACTGTGACTTGTAAAATATCAGCTGAAATTACTCAAACTGAGCTGAGAACATCTTAGCTTGTGAAATCCAGAGGAGGGGAAAGAAAGGGGTGAAATCATTGATCATAATGCAAGAGCTTGTCTCATCAGATCTGCACCGTGTGGATCAGTGGCTCCACCTGGTGGTGGAAATAACACTGTCACTAGAGGAAAAGGTCACATGGAAGATTTTCACTTCCAGTTGTTTTTTGTCTTTATTATTGTTGGTGTCAGTATCTAAAACCTGCAGCTGAGGTATACACATCATGTGTGCAGTTTTCCAATAGCTTTAAGTAAATTCAACTAAACTAAAAGCCAACTAATCTCTTGCACCATTGAGGAAAAGGCTCTTTGGGATTTTTGGAACATACACTGCCATCTTGTGGTAGGACACGGAAAGTATTGATGGTGTAAAAACATGCTGTTGTTTTCAGTTCCAGGTCCAAATGACATACCTGACCTTACAGTTTTCCCTCTCTCTGTCTCTTGCAGTTGTGACGAGTATGTCACCCAGCTGGACGCGATGCAGAGGCAGCTGGCTGCAGCAGAGGATGAGAAGAAGACCCTCAACTCCCTGCTGCGGATGGCTATCCAGCAGAAACTGGCCCTGACACAGCGCCTGGAAGACCTGGAGTTCGATCACGAGCATACCCGCCGGGGGGGGAGCTCCAGCCGGGCTAAGGCCCGCAGCAAGGCCACCAGCGCCACCCCCCTCACCCCCCACGTAAGTCAGAGTCTCACCTGCTCTGGCTCCGGCCGTCCAGAGCTCAACAATGCTATGCCCAACGGCATTATGGGAGGCCCTTCAGTCTTCTGCAGCGAGAAGTACAAGATCTACTGTGACTGAGGCGGTTGAGAAGTCTGCAAGGACTGCTGTGTACAGAGGGGAGGGGGCCCACGGCCGAAACCCTCCCTGCCTTAGTGTTAAAGAGCCCCACTTGCTCGCTTAGCTCCCTGGCCAGCCTGCGCTCCTTTAGGGACTGCTGTGTGACTAACCGGTTGCTCGTGTGTGCTAGTGTAAACGCTTAAGGGAATGCTGATGTATGTACAGTGTGCACTAGACGTTTGGACTGCAGTAGACATATATGGCATGTGGATTATAGGGCCCCGGTTATAATGGGGGATTTGTGAGTATAATGGAGTGTCTATTCTTTCCGCTGTCATAGTGCTGTACGTATGATGTAAAAGGTGGCGGCTTTTGTGCTCGTTCGTTCACGCCCCCTGAGTGTAATGCCTGGTAACAGCAACACATTGTGGGGGCGGGGACTTGTAAAGATGTCAATATGACCGTCCCGTGTCTGTTGGCAAGGGTGCTCCTTTGATAAAAGCCCCCTCCTCTCTCCTGCCTCTCCGTCCTGGTCCTCCAGGACTGACCTCTGACCAGCAGCCCACTGTATAATCAGGTCACTCTTTGAGAAAAAGAAACTTGACACAAAAGGACTTTGAAGAGAAAAAAACTAAAATATGCAATCTCCCTCTGCTTTCTTGCTAGGGGAGCACAGTGTGATTCTAAACAGAGATTCAAAAACTCAAAAGTGGGATTGCTACTGGTTTTATAATGGAAAGGTTTGGGCAAAAAAAAGGAGCACCTGTGACCGCAGGTGTTTATTCCGGATAATATTCAAGCTGTGATGATAGCACACCAATACAATAGGGTCATTAGAAACGCATGGCTTTTCAGCTAAAAATGCTTATGAGCTTTTTAACTGTTTTTCTGTCGTCAGGTGTGTGGGACAAGACGAACCCATGTCCTGCAGGGCTCTACATTGTAAAAGAGGACTTATTTGGTGTCTGGTGGAATACAGTACAGGAGGGCTATTCAATGTGACCCATTACGTTGCGATGGATTCTTTCAGAGCCCTATCAAAAGAGAGAAAGAACTTTTGACAAATCGATCTCGACCACCCAAATGAAGTGCATTTCAGCATTGGTGCCTCAAGTTCCTACTTCTGTTCAAAAGGATCAAATGATTACTGTGAACAGAGATACAATATTGTTATAATCAAAGAAGACTAAATCCTAGAAGAGCACAAATCAAAAAGGCACCCACATGTGCACAATAAATCTGCAAACGAAACCAACCGACCACTCGGCAAAAGTGCCTGTCGACCCAAACACTTGATATATTATATCTGTTGATGTAAAGCCCTGTCCTTCTGTCTCTACTTCAGGAGACTTTGTTCCTTTCCATCTCCCCCCCCCATCCTCTGTCTCCGATTTTTGGGAGATCGCTCTAAGCTCTTAAAGTATTTCTGAAAAATTAAGTGGCTAAAAACCCTCTCCTCACGTCTCTAATCAGTGTCTTGTCACTCGGTCGCCATATCAACCCACTCTCTTTTTAGATCGTCAGCAGCTTGCTCCCCACCATCACCACTCACCCTTTAGCTAAAATGAGGATTTGAAATATTTTTATCAGGTAACGTCCTCACATACGTACGTTGTGTTTCCGATAGTTGCCTGTGTGTATACAGCGTTTACGTGAAGGGCCCTTGTGTGTATTAGGTTTTTAACCTTTGCGAAAGGAGGGTCACGACGCATTACTTTTTTTTATTGTTTTGTGATGTATGAAGACAGAACGTTTTTGTATCTACAATAGCTTTAACTCTTTGCAAGCTAGCATTACGCAAATAGGAACAAAAATAAGTGGGGCTTGTGTTTGATATAACCATGTACTGCTTGTGGATCATTAGGCACATTAGCTTGATGATGCTAAAAGCAGGGTTGATTTGAGCAAATCCTGCAAGATTGATCAAATTATGCGTTTTCTACTACTATGCTATATATTAAAAGTCTATATTCTTAATACGATCATGTTCAGGTTATAATCTTGCAGGATCCAACTACAGTATTCCTTCCTCTCAGATATAAAGAGAGGGAGCTTCATTATTCCTGGAATAATGAAAAAGGAACAATGCCAGCGGTCAACCCTGCTTGAGTGTGCGTCCGTAAGCACACAGCATGGAGACAAGGCTATCGTGTACACCTCCTTAGAGGTCAATCACTCTTAAGTTTGAGATTCACTTAACTTACAAGTGTGATATATGCTTTCTATCAGTTTGCGCTGACAGAGAAAAAGGTTTGAAGAGTAGAGGAGGGAGAACTACTCGTGTTGTAAACCAGCTCCTGAGAGAGGAGATAAGAAAACCAAACATACTGGTGAAGAAAGCCAGATATTTGGCTGAGAGCTGACTCTCAAACGGGGGGAAATAAATCCAGGACTTTCCTGAGGGAGAAACTCCTTCTTCTTTTCTTTTTTTTTGGAGTAACAAAAAGAAACTCAAACTGGTCGCTCAATGGACCAGAGGACATTGATTCAAATTAGTTGAGACCCTTACTCTCCTTTGTATAGGCTCTGTGTGATCACTAGGTAGACCCCAGGATGTATTTGTGACTAGAACCTCCCCCACTTATATGAACTAATAACCCTATTGCTCCTAGTTTGAAATCAATGTCTGGCTTATCTGGTGTCATAACAGCACGCACCCTAAAAAGCATCTCCTACCTCTGCGTGCAGGCTCCTCCCAAGTCACCCTTTAAGTTTGAACACATGATGCATACATCTCTGATTCATAGATAGCCTGCATGTCAGCAACTTAACCCATTGCTCATTCACTTGCATGTTATATGAGAAAGACCCCATGTCCTCAGACCTGGGTGGTTGGATATGGCTTTAACTCTGTCCTGTGAACAAAGGCTTTGGTACTTGTGAGTCATTGGCTTTCTAACAGCAACTGCAGGAGAATTTGTTGGCAACTGTGCTTTCACATCAGCTCCTCGCAAACACATTAATGCTCCTGGCAGAACATCGGCTGCCTCGGAGATTCTAACATGGCTTCCGTTGCTTTGACTAACTCAAACCGCCGCCTGCTTTGTCTGTGTGGACTCAGCTGCTCTGTTAACCGTCACTCTAAATTGACAAATAATACTAATGCCGATCATCTGTTCTTTGCTTCATTTTGCAGTAATTACAGTAGTTCCATGCGGATGAGGAAGTTCCAACACAAGGTCCATTCTCACAAATAGGCCATTTGGACTTGGAGGACAAAACAAAAACGCTCAATGAAAACACTGATTCATAGTCGAATAAACTGACACTTCCTTCTTATTGCCTTGATGGCTATTAGAAGGACACTTTGCATGCTGCTGCTGCTGGAAGCCAATTTCTCACAGGTCCAATGAACAGATTGAATTCTGATCAGAGTTTTATCAAACCCTCCAATGAGAAGCATGGGGTTGTCTCTCCATGTGAATCAACTGTTTGGTCTGGTTTCATCTTTTGTTTCGTTTTAAGTCATGTTTTTTTTTTTTCAATCTGTGCACTTTTATTATATAGGATTATAACAGACTATAATTAACCTATAGGAAAGCGTGGTCGTAGTATGGTTTGTGAGTTATTCAGTATACGGTATAATACTCTAGGATTATACGACCTCCTGAATCATCTAAACTTAAATAACGGAAACTATTTACTCAAGTAAATGCTCCACAAACCACAGACCTACTATTATGACTTTAACCTTAAGATTTTATCCATCAAATAAACATGTTTTAATTGTTTTGTTACGTCATAAGTTATGCTGTTGGTTTTCTTTTGTGTTTGTTCTACCGCCATGTTCTATACAAAAAATCCAGGGTGATGCAAATTCTGGTTTTTTTTCATGTATTTATTATTCCTAGGAATAGTTCAAAAATGACACAATGAAACTTGACAACGCTCTGACTCGAATAGGTAAGTTGTGTTTTCGGATACATTTGAGTGGTATGATATGCTTTTCCTCGCTTCTTACCGAGGGCGTTCCACTGAAACGGGATCACTGACTCTCAGAATTCTCTGCAAAAGTGCAAACAATTAAATTCCAAATTGGAATTGTTTCATTCTCTCTTCGTTTATCGTGCCAAATCTTGGTACACCGTTTAGGTTGAAAAGAATCAAGACTCGGAGGAAACAAACTGATAAAGGTGAAGCTGGCCATGGCTCTCCAAGCGAGCGCCGGGGTTTTGTTTTTGGTTTGTTTAGTTCTTTGTTTCTGACCAGTAGTGCCTTTCATCGTTTCAAGGGAGAATCTTAGACTAGTATTTGACCTTTACTTTTTTTTTATAGGTGAGGACTATGGGTTCAAAATGACTGTGAGCAGCAATAAGTGCAAAGGGAATTTCCCCGTCTGCATGAGTGAGATAATAGTTTGGAAATTCGCTCAATAAAACTGAAATTGTATTGAATTCTGCAGGTCAGTGATCCCACTCAAACAAATTCAGGGGTATTATTAAGAAAAGGTGGTTTTTTATCTAACTTTGGGAACCAAATGAAATCCCTTCGGCCTCCTGTTATTGAACAAAATGCTCAAAGCATCTGCAATGTGTTCGGGTAGATTGGTGAAGGTAATGTGATATCAATAGTATTGTAGACAAATGTGCAGAGAGTGCATTTTCTCATTCTTTTTGTCCAATTTCAGTTTTTGTTTGTTATATTTTTTACTCTTGAATCTTTTTTTACATCATCTTTGAGCATTATGTTTTCAGGAAACAGAAAACAAAATAAGCATCAACAAGCTTGAATAGTGCCATTACAGCCAATGCTCGCTTGTTGAGGCATTAAAGTTACCAATACGGAAGATAAGCTAGGAAATTAAAGTGCAATTCTAACAATGTTTTTACATTTGAAAAAAAGGAGAAAGTTTTCTGTTTGCTGGAAGCGATAGCATTGTGATAATACAATTAGCTGTGCAAACTTTATATTGTCATATTGTGTTTCAGTATTGATCCATAATGAGAGTTTGATATCTTTATATGAAATAACGACTTCACCTGTATGTTGGTATTTATTTGAATTGTCATGCAGTACTGTATCCTTATCAATAATGTGCATTATGAATAGTGGCATATTGATTACAGCGCAATGTCATATGCATGTTTCCCAGTCATGGGACCTTTACACAGGATTGAAAACAAACATGTAAACTTCATCAGGGTGATAAACAAAAAAAAGAAATGTGGAGAAACAAAAAGGAGAAGACAAGTTAAGTCTGATGTATTACTGCTGAAATAATCCTATGAAAGTGTTTTGTTTGTTTTCTAGAAGCGAGGGAGGATATCTGTGTAAAGGTAGTCATACTGGCCAAAAATCAATAAAATGTGACTTAAGTTCCACGTCGTGTGAGTGTCATTCTTTGCCCTGCCACAGCAGATTAAGGGTTAATCAGCGAAGTGAATGGTCTGCAGCCCTGGTGTCTCCTCAGTGTTCCCAGCTGGAAGCCAGGGGCAGGGGAACTTCCCAGCTGTCTGAGCGGCTCCAGGACATGATCACATTTCACACAATGCACAAAACACTTCCACCACCTACACCCCCAACCCTTCTCTCTCTCTGTCTTTTCCCTGCTGTCCTGCCTAAACCTCGCTCCTCCCTCCTCTGCATTTCCCATTTCGTTCCCTTCCCTCCCCTCTCCCTGCCTTCTGGAGATACGCCCACACAATGATCGGAGCCAGTTTCTTCTGACCTCTGGTGCACCCAGCACTTCCTGTCCAGCCTCTGGAGACCGGCGCTCTGCCCAATTAATTCTACAGTTTGTGTTTTTGGCAGTCATTTAAAATGGAGCAGAAATGCTGTTGGGCTCTTTCAAAAACAACACATACTTAAATTAAAAATAAATGATGTTCAATGGATTATTGTCTAGACTTTTATGAGTATCATGGGATGTGCAAAAGCAAATATAAGTCCTTGTGGCTTACAAACTGAACATTGCAATGAGAGGCAAATGGTAAGCCTTCTATAGCAAACAAGGAACATATTGTTAGGATATCCCTCTAAAGTACATAATATTTTTGAACATTTCTCATAGAACACATACAGTAGTGGTCCTGGACTACTTTCTGTAGGTTTGGTCAGTCATATGACTTAGAGTGGCGAAAGCTGAATGATTGAATAATGTATTCATTCACTTTTACAATCTAGTTTGAGTTGACTGCTAACTAGTTATCATGCACTCCTTAAGCATTAATCACATTAAATATCAATCTTGATTGACCTCTAACAGCACATTGAAAAAAGTTAGACATTGCCAATTGAATCTTAATGGAAACGTTATTTAATGGTAACTCCAGTAATTTAGTATTGCTCTTCCATTGGTGGAATATACACGCAAAAAAAGAAAGAAATTGAAGTAGCAGAGTCCGAGATACCCTCACGTTGAGTCCAGTGTCAACACTTAAAAACACTGCATATTATTCCTCCCATAATGCAATGCAACAGGGTTGGAACGCTTGGAGCCTCGTTGTTACAGGTAAACTGAACTTGTTGCGTAAAATCTGTTGAGTGTCGCTATAATGGTGAAAGCACAATAGACATATCAGAAAATGCACAGGAACAAACAAAAAATAGCATTTCGACAACGACCTACTTCTACCTCTTGTCAAACAATGCAGACACAATATTAACATACCTCTCAGAATTTAAAAACCAGCTGCTAAAATATGCGTTGCTGATTGAATTTGAATGGCAGAGTAATAACGAGAGCCAGAGGGAAGAGGTCAAGTCAGATGACATCACTGTAGCAACAGAGGAGCCTTTGTTGATGCGCCTCTCCTCTCTTAAGCTTATATAAGGCATCTTCCCCACTGAGTGCTCTGCTGGAAATATGGGTCAGTGGGATCAGTCCGTGGCATCAGGCCTGCTCTATTAATATGCAGGTGCTGCGATTATGGAGGGTTATTCATAAAGCATAGCAGCGGTTACTTTTCTCAGCTGATGCAATATTAAATATGACCTCTTGGGGTCCCTGTAACACAGTTATTGTTCATGAGCTGCCTGAATCCCTAAAAAGTTTCTTCAAGGTTTGGCCTCAAAGAGACGGAGTGTGTTTTCCTGTTACAAAGAGACTTATTTGTGTGTATCAGCCCGCTCTGTCATGTGATGAATCCACGTGTAGCCTACAAGGACAGCAAGTCGTGATCAGCTGACAGGCCGCACTGCTTCAAACACACACTGATACACACATTTCAGAAAAGCTTTACTGGAGCAGAAATAACACCATTGAGGATGTTAACAAATGTATGACCTGTGGAGTGTGAGCTCAGCCTCATGATGCATTGAAACATTCCTTAGTCCTGACACTGGATGCAGGGTGTGAGTGTCAATGTGGCTCACACACAAATATCTAACTTTCGGTGTGGTCCCAGAATTGCAGGTTTTGATGTCTGTGTCGCATAAAAGATGATGTGTTGATCACTATGAAGCTTCAATTTGCACTTGAAAAAGAGTGAATGAATAAAGTGGCACCCCAGACTAAAGTGTGATTATTCGTATAATTGGAGCCTTTACACCAGGTGGCTTTCAGTGAAGTGAAACACCTCCACATAGCTCATCTCACACTTATCTCTGTCGATTTTCACACCTATACAGCAGTTTGCACATATGCCTCTCATTCTCTTTCTCTGTTAATCCATATTGCCTTTTCATACATGTCTCACTCTGTCTCTCACCTTCCCCCCTCTTCCTCAATTCCCTACCCATCTATTCCCTTCCCATCTCCCCTCCTCCCTCACTATGAATGCAGTTGCTTCTTTCTGCTCTGTGTGGAGGAGCCCCAGGGTAACGGAGGAGAGGATGTATCCCAGAGGGCTGCTGGGTGTTCTGCTTTCTGTGGACCAGCATGCCCTAGACAGACTGACAGGCAGCTCCATGCACTCTGAGGCACTAACAAGGGCCTGGGTCTATTTAAAACCCAAATTCAGTCATCCATAAAACACTTGGCCTTTTTCGACTCTGCCATGACATCTTCAGAATTATTCACCAAAGCAAAAAAAGAGAAAGAAGTTCAAGCAAAAGTGTTTATTTTTGTGTTTCCTTGTGTGTGCAAAATGGATGTTATGTCTGGTTGTATGTGATTGATGTGCAGTCAGTGGTCGGGTATAAATGAGGGGAGAGGTGATGTATGGATACAGCTTATTAGACAGGAGTGCAGGTCAATGAAGTGACCTATTGCCAGACAAGCAGCCAAGCAGGGAGGCATTATCATTAGAGACCCTGCTGTTGTCTGTGTTCTTCTGAGGCAGATGTAAAGCGTGCAGCAACAGCGCCGGGCACAAAAGAGGTTAATGATGCGTGGCTGAGTCGACACGTGTTTCGCAAAGATGGGGATCTGTACACAGATAAACACACACAGAGAGCAGTTACACAGTCCTGCTACTGAGGATAGGGTTAAACTGGTCACATTATCAAGGAAATACATTGAGAGTCAAGCTGTCTAACTTCACATATGCAAAAGTACCAAAACAAGTCTGTGTTTGTCATTCAAAGTTTTTTATAAAGAGCACAGAAGTATCATCAGCAACATTTTCTTGTTCATATTAGACATTAAGACTTTCCAGCAGAAATGCAAACATATCATTGGCTCACGAGAAGGGCAGAAACTAGCTTTTGCATTTTTGTATGTCCCATGCCAACAAGGTTAGGAACCACTGGTTTAATCTTTTACAGTGCATTGTATTTAATGAGCCTATCATGTGATTTTTTAAAGTAAAATGTTAATCCGAAAAGGAACTGGTTACTATTGTTGTCTGATAAATGCAGAGAAGTAAAAAATACAATATTTTCATCTGAGGTTTAGTGAAGTAGTATAAGGTAAAAGGTAAACTCGAAAACGTATACTGGTGGCACACAACTGCAAGTACATGCAAGTAGTAATGCCACTCTGCTGACCCTTATGGGCCTTTATTGAAGAACTAGGATGCTTTTCACTAGGCCTATGTAGCTTAAAGCTTTTATCCTATCACACTTAGAACTTTACACAAACAGGACAATAAACCTGCAACATAAAATACATTGTATGACTACTACAACCATCTGTTAATTCAAGATTTGTTTTGCCTTTCTTTATTGCTCTGCTGAACAATGATTCACAGAGGCAGCTGGCAGCATCCATTCAGCTGGCTTGGAAACTGAAGATAATCAATTAAGAGATCAGGAGAGAGCCTGAGCAGTGACATGGAAGTACAGTGCCAGTTACTATCTCTGTTCCAGGCTCCTTCCTTCCACACTAATGGGCAGCTGTGGACATTTCAAAGCTATCTCTTGAAATAGGCCTCGTTCTTTTCATGACTTCACGTGACAACCCATGTAATGCCGATGGGCATGTCATGGCTGAAAATGCAATATCACTTAGAGATATCATTACTGTAAGTAGACACGAAAACGATCGATTAAGAAAAATACAGCACGAAATTAGACGACTACTTTCCAAAGTGTAGTTGTGAGTATAAGGATACAATTAAAATACTTATTGTTTTTTCCAATCTTTCATTGTAGCATTCACAGTCAATGAATGGGGCTGTCGTGCCCGCGCCTCGCACCAAGAGCGCGCATATCTTTTTTCCCCCAGCAGCACAGAGGAGAGAGTTCTGTTTCTGGAGAGGGAGGAGAAAGGACTACATGGAGGACTACAGTGAATTTATTCTGCACACAAATTATCCGGGTGAAGTCTCTCGCGTCCGTTAGGAAACCATGAAGTCTCCCTAGTGTGTTTGTAGTTGTTTTAATCGGTAAACAGGAAAGGGGACTCTGAAGTGGAGGCGCTCCTCCGAGTTTAGTGGGCTGGAGCTGCTGCCGTTGCCAGTTTCTCCGAGAAAAAGACGGATTCAGCAGAGAAAGACCGGAGACAAACTGTGTGCAAGATGCAGGGGGTTTCAGCGACTGGTAAGTGAATCACCTTTACAAATTAAAAGCAGATACCTTCCTCATTTTTTAAGATATGCTTTTCTTAAGTTGTTTCTAAATGGCTAAAGCTTGCATTGCGCACAGGATTTGAATTCCAAAATGCTTTCGCCAGCTGTCAACGGGACAGCTGCAGGCCCGCCTGCAACAACTCCCAAACTACGTGAAGACTTGTTTTGCTTGTTATGGCTTCTCCACAGACACACTGAGACACACTGAGAGGGCCATTAATGGTCCACTGGGCAAGCTTGAGCTGACATGGCAAAAAAAAGGAGCAATCCCATTCCTAACCCTGTAGAAGCAGCTCACAGTTGCCCCAATCTGACTGAGCCCCCCACTGTGACACACACACACACACACACACACACACACACACACACACACACACACACACACACACACACACACACACACACACACACACACACACACACACACACACACACACACACACACACACACACACACACACCATTTTCTTTATAACACATATCTGACCGGAAGCCACAAAATGAGACTTCTAAATTTGATAACGGCGAAGTGGAGTCATTCCTCTCTACTCCAATGTGTGTGTGTGTGTGTGTGTGTGTGTGTGTGTGTGTGTGTGTGTGTGTGTGTGTGTGTGTGTGTGTGTGTGTGTGTGTGTGTGTGTGTGTGTGTGTGTGTGTGTGTGTGTGTGTGTGTGTGTGTGTGTGTGTGTGTGTGTGTGTGTGTGTGTGTGTGTGTGTGTGTGTGTGTGTGTGTGTGTGTGTGTGTGTGTGTGTGTGTGTGTGTGTGTGTGTGTGTATCCCCCACACTGTCTCTGTATGAAATAGGATTTATGTGGAGGAGAGGGTGTTTGATGCAGAGCTCATGAGATTAGAGTTGTGTTAATGCAAGTCTGTCTGAGGAGGGTAGAAGGACTGCTCTGTGTTTGAGGAAGAGTGTTTGTCAGTGTGTGGTTTCCTTTCTGAACTACTTATAGATATATTTGACCATGAGAGAGAAGCATCTCCTATTCACACCTCTATACAACCACAATCACAAAGGAGGGGACGCAGAGTTTTTCTTTCTTTCTAATATAGCAGTTCATTTTTCACCGTGTCCAAAGTATTGTTGGTGTGTTGTATTCTTCAGGTCTACAGATGACAGATCTGGGGCATTAGCTTAATAATACTATCAGCTAAGCACAATGTGTTACTGTGAGAACCTAACTCTGTAGAAAATTCTGCTAAATCTTACAATCTTTCACAAAGGCCACGAAATAAAGTGCTGCTAGCATGCAGACAAAGAAGGGGGAGGGTGTAGTGATAGAGATGAAGTGCTGATGGGATGATATCAGGCTGCAGTGGAGGTAAAAAAGAGAAAAAGAGAGTGTGTTTGTTGTGAGGCTCTGGGGAGGAATCGATCTGCCGTCCTCCTGGCTGACTTTCTTTTTCCGGCAGTCCAGCAGTGCATCGTTTCTCTCCCACACACACACTCGTTCCCAAGGCCTGGCTCTTTTTTTTTGTTGCAGTTCACTCTTTCTCTCCCACACTGTCCCCGATCAATCTCTCCCCCTGCCTTAAACCTCCCCAACACACACACCGAGTTTTAATGCTCAATGCAGCCGCCGTCAGATGAAATATATCAACTTTTTTTTCTGTTTTCTGAAGTTCCCTCATCTCTATTCCTTCCACATGGGAACCCAACTAGCCTGTGCACTCTCTAATGCTTATTTTTGTGTTTACGATGGGAGGGTCAACAGGGTTGTAGGCTGCTCGCTTCAAGTCATCAGAGAATCTATTAAAATAAACCACATCACAAACAAACTGCGGTGGGATAGATAGCATGCCTTTCAGTTTTAATTCCACCTCATTCCTCTTGACTAGTTTCCAACTCATTAAACTTCTCTGACATGCTTCACTCTCAGTCTTAAACTTTGCATGCCATCGGGTTCACTTAGAAGTGGGTGAGGGTCTTTTCTCCACAGATGCAGTAGGTGGTGGTCGGCGTGTGGTAGCTTGATACTCCACCATAAATGTCCTGGGTGGCTGTTTAGGTTATTTATTATTAACAAAAGCTATTGGGCCTGTCTGTGTTTAACCAAGCCAATGTAAACATCTCCCCTCTGTGTTAAATCAACACAGAGCACAGAGTGAGGGAGGAGGATAGTGAGAATAGTATCTGCATAGCCTCCCTTGTTCCTCCTTTTTTATTCTTTGAGCTCTGCTGTTGTTCCCCCACACTTTAATGAACTTTGATCGACTGCCAAGCCTTTGCAAGTGTAGTCCACACACTGTTGGTCAGTTTACCTGTTGATGTCCGAACAGAAATGAACATGTGATGCTGACCCTTGCTGCATTTCGATGTGTCTCTAAAGGTCAATGTAAATGATCCAGGTGGTAAGATGTCTAGAGTAAGATGAATCTTGAATTGACTGATATTTCTTCAGTCGCTTAGTCTTTCTTCAATGCTTTTTTTCATGACTTCCAAGAAACTTATCAGCACATTTCTGGTTAACACGTGGTTTTTTAACTACTATGACATTTTACCTTTTTAAAAGACGCAAACAGGGTGGTGATGGAAGAGGCAGTCTTTTTAACCAGCTGTTCATTCACTTTAATACAACCAGTTTGTTCTATCTATCGACACTATAACCAGAAATGCTGCACAGAATCACTGAGCAAGGCCGTTTTCTGTCAAGAAATAGCTCCAACAAAAGCCTCCACCTAGGTTTATTAATTAACTTTGGACAGAGCCATATTTCTTTGTCTTTATGTCAATCTAGTTTACAAATGTCCTGACCCCACAGTTAAACCAAGATATGAGTCTTATAAATAAAGCAAATTCTGTTAAATGATGAACCTTTCTGTTCTGCGCTCTCAGCATTTCAGACTGGGGAGTCACAGTGGCGAAGGTATTTCTAAATTAAGTTCTCAAGGTGACCAACAGACCAGTCAGCCGGGACTTTGTGTATTCCTGTAAGCGCTGATCCCCAACATCCCCTGCATTTCTCTGTTTCATTCTGTTTATCTGTGAGACACCATGACTCAGTTCCAGGCCCATTGAAAGACTTCAGGCTTTCTCCCGGCCTTCCTGAGTGTCACATTGATTTTCCTAATGGTGGTCATGTGTGAGCCCTGCTGTTGAAAAAAGGCTTTCTGCTAGTGTGTGTGTGTGTGTGTGTGTGTGTGTGTGTGTGTGTGTGTGTGTGTGTGTGTGTGTGTGTGTGTGTGTGTGTGTGTGTGTGTGTGTGTGTGTGTGTGTGTGTGTGTGTGTGTGTGTGTGTGTGTGTGTGTGTGTGTGTGTGTGTGTGTGTGTGTGTGTGTGTGTGTGTGTGTGTGTGTGTGTGTGTGTGTGTGTGTGTGTGTGTGTGTGTGTGTGTGTGTGTGTGTGTGTGTGTGTGTGTGAGTGAGACCTAGCATTTGATGGACCTCTTTCTGACAGGACATTTTTTGGAAGTTCCTTTACTGCATGTCATGAAGGAGACCCCTCTTAACCTGTTAAGCCCCATAGCCCCCACCGACGGGGGATTTTCACGAAACTGTGTCTCAGGGCTTCTTAACATTTAACAACCTATTAATGTGTCATACCCACTTAACGGGAAGAGACCCGTTTGATATGAACCATTTGTAGCTAAACAAAACAAAACTCTAACGCCAAGCGACTGAATTAGCACTAAGCGAAAGAGTGCTAACGCACTTAGCACATAACTCATGGTAGAGAACTTTTATACTTCAACGGATCTGCACAAACAAGATATCATATGAAAGCTTACGGCAGCGAAGGCAAGCAAAGACAAGCAAAGACAACACAGAACTTCACTTTACGGGGCCAAAACGGCAAATACCTCTTACATTTGCTGTTTTCTGATCAAAAGTTGTGTTCAAGGGCATTAAAATGCATATAAACGCTGCTGAAGGTTAATCCAATGTCTCTGTGTCCCTTTGAAATGATTACTGATAATCCATCATAACATTTGTGTCAATAAACGTACTTTTCATATAGAGTGTAAGAGAGCTTCCAGTTTTGGGCATGCTGGCTGTGCATCACTCTCATTCACCAATGGCAATGTTTAGATTTAGGAACTTCCCCTCGATTCTATTGGCTCGAACGGCTCAAAAGAGGTGTCAATCATCAAAATCGACCGATGGGTTTTCAGAGATATGGCAATTACACCCAAATGACCCCAGATGTGGATTTATTTTTCTAAACTTCTCTAAAAAGGTCAAATGTCACTTGTTTTGCATCAATCTTGATACAGGGTACTTATTATATGTTATAGTTTGGATTCCTAAAGCTTGTTGTTGTTTTTGGACAGAAACTATAATTTACATTTTTTTTACTATCTTCAATCTGAATTTGTTTTAAAATAAAAACATCTATATTGATTCTGACTTTTATACATCCAACTCACAGGTGTATCATTGCTTTGAGAAAAGATTATTAATTTTCCCCTTTTAGAAGTGAAGATATAGTCATTTGTTCTGGGAATGTCATTTTCGAGCCTGAGACCTGAAAAACAGGCTTGGGGCTTAAAGGCCCAGATACACCGGCCCGAAATCGGCAGTAAATGGGAGTCGGGCCGAACATGAGCGTGGGCACGCCCTATTCGGAGTGGTGTGCGCCGCACCGTCGGGTCTTTTCTGCCAACCTGACGCCTTTTTTTGCCGATTCAATCGCGTCGGGAACACCACCGGAAGTCGGACAAAGAGATAACACTGATTGGCTGTTCAGCTAGCGAATCAGTGCATGAGAAGCGTTAACGGAACTGAGGGAGTTAAACAAATGATTTAAAATGGAAGATGGAACACACACGGATGGCTATTTCCCCTCATCGGTTTATAGAGCTCCTGTTCGTTCATGTTTTCAATGGACGAGAGTGAAAATGGAAAGAAAACGCTATTTGTTGTTTGTTTATATCACGGAGTCTGTTCTTCTTGTCTGTCTTCCGGTTGTTCCGGTTGTTGCCTCTTTTGAATGATGAATACACACTACCGCCGCCTGCTGGTAAGGAGAGTTATTGCCACTCACGCATACGCAGTTAATACGTGCTCGGCTCGGATTTGCGGTGTGTTCCAGTGCGCGAAGTCTGCAAATACGCAGGAGAGTCCGGCGACGCAACAGTCGGTGTCGGCGTCGGCGACTTCTCAGGTGACTGGCCGGTGTATCTGGGCCTTAACAGGTTAATGTCTTTGTCTGCCTTCCAAATGTCTCTTATCGGTTTGAGTTTTTGTGTGAAAATGACTACAAGTCTCTCTTTGCACAAGATAAGATAATACTTTATTTGCTCTGCTGGTTTATCATTTGATTTGTGGGGCCCAGGAAGCACTGATAAAGCTGTGTGGAGTAGGATGAGGAGTGCACACAGGAGTGGGATTAGAAGCTGGTTTATTTGGATGCGAGTTCTTCTTTTTATAATGACATTACACAGATTGTGGCGTTATATTCACACTCCTGTTTGACAGGTTCATGAGTCATATGCAGGCACACTGCTTTCAGAGGTGTGTTTTCAATTGCGCTGCAGAATAGTTGTTACATAAATATACAATTGTTTAGCAATACATTACATTACATGTCACTTGTTAGACGCTTATCCAAAGCGACTTACATACTCAATACTGTGGGCAATCCCCACAGGAGCCATGTGTCTTGCCCAGGGACACAACGACATGCTGACTGCAGTGGGGTTTGAACCTGTGACCCCCTGATCCGAACACCAACACACAACCCACTGCACCACACGCCTACATGCCAATAAAAAGTATATTGTTACAACAACTTCAGTTTCACCTACTGTATCTGTTCTTGCAGGTGAGAAACAGTGATAGTGGTTTTATTTTGGACTTGAATGAATGGCACCTGATCATACGTTCGTGCGGACATGACAAGAGGCATGGTTTGAAATAAAAAATATTAAAAGTACAAAAATACAGTTTTGGTAGCAAAATCCTATCTTTGCTTTGTTCTACCTTTAAATATCTTAGTTCCCTCTTAGGAGCCACTGCAGTTAGATGATGTGTAGTTTATTTGTTTACTTCCACTACACAAGCACTCCAAGTATTAATGAATGAACACAGTTTGTAGAAACATCATCTGTACTGTAATGTCAGCCACCGTTTGGTGTCATTGTAGTAGACAAGGTGAAGCTGTGATTCAACAAACAAGTTTTTTAGAAAACTGACTCATCTTTCAACAGAGGTTTACCTTGGCGCCTGTGACAATGTTTAGAGCTGATCTGAAGTATGCAATGAGGGAGTGTTCTACATAATATATGTTTAAATCACGTCTAAGATCTATGTTTAAGATCACACACACACACAGTCTTACAGATTGAGAGTGAGCTGGAGAGTGACAGCAAATGCAGCATCTAGCTATGATTTGAATATTGTTTGGTATTAGGACGTTTCCTTTCAGGAGTAGCAGTGCTTCCTGCACAATATGTTTACACTGGAGGTTTCTTGGCTTATATTTGAGTCTAGCTCACACACACACACACACACACACACACACACACACACATACACACACACACACACACACACACACACACACACACACACACACACACACACACACACACACACACACACACACACACACACACACACACACACACACACACACACACAAGGCGGAAGTGACCCAGTTTAGCTAAATGGTACCAACTGTTGAGGCCTTCTTAAAATGGACAGAGAAACTTGGTGACCCAATAAAGGACTGACATGTGAGAGACTGAGTTGATCTCATCCCAGTTTCCTAGATAGAGCAAGTTGTATGTGAGCCAGATGCCGGGCGGTGCTTATTGAGAAACGTTGACTGACTCCAGTTTAAAAATGGAAAAGTATAATCTGGAATCAGCCTTTTTGCTCTGAAATCTGTTAAAGATGACAGCGTGAGGAAGGACCCAGTTTGCAGCCTAAAAGTCTTTGTTTGTGTCTCAGTGACAGGACGGGGAGGTCAGTTTGTGTCTGTGTTGCTGTCTGTCTGTATCTGTGACTCCTCTCATGTCTGCTGTCTGTCTGGAATGGACCTACCCTGATGAGGGGGATTTTCCTTGGAAAGTCATATGGAAAAAAAAAAACTGAGCCTTAATAGTAAAAGCATGTTCCATTCGATTTGTGTGTGTGTGTGTGTGTGTGTGTGTGTGTGTGTGTGTGTGTGTGTGTGTGTGTGTGTGTGTGTTTGTGTGTGTGTGTGTGTGTGTGTGTGTGTGTGTGTGTGTGTGTGTGTGTGTGTGTGTGTGTGTGTGTGTGTGTGTGTGTGTGTGTGTGTGTGTGTGTGTGTGTGTGTGTGTGTGTGTGTGTGTGTGTGTGTGTGTGTGTGTGTGTGTGTGTGTGTGTGTGTGTGTGTGTGTGTGTGTGTGTGTGTGTTTTATGAGTGGAGCTCCTTCCTAGCACACTGAAGGCATTGTGTTTTTCCTCTCTGATCATCAGAAGAGCAGGCTCTGTGGATTCAGGGCTTCCTGTACACACTGGGGTGAGGCAGGGGGACCTGGAAAGAATGGAGGAAGAGGGTGGAGGAGGAGGGGGCGAAAGAAGGAGGGATGGAGCCAGGTGGAGGTCACATCTAGGTTAGACGGTGAGCATCGGCATTCTGGTTCACAGCTTTAATAGCAAACACATAATCCTGAATGAGGTGATATGTGATTTTTCATATTGCCAACAAATCCCATGAGTATCAAACCCAAGCCAACATTGAATTTATCCTTCAATAAAGTATTGTCTGTGTCTCCAAAACCTTATACTGTAGCATGATTCGTGTTCCGTAGAGCTCAACTATTGTCCAGAAACTATTAAAAACATCAATGAGCCACGCCATTATACTGGGTGACATGTTCATTTATTATGAGTAATGAGTGTCATTTATTTTGATTTAGTTCCAAAAAACATGCTGCTGCAAGTACTTTGCACTTCGTCTGCAGCAGAAAATAGTCCTCAACAAATGTTCCCCTGTTCAAGTAAGAAAAAAGCTCAAATCTAAAATAAAAGGTTGATATCCTCCGTAGGATCCAACTGGCTTGGGTTGGTTGACACAGTCATGCAGGGAGGGTCAGAAATACATGACAGATGTTCGTTGAGAGATAATTGTTGGTTTTGATATTTCATGCGATTACTAATACAACACAACATATATTATCACCAGCCTTCTCCATATGGGTTTGTTTTGCTGTGGTGGGAAATAAATAGCAGCCCCAGAGTCCAGTATTGATCAGCCTCTAGTTTTCCCATACCCCGAAGTATAGATGTTCTTTGATTTATTATTCATCATCTTCCAGGCAGAAATATTATTCCATAGATTTCTCTTTGGTATAAAAATCTTTCACAAACTCTGCTTATTATTTTCTGTCAAGGTCACTTCATCGTACGTGTCTTACTGTTAATGAGCAGGAGCTGTTGCAAAAACTCATCAATGTTACGACTTTCAAGGACACTCATTTGAGATTTGAGAATATGCTGCTTGAAAACATTCGTATTAACTAATAGCCAAACACTGAAGTGATTTTAAAAAGGAAGAGTTTGGTTTTTTATTTCTGTCTATCCTTTATTACTGTAAATGTAGCAACCTTAAACCCATTCAACAATGATTTCATTAATACAGTCCATGCTTGCGGATGAATTTCCAATTCTGAGGACACAACCTTGGCAATAAAATCAATTTCCCCTCTCTAATATCCAGTGGTTTATTTTTATACCACTGTGAAATGAAGCCAGTCGCTTCCTGGATTGTAGAAGATCAATCTTAAACCTGATACGACATGCTGTGGAAGATGGTCAGCAGTAATGTAAACTGCAGACAGATTTGCAAAGTTGTGCATGTCCCTTATACTCTTCATCCTGGATATCTGAGAGCTAAGTGGAGCCCACGCCCTTAATGACAACACACACTCCTCCATTCACAGTCCCTCACCTCGCCGTAAACCGTGTTGTAAATGTCTCCATAGTCTGGCTGATTGCACCCAAAGACGGCCTGTGTTGAATCCTCCATGCTCTCTCCTAGGGCTGCTCAATTAATCGTAATTTAATCGCAATTACGATTTTGGCTTGCAACGATTATGAAAACAACATAATCGAAATATAAAACGATTATTTTATCCTTTTTCTTTTTTTTCTTCTTTTTTTTCTTTACATTTTTTTTTTTATTATTGGTTTTTCAGTGTAATTACACTTAAAGTTCAGGGTAATCAAATGTTAAAAACATGCTGTTCAAATTTCTTTTTCAATAAATGGATGTTTTCAAAGTAAATGGATAATCGTTTTTAATAATTGTGATATCAATTATTGACCCAAATAATCGAGATGATGTTTTTTGCCATAATGGAGCAGCCCTACTCTCTCCTCCCTCCCACCCCTCCTCCACTCTGCCTCTTCTGTTGTCATTAACCATTGTCTCTCGCTTTCGTCTTCCTCCCTCTAAGTCTGGGTGTCGTTGTTACAGACTAAATCACACTATATTTTGTTTAGGTAACCCAACACTAAGCAAGACCTGCTTAATATTTCAGACATTCTTTTATAACACTTCACACTTCATGGTGGGTTACACACACGCAGATGGAGGGCCGGTCAGTAGGAAACTTTTCCTCGCTCTATTCTCCTCCTCCTCTTCTCTTGCCCCTCCACCAGTCTTAGCCTGACACAGATGAGCTCCTTCTTAAATGGCACGACTGGTTGAACAGGGCTCTCATTTAGTGCAGTGTAAGGCATTGCCAGAGACTGAAAGTTGTATTGTTTGCAGCTTTTCTGCATGCAATTCACAGTTAAACCATCATCACTGCGATGAGTGTGTTTCTTCTTACAAAAGGCGTATGGTATTAATACTGTATGCTTGTGATCTGATGAGGATGGATGCTGCTGTCAGTGAAAGAGCTTTGTGTTATCATTTATATTGACTGCAGATTTATCAGCCCTAAATAAACCCGGCTGTTTTAAGAGCCGCCCTGTCACTCTTAATCTCAGCTCTTTTCATGTCACTCATAAACTGCTGACTCATTATACAAAGCAGACTTTTTATAAACCACTGTCTTATTTTTAGAGAAATATGGAATACATAAAGTATACATGTGGTTTTATTATGTCACAAACTGTGAGTTTATTGACCAAAGAAATCCACTCCACTGCTCAGTGTACAACAGTTAAGGCACCACTAGATGGCACTGTAATGTCACTCCTGTCCCTTCAAGCCGTTGATACAAGAGACTATGACCTTCTCCTCTATGTGTATTTAGAAGATTAATATGAATACAATTTATTACAAAGGCAAAATGACTGAAAAGGAATGTACGATTGTAACAAGATAGGGAAGCGGGACAACCTTATTTCTGCATGCCAAAATATGTTTATTCTTTACATTTTGTGTGGGTTATTGAAGTGTGTTGCCTCTCCAGGCCCATACACACATTCCATAACAAAATGGACTCTAATAAATCTCAGACCTCCACCAATGCTGTTTCCATAAGTGAAAAAGTAATGTGCCTCTATCCTGGTCTGCTCCAAAATGAATGGGCTCTTACTTGGCCCATTGCTTTTCCCCATACACCAAGTATAGTAGGGATAGTGGTGGTC
Organism: Notothenia rossii; assembly: GCF_949606895.1. NCBI lineage: Eukaryota > Metazoa > Chordata > Actinopteri > Perciformes > Nototheniidae > Notothenia > Notothenia rossii. The sequence continues at coordinate 15,601,204 of NC_136902.1, forward strand.
TAATGGATAGTGAGGTGGGCTGAAGATCGGAAGTGAGTTCAAATCCCACCAGGAACACCACCACTAGTGTGCCCTTGAGTAAGACACTTAGTTACTCCAGGGAGAATGTCCCTGTAATCGGTTATTGTAAGTTAAAATATGAAATGAGCTAATAAGCTAAATGAAATGTAATGTAGTAAAAAATTGGGCCAGTGGTTTTTCATGTATCCTTCTGATGGACTAACAAACAACCGAAAACATACCCTCCACGGCAGAGGTAAAAATAAGGAAAGGAAAATAAATGGCCTTTTTCTGAAAATATTAAGACCGGGAAAGATACAGTGATGAGAGGCCACAAATAGACTCTGCTTTGTTTGAAAAGGTTATACTCTTCATCAAAAGCTGCTCAGGAGTAATGTTGTTTAGTGTCTAAGGTTTGGCTGCTCAGTCACCATGGCCCCTCTCTGTGATGGCTAACGGCTTTACTTTACTCCATTTATATCCGGGGCTCAGCGTCCGACCTGCTCTCATTCTGGGTGACAGCGAGGTGCTTCACACTGAAGGTCACCCTGGCAACAGCAGGCTGACTCTCCGCTGTCTCCTCTCCTTTTTCCTATTATAGTCTGCACTGCCCGTCAGCCATTTATCATGCCTCTGTAATGACTTTGTGAAACAAGATAGCTTCATTGGAGAGAGATCTGGACTTACTGCTTTAATGGCTGCACGGAAAACAACAGGGGAAGATGACTTGTGTGTTTTTCAACACTATTTGAGAATTTCTCCCTCTTATTGGTAAGGTGCTACTCCTATCCTCCCTTTGTTTTAAACCATCAACCAGGGATTTGAACTCCAGAGCTTTTATGACCACTGCACCACGCCACACTCCCAGCATGCCTTGCACAAGCCACAGCTCTCATCACAGGACAGTCATAACTCCCTTTATTTAATGAGGAGATGAGAGCAACATCCACACAGATGGATCCTTTTCCTGTGGCCCGTTGAGGATTATCTTCCTCAAACAGTTATTGTAGGGCTTCAGCTTTTCTTTTTTCTCGTTTAGGCCCTAATTCGCTGTCAAGAACTTCATTAGATTAACAAAGATCCTAAAAGGTCAAAACGTGATATACAACAAATTCCCTCTGGCTGCTTAGCATTGGTGTTTTAGTGCATGTTTACCTGTGTTTGTGTGTGTGTGTGTGTGTGAGTGTGTCAGCTGATTCCCAAAATAATGTACTCTGCATCTGCTACTCTACCTGCTCGAAGCTAAATTGTCCTTCCAAAAACAAAGTCGAAATATAAAATGCATGTATTTAAAATTGTTAAACTGCCATCTATTACTCTGCAGCTCTTCAAAAGTGAGCTATGAGTCTCATTAAGTTAGGACACACACACACGCTGGCTTTCTGCTGCATGCTGAGGTGATTAGCATTCAGAAAGTGATAAAGAAAAACAAAACATCTAGACGCGCATCATCCTCCTGTTTTATCTATTTGACAGCTGGGAGAGTGTGCCAGCAAAACACTTATAGGTAAAGCACCCGTAACCACAACAAGCTCCAACCCTATTACAATGAGTAGCTTGTGGGCTTGCTTCTCTAAATGAACAACAGTAAATGATTACATCATTGTTGTTTTTATTCAGCTGAAGAAATATGAAAGTGCTACTCTCAGTTTCAGGGTTCTGTGTTCTACTAGATTTATGAATGCTTTGGATGTTCAAGTGTTTAAATCACAAGCATGTCACTGCATCTGTTGCTACGTGACTGTACTTTACCTTAGTTTGACTGTTGTTGATAACGTACTTAAAAAGTGCATGTTGCAGTTAGGCATTTCACATTATGATCACGATTGTCGAGGTTAAAATAATTGAGAATTAAAATATTATCCCATTAATGCCCCCAATACTCGTCTAAGACATCTAAAACTCTTGCTCTAAAACATACAGTAACCAGTTTCATTTACATTAGGATAAGAACAAATATGTGTAGTGCATCACCAATAAGACACATACATTTTTAGAGAACTTGTTTAGTAAAGAAATCAAACATACATAAAAAAGGTAATCATTAATAAAGGATTACAAAATAGTTACCTTGTGTGAATTTGTTCTTTCTTAAATGATCAAATCAGACATGATTTTTCAATGCTAGGCAGCTTTTTAAGTCACTCGTGAGGTTATTTACGATAATGGAAACAGCTATTATTGTGTTGTTGTTTTTCGCAATCCACAATAGAATTATATGTCATCCCCTCCCTTGTTTCATAACAACACATAAGTTAGTTGGGGCATAAATAAGCAAACAGGCAGGTACTTGAACTATATCATTCAGACAGATTGTCAAACACTGATTCTAGATTTCGCCTCAGAGGAATCCCTAAACACATAAACAGCTAAATAATGTTTCCTCAGTGAAGCGTTCGTCATTTTTCACAATGCTCTCCTGGGTGTTCTTAACCTGCCAGTGAGTGATCCATCATGTCACATTGCCGCTGGAGACAAATGCCCTTGTGTCCCTTGCTACAGATATTCCCATCAGACAGACACACACTAAAACACACATTTACGCAGACATTCACCATCCATCACCTGCCACCCCCTTCACACCTTTTCAACCTTACAATTGACATAAAGTTCAACATTTTTGGTTGCTTGTGTGCAGCTAAACAAAACAAATTCAGTGAAAATGATATGTAGTGGAGATGTTTTATGTTTCTGTGCAGAAGGAGCTGTTTGTGCATATCTGTTGATGCTGACACACACCACATTCGCTCTATTTCGTTGACCCCACATGCCTCATATTTTCATTTCATTCCGTGCCCAATTTTTTCCTCATTTGAACTATATTTTTTACACTCTGTTTCTCTTTCTATCTGTGCTGCACGGTAATCTTTACTGAGCCGTGCATAATCACAGGCCATCTGGGCGCTGCAGGGAGAGATGAGCCCGCAGCTCATCAGATGACCAACCGACACACGCTCATGTGTGCACGCTCACACACAAACACATCAACTCAGTCACACCTTTTAATAGCTACAAACCATCACAGGCATTTTCACTTCCATCACACCTTGCTAGAACGTACTCAAGGACATAAACAGCGTCCAAACAGCCGCAGCGTAACACAGTGGAAATGAAGAACAGGAGAAGCATTTGAAAATAAATCACACATTGTTCAACGCCACATAATGATGTTCTACAAGCATAACACTACACTTTGAAGATGGTCAACTGAGCACTATAAAATTAACTGAGGCTCTAAAATCAACCAAAGAAAATGTAATAAATGTCCGTGGTTGTGGTTTAAATAATTATTTTTCCTTGTCCAGCCAGCCTTTGCTTCACGCAGAATGCAATTATCTGACCTCCACGCAGGGATCCAATTCAAATAACATGTCCGCTGTATTTATTGTGAGCTGTTTCTAATATTGTTTTACTGGCTCCTGGATTCCCTGCTCATCTTCTTTGAGGGTCTGCACAAGAGCTCGCGGGCATCATTACTGAAATGCTGACTGCTGGTTATTCTAAAACATTCCCCTCTGATTTAATAAATGCTTTAATGTGAAAATTAGATTATACAAAAAACGACCCTTGTTGTTATTTTATAATTATTCCACAAAGTTGAATGTTTTGAGTTGTAGCACATCAGCACTATATACTAAAAAAACAGAGCTTCAACATTTAACAGAATCAGAATTTATGCCACAATAAACACAGAAAGCACCAACAGTATCAAATGTAGTGAGAATACAATGCAAAGGCATCGGTCAGTGTAATCTGCATCTGTTATTTCTATAAGATGTGGTTATGTTGCCTTATGACAGCAGCCATTGGACTGGATAGTGAACAAAAAAATAGAATCAAAGTAGCTGCATGGATGGGACAATATGATCAAAATTATGTTTCTATTCTATGACAGATATCTATTTCTATACATATTTTTGTACAATAAATTAAGAAAAACTGTTTATTTTAACTATTTAAATCTAAGTTCAAGTATACATTTTCTTTCATAATCTTAATTTTTAGCGCCGTGGCTTTCTTTTTCTTTTCAGGACAACATATCCGATTTTCTCCCCCAAGCTGTATCTTTATCCTTATGATTTCTGCTCTCCACCACCATATCCACCATGCCCTTAGGACAGACACTCTCAGACAGCACGGGACCAGCATAGAAATAAATGTTCTAGATCTGACAACCTGCCAGCTCTGCTCTAACAGAGTGGGATAGCAGCTCTAGTTCTCCGCTGATCTATCGGGGCAACATAGATACACGGATTATGCCAGACTCCAGCCTCTTTGTAATTCAGATAAGATCTCTCTTCTCCTGGAGATAGGTTTAAATATTAATAATGAATTAAAAGATTCTCCTCTGGGTGAAATATTAATGACTTATTCTTTAAAGAGAGAGTCTGACTCCATAGAGAGAGAGGAAGGCAGGGTGCTTGTTAGAGTAATTTAAAACATCTCTTTGATTTTTAGCTGCTGAATGTGTGAGGGGTTAAAGGAAAGGGATCTGACAAGGTCAATATTTGAACAGGCAGTTATTTGAGGATCACAATTAAATATACTTTTATTCAAGGACATAAGTCACACCAGGGTGTCATGCCATTGAAATCTGACACATGGGATCACCTGTCTGTATTCATAACTACAGTATACGCCTAATTTAATTATGAAAGTTCAAATTGATCCCTATATTGAATCAATTCCACTCGGAGAAAGCCGATCCCTGGCTTAGTGAGTCAACATGAATATGTGTGTGAGTAATAGTAGAAGACTTCCTCTGCATTAACTGTGTCCTTCCTCAACCTCTGTCGTCCTCGGAGGTTTCTCTGGTTGTTGTGTCTCTCGCACTCGAGGACCTTCAGAGTCATGTGAAGTTATTCATTTTCACGGCTTAAGCGTTTACTGCGTTTGTGTGAGTGTGTGTGCCAGAGCGAGTGTGTAGAATTATTCATATGCATGCATGCACGCCTGCGTTGCGTTTCTTTGTGAGGGCTTTTTGGAAGAAAAAAAATCCTGGAGTTGGGTCAACATGCTGTGGAATGTGAATTGTCTCCATGACAACAACCCAGTGTCCTGCTTCCGGCTTTCATCCGCAGGGTCCGTGCCGAGCCAGCCAAACCAAGTGTGCCATCATATCACCAGATTGAGTGATCTGAGTATTTAAAAAAACACTTGTTTATTTATTCAGATTTCTGGACCAAGTCCCCTCTGACTCTAACTGGGCTAAGTCCTCAGTGTCCCTCAGTAGGACTAGATCAAGAGTCCTTTGAAAGATGACAGAACTTTAGCAAGCTTTCAAACAGCGTTAATACAGACATGCAAGGCATTGTTTATGTCTCTGTGTTTGTTTCTTGGTGGCTGATGAAATGTGGCATCCTATACTTCAATTGAATTTAAGTGCCACAACATTTCTCGTTTTCTGACCTCCATTTTTGAATTAAATAAGGATTGAAACATATTCAGGTTAAACATGAGGCAACAAGGGATATTTTTCATCCCTGTGTGGCAGGATGTGTGTGGTTCGTGATCCCATTGGGCAGATGTGTGACAGATGCCCTCCTCAGGTCAGCAGAGCGAGGAAGATTTAGACTAGTGTTAGTCGTCAATATTGCAGTGTGTTTGTGTGTGTGACAGGAACGGAGAATAATCTCACAAGTTTCTTCTCTGTGGACAGATGGAAAGAGATCATTGCTGTAATTAGTGAGAGGAGTAAAGGGTGACAGAAGGGCAAAAGAACTGTGCCAGCTCGGTACATTTCCGCTATCCTGTAGTGAGTAAATGCATCTCTGTGGGCTTATTCCAGACTACATGGAAATCAAAGACTTCCAGTCGCACCCTTTAAAGCCTCTATGAGAGTAGATCTCTGCCTTACATGAGCTAAATGTGATAACAAGATGGCGAGAGCTTCAGCATTCCTCCCTAACCCACAGCTCACATTCCTCCCTTTGGTGTAAAGAGGGGGCACGAGCACCATGCCTCATTAGATAACCCACAAAGGCGAAGGCTTCTATTCTTATTTGAAATTGGTTTTCCCCCCTTGTTTGATTGCCCTACAGGGCGGCTGCTGTGCCAATTCCCTATCTCGTCTTTCCCTCATGTGAGAATATTTCACCTCGGCAGGTGTGCTGGGCTGAGCAGTCAGCTTTATAACTGTGGAGAGCAGCACCTGTTCCCCTTGTCCGGAACCATGCATAATTCACTTTGTTGAGAATTTCAAGCAGTTCAGCACGAGGTGGCCTTCAGTGCGCAGCTGGAGGTGGATGTAGCTATCGTCCCTGCTTCAACATGACGACGAGAAGATCAATCGGGGCCCATTTTAACCCATTCAAAGGCACTCTACTCGTCTCCAAATGTCAAAGCTTCAGCGTTTCCTGAATCTAAATCGAAACACAGACACCCATCCCCCCTTTACATTCTCCTTCTCTTCCGCTCCTCTCCTCACACCCGGCTCTAAGCCCTGTTATCATTTAGGAACTGGGGATATTCCAGCAGTGTTTCCATGGTTATCGGTGGCATTCGTCTGTGGGTTCAGAGCCGGTGTCGGGCAATGTCACCGTGTCTTTCAGGCCGATGTCACTCCAACTATTGAGGGGGAACACAGGGAGATATGAAAGGGGGGTGGGTGGGTGGGTGGGTGGGGGGGTGTCATAATTATATGTGCATATGAAGAGGGTCGGAGCAGCTTGGGCGCGTCATCCTGGCAGCTTTTGTGATCCACATATCTGTGGGGGGAAGTGGCACAGAGACACGGATGTACTCCCAGGAGACTCGTGGTAAAGTGGCTCCTCAAGGGATGTAGAGACATTCATTATTTAAACATTAAAAATACAAATACTTTTTACGAATAAAATATTAGTTAAGAGATCAGGCTTTCAGACACTTCACAGACAAATATTTCAAGAAGGATTTTGGTAACTGGATAATAATTTGAGCTGTACATCAGACAGATTGCAGAATATTTGCTGGATTAAGATTTTTTCCTTCTGATGTAATTATTGATAAATTAAAATTATTTACAGGAAAATATTTTCTTTCGACAGAAAACCTCAGCAACTGTCTTGATAAATGGTTTAATTTAACGAAAAAAACTATATAAAGTAATTAACTATTTGCAAGCTTCTTAATTGTGAGTATTACTGTAGCTGCTTTCCTGTGTTTTCTATCATTTAAAATGAAATATTAAGGTGTTGGATGGAAAAGACATCATTTTGGTGTCAATATTTTCTGATTCCTCATGTTTTAAAGACATAACAATTTATATAGATTGAGAATATTAAGTTAAAAACACACTCCACCTCACTGCAGAATAGCCTACCTGAAGAATTCCTCTCCACTTCACCTATATCCTCACACACACACACACACACACACACACACACACACACACACACACACACACACACACACACACACACACACACACACACACACACACACACACACACACACACACACACACACACACACACACACACACACACACACATGCAACAACTGCTCCGGCACACCCACTGACACTTACACACACTTCCCCCATCTTTCATTCACCTACTTCCCTCTCTCTCCCTCCTCCACTCTCCTCTCTCCTCTCTCTCTCTCACTTAACTCTCCCCTCCCAACCCATCTCCCCCCCTCATTTCCACCCCTCCCTCAAGCGGGCCGTCATTAGTTTCCATGGTGACAGTTGGGCAGCATTATTGCCGGCTGAAAACGGCTCCTGGGTTTCTTTCAGAGCGGTGGCGTTGAAGGCATTGTTTGGTCCTCTGCTCTGAATGGTGCAGGGATCAGGACGGGGAGAGCGTAGGACAGGAGGAACCCTTGTTTTTGGGGCAGGGACAGTGCGTTAGTAGTGGGTGAGGGGAGGAGGGAGAGTAGGAGGAGGAGGAGGAGGGGATGAAAGAGGAGGAGAGAGAGGCAGCGTGGTGGAGGTTAGAGAGAGTAGTAGCAGTAGCAGACTCATGCCGTCTCAGAGCACTACTAAGCACTACTAAAACATCCTGGCTGCTCAGACAGCGCGTGGCTCGGTGCTGGAATAGATCGGACTCTTTTTGTGTTTATGTTCCCGTTGCACACCAAAAGACAAAAGGATCTACAGACGTGCCTGAGAGAGGGTGAAGACAGAGAAAACATCGAAAGCAAATGGCAAACTGAGTTGAGCTGGTGAGTTACTAATGGCGCTTCATCGTCTCTGAATCATAGATGTGTGTGTACATTATGTGGGAATGAACATGTGCACACTCGGCCTTGCATAAAGACATTCTGCCTTTTGATTTGTATTTAGGTTTGTGTACGAGTGTGTGTAGCAGGTGCTGCTGCTTTACAAAATGTGTGTGTTGTCCTCCAAACCCAATCTCTGTCTGGGTTATGTTTGGGTGGGCTTACAGCTGTCTGCTGAATGTGGGCTAATTCTCGCTGCCCTCTAAAATATACATGGCAGTCTGCATATTTTATTGAGAACATACATTGGGGGGGCGATTTTCTGCTGCTTTGATTCCTGGCTTCCCTGCAGTGTTTCTTTCCTGGGAAATTCAGAGCTGCACAGCGTACGTGTGTTTTGGTTCTAGTTTGTTTGGTTTTCTCTTTTATCTATACTACAGAGGGTAATTAGGAGTGAGAGCTGAAGCCTCTGGCCCCTTGAACAAGTGATGTGTGGTGAGTAATGTAGTGAGCAGCGAACAGTGCCAAGGTTTTTTCAGTTCAATGCCCTCTTTACTGTCTCTCCGACAAAACAGCACTCAGACTGTTTTCCTCTTACAGATAAACAACTTTGAATAGATACATGCTCACTTCAGGGGCGGCCGAGGTGAAATTGAATGTGTGACACATTGCTGACCACTACTACCTCAATGATGTCATCACATTACTTCCTCTCATTGACTTCAAAGATGATTTTCAGCTTAACCCGTTGCTCAACCGCTATTTCTGTATTTTGTCCGTTATTCAGCACTGGTATGTTAGTGTTTGTATTCGGTTTCTAAGGTTTTTTTTGCACACTATAATTTAGCTGACTGGGGAGTTGTCTTAAGGAGCGGGGAGTCTGAGTGTTTCCATGACGACCAGCAGCAGCTGTGCTAGCCTGTGTGAGGTTGAGTGTGTGGCAGACACTGTGGCATTGCCTAGAGACTGCGAGACTCTAATCAACGACCTTTTGACCCAGATCAATGCGATGGTCCTGAGCCAAGCAGCCACAGGGTCTGCCTGACATATATACAGTAGTGCAGCGCCCGTGTTGTACATCTGCTTACATTTCCTGGATCATGGCAGGCTTCACTGGCGACAGAGCTGTCTGATCCTCTTAGATTGCTGGTATTAGTGTTGAATCATCTTTCTCGTACATCAACAATATCATGGCCATTAGATGGATTTACTTAAAGTGCAATTAAAGTTTGAACTTTGAAAATCCAAGTGTCTACTGGGAGTTGATTCCTAAACTTTCTGTCCGGTAAGTGGGGTAATTTTATATACACGAAGCATGGACAGAATTACGGAACCACAAAACCACTACCAGAGGGGGAAAAAGTTACACAGCAAAGTTACAGTTCATCTTTAGCTTTGTCTAACAATCACTAGCTTGTAACTGAGTTTTCAAAGTAGCGCTCAAATCACTGACTCGTTGCCACAAAAACGGCAAAGATCTTTCATTTGATAAAGATGACTAGTATTAAACACTCCACTTTGTCGGCAAAAGAATATGTCAAAAGTGAAAAATGAACTGAACCTCTGACACAGTCTCAACAAATAACCCTCACCTTGATCTGTCTGTCAAACCATAAACACCATCCTCTGATATTTATGATAAGGCTGCCATGTACAAACCGCCTCTTCTCAAGGCCAACACACAAAGTAACCTTGTGTGAAAAGCAAAAATCCTAGAACCCCTGGGCAGTGGAAAAAGTAGTGAGTCATGTTTCTCCCTTTTTCCTACGTCTGAACAGGTTTGCTTTTAGAGAAAGTTTGAGGAAATGACCCACAGTGTCCACAAGTATTTAATACAGGGGTTGGCATGTGAGGAAGCATTTCTGTGGCACTTCCGTTAATTCATTATTCTGTCCCCCTACTGTAATATAAACTCATCAAAGTCACGCTGTTGGATTTCTCTTCGTTCCTTGGTTTAATAAAGAGGAAGTAAGTGCTCCATATTCCTCAGAGTCGTGGAGAAGAGCTTGTGGTGATACTGACCAAGCCTCATGCAAAGAGAAAAACACACCCACATGCAGATACCATGTTTAACAGTCACCCGATTAGTGTACTTGTAATTATGCCCACAACTTCCTCTCCCTTTTACCATGCATGGCACCTGGGTTTTTCCTCCACTTAGGGCTGGTGGTGGCATTTCCTGGGGTGCTGGCATGATAATTATAGGAATTAGCTAAACAAAAGAAATGTCAAGTGATTAAGTCATGATGCTTCAGCAGACAGAGCTGCTACTGTTTTAACTGTTGGAGAGGGCGTGTGTTTAATGTGTCTCGTCTTGTAGGCGTCTAAATGCAGAACAGTTGTTTTCTGATGTTACACTTTCAGTTTGATTTTTATCTTGCATCCTTCTGATTGGACAGTAAGACCACAGGAGTGTGTTGTATTCTAATGTCCTTGCGTCTCTGCGTGCTTGTGTCTTTTTCGTCTCCATTTGGCCTGGTCAGGCAGTCGGAAAGTGTTAGGAGCTCTCTTGTCTCCAGTGAAGCATGTGAGTTTTCTTTGTTAAGAGGCTGGGGAGAAACTGGAAAATCACACGCAAACACGCGCTCAACCACAAACAACAACTCTCCTCCCAGCAAAATCAATCAATAACTAATATCTGATATCTTAAAATGGGACTTCCTCCCGTTTTTACACACTGCTCACTTCAAAAGCTCACAAGGTTTCACAGTTATTGCTGGAACTGTCTTTGTAGTTGTGTCCCAGTGCTCTCGACAGGATGAAGGACTGCTTGCAGAGGGCAGTAACAAGATATTTACTGCATTTCTGCTGCAGGGCATAGTGTACACGTACGCATGTGTCTACCTTCTTGTTTGCATGCATTTGTGCACATGAGCTATTTTGGGATGTTTGTCTGGATAATCCTTTCCTGCAATATTCTCTTCAGGGGAGAACTTTAATGTCTCCTCGTAAAGTGGAAAGTCAGTACCTGTGCACACATGGAGCTGCTTGAAGAAACTGGGAACTACCATAAATGGTAAATGTCAGGACAGTAAGCTGTTCTTAGTGATCTCTCAGTTTTATAGTTCATCAAGCTTGACTCGTGTTTTTCCGCAGCAAAAATGTGGAAACAGGAGAAAAAGTGGGAGAAAAAGAAAAATATGATTTGTATTCTTGCGCTGGCGGCTTGGCAGCACTGTAGACCATATAGGAATTGTGTTTAGAAACCATGCAGCACTTTTCTGTCACACCACCCCAGGGAGTCATACAAACAGCTTCCTGCCCGGGGCTGTTCCTATACATTCCTGCTGGATCCTTGACGTTGACCAAGTAGCAGCAATAACAGCGGCTCTCTAATTGAGCCCTCTTCGATAGTGCCTTGCCTCAACCTTCATACGCCCTTGAGAGGCAATCTGTTGCAGGTAGTACAGGTAACAGATGACAGGTGGGCAGAGCTGCCGGCTGCAGGGGATCCAGGTTTTCTGCTGATCGTTCTTTAGAAATTAAACAAGGGCTTTAATATTTATTCGGTGACAAATATGTGTAACGTTTGAGTTGTTAAGCATAATTTGTTCTATGGCTTTTAGTTTCCATTTCCAATTAACTGTGAGGAACCTGATTTTGTAAAGATTGTTAGATAATTATAAAATCTGAAAGGGAAGAGTGTTGGTTCAAGGGTTCAATGGTTCAAGGTTCTTTATTTGTCAAACGAACATAGCTACAGTGTAGTTATGTCGATGGAAATATTGTGTCACAAGCTTCTTGAGGAAGGTTGAGGATGAAAAACCTACATAATTAGAGCATCATTCAAGGCTATTCTTTATTCAATACTTGGCTTGAGGGAAATACCAGCGATTGCGCATTTTGTTTTGCAGTAATTGATCTGAACAACTCGAAACAATATCCTGGGGGGTTGAATCTTAAGATCACTGTGTTATGAAATTGTAGGTTATGACATGTTTTTTCTTTAATGTTGACTTTTGTCGAATCTGTATGCCTGGGTTTAGATCCAAGTCCTTTCCAATTCCTCAATTTGCAGATTTGCTGCTCTTCTCAACTTTTGTGATGCTAGAGGGAAAATATTTTTAGATTTTTGAAGAAGTCACCTTCCCGAGCATAGTCTTGTCTATATTTTTCACATTTTATTTTATAAACTAATCAATACGTAGATTGAGAAACTAACAAGCAGATCAACCAATAAGAAAAATAACTTTTAGCATTTTCATCCCTTATTTGAATAATCATAAAGATTACAAAAGGATCTTTTGCTCTCTTGTGTAAAAATCTCTTACATCCGGTGAAGTGTAAAATGGACTGTAATGATTGCAGATTCTATTCACAGAGGAGGAAATCTGTTATCTGTAAATTGATGTAGGCAGAGAGGGTCAGCTGGATTATAGCACAATCATGTTGAATTGTTTGATGTAATCTCTTAAGTACAGAGCTCTAAGAACAATTTGCATTCAGCAGTAGGTCAGCATCTCTATTTTGGGCACTGAGACCATGCAGTTTCTAATATTCGACTAAGTGTGTAAGACACCGGCCCTGGCAGTCCGACTGTCTCCTGTGTGGGTATACTAACACGGCTCAGAGCACCGCGGTGTATTGCTGAAAGGGGAAATACTGGAGCCATTAGAGAGGAAATTGGAGCCTTTATTAGTCTGTGTAGTGTACACCTGGCTTCTATAACAGGCCGCTCCTTGTACAGTAATTTGTGTGTGTATGTGTGTCTCTGTGTGCTTGTGTTGCTTGGTATGTCTCGGCTTCTTGCTCTAATGTCTTAGCTAATTCTGCCCTGCACAGACATCATCTTGAAAAGGTTTCACAGATTTATGTTTCCAATCAAGGCTCTTCCTTCACAATCATTTAGGCCTTTCCCTCACTTGCATTGAAAGGTATTCTCAGTTTTCAAAGTTGAAGGACTCATCCAAGAAAGTGTCAACCACTTCCTTCATAAGTTTAGACAGACTGACAAAGGCTGCCTCAGATGCTCTTTCCTGGAGAGTCCAAACTGCTGACGCTGCCATTCAGGAGCCAAGTGACATTTTGAAAATGATTCTGACGTCAAAGAAGACGCGCATGTGTTGAATACACACTGACCCTTTTGTTTCGGTGTGTATGTTGGTTAGAGTCCAGTGGGTATCAGCACAGAGGAGCAGTGACAGTGGAGGAGGCTCAGTGTTACTCCTGGTTCCTCACCCTCAACCTCTCTATTTCACCACCCAGCCCTTTACCTCTACACAGTACACACACCCATTCAGGGTAGACAGCGTTTACTGAACTGGGCTGGAAGAGGCAACATATTGACCTGCTCTGGGCTGGGGTGTGCCGCTGGGGGACATTTTGACTGTCAGCAGCCTCATAGACACTCCCCTCCACATGCTGACATCCATCCTGCCTGGAACAGATGCAGGGTGGGGCGGTGGGCACCCTTCCTCCTCACCTACTACAGCTATGAGGGTGGAGGCTGAGTCGGGGGCCACAGAACTGAAAGAGGATATAACATTTCTGGCCTCAAGGTGTGGGAGGAAGTGGTGCTAATAGCCATGAAACAATGAGATGAATGACACACATAGAGTATATCTAAATCAAACCAATATGATTGTATTCATCAGTAAACTCAAGTTATCTTTCACCCACACAAAACTTTATTATGTGCATACATTTTTTTCTTTATAAGCTAATTACAAAATACAGCATCTGCATTAAGAAAGATATTTACGTATTAGGTAGTATTTAAGTATACTGAATGTCCACATAATACCCACTTTGAGTTGACAACTATTTAAAAAGCTTAAACTATCAAGCTAAAAATCAAAATATGCTATTTTTCAAGTAGTTTTAAAAGTGTCCTTATTATTTAAACACTATAAATTAAAAGCAGAACCTCAATCAAACACAATATACCCTTACATAGTTTATCTATAATTGCCCTAAATAATCCTTAGTTCAAGCCCTAGAGACACACCCACAGAGGTTATACACATAACTACAGGGAACTAAAATCTTATCTCATTGCAAACATGTTCATATGTAAACTGGAAAAGCTGATTTCATTGGACACGCTCTGCATACACCACTTCCCTCTGTTGTTCTAATTGGGCAGACTGGCTTTTCCAGAGGTATAATTGTGGCCTTGAGAGGTGTGATTAGGTTGGCTGTGAAGTGTTCCCTCAGTATGGGTTGCTTTTTATTTGGAAAGGGAATCATTTGGTGGGATGTGTTTTTGGAAGCCGCTGTCACAGTGGAACATGCTGTAAAACATTAGCAGATCCCAGCGTAATGGTGACAATGTTGACACGACTTGAGTGTCAAAGTAATTTTGTGGGCTGTGCTGCAGATGGGTTTCTCAGGAAGTTAGGCGACCAGGCTTCACCACAGAAATAAGTATGCATGTGCATGTTTTTATACATATGCACATGTGTTCGCGTGTCTGCATGCGTAGGAAGATGGCTGGTGCGCTCCTGGAGACACTCAACATTACTCAATGTGGAAGCCATCAATCACTCAGCAACGAATCAGTCATGGAGTCAACAGCATGGCCGGTTTTTAACTGCTTCTGTCCACCTCAATGATTGGTTAATCCCACCAATCAATGTATGGTAAAATAATCAATACGCTCACACTTCAGAGACCCTTAATCAATATGAAGAGTGATCAGGCCTTGATCCAAAAGATTAAACTGCATAATCCTCAATACAATACGGCCTTCCTAAGAGAAGGAATGATTGCAATTTGTTTTGAAAATGCTATTTCAGGCTTCTGGTGCTGATGGTGACTCATGGAGCAGACCAGTGTTTGTTATGACCTACCCCCAACCCCAGTGGGTATGGAAAGAGCTGGAGTATTTTTCCTGCTCCAGCAGTTAGAAATTCCCTTGTGACTGAAGGTGTGTTAGTGTTCAGTAAAACGGGAGGAAAAGATGGACGCTCCTGCCGAGCTTTGCCCTGATGGTTGTGAAAAACTGTCTTTTGGGTTCCAGCATTTCTCAGTGAAAGCCACCATTGAGAGCTGCTACAGTAAGCTTCAGTAGTTTCTGGGACAGTTGGGCAGTCATCTCCACGGGCAGGTTTGTTAACCCCCTTGTTCTCCCCTGTGTGTGTGTTGTCCTAATTGCCAATCTGTGGCTACTTTCCTTTGCAGTAATGCTGTGGGCTACTGCACTGCACTGCATCCACACAAACAGAGGCTCACTTCTCTGCACCCCGCCTCATAAAAGTCCTTCGTCAAGCATTTGTTGTTGTGGGGGAGGCCCTGAATTAGAGAGGCCACTGTTCAACCACATCAGTGATGTGTTTGATGATGAATTTGAAATCATAATCATCCCTGTGTCATGTCCTCACATCGTGTTGTTACTTACTGTAAACTCTGCGTAGGGTTGCGTGACTTTCACTGTACATTTGACAGCTGAATAAAATGGCCTTGAGTCAGACTGTTGGAAAAAGGTCTCAGGTCAGTGAATGTGTCATATTTCACCCTCTGCTTTTCTTCTCTCTGGGTAATACAGTCTGCTCTTTGACCCATGTCATGTGCTTGTCTACAGCACATTCATGTGTGTGTATTTAGTTTACTGGCTGTGACTAAGTGCTGACTGGTGTTTCTTCTTCCATCTATGGGCGTAAGCTAGGATGCTTCCTGATTTATTCATTTGTCAAGACGACCATTTTGGCAGAACTGCGCATCTACTATAAGCAAATGTGGTTCTTTATAGTTCGCCATGACCTACCGACTATATTAGCGATATAGATCAGAATTGTTGCCATGGCAATAGCCTCTTCTTCGGTTTCCTCGGGGGGGCAATAAAGTGGATCCTTTCTAGAGTGACTTGATTTAGTTTGGGACTCCACAAAGACAATGGCAAGCTGATATTAACTTGTCAGTCTTCGCTTGAGTTTAGCTTTCTCCACAGCAACAGTGTATCATTACTGGAACCAAAAGCAGATGGGCCTATTTTCCTCCACTGTATTTACAGCGTTGACTGCTGGGAGTTCACAAAACACATCTCCTCACTGGTCTTGTTCTTTAGACTTTCTAGCAAAACTACTCAACTGTAATTTATCTTATCCCTCTTTTATTCCAAACTTTCCATCCATCTGCTCTCTCCTCACCCTGGTTCCAACCCTGTCATTCTCTCCCTTTCTCCCTTATCCCCCGAAATCGCAAGCCCTAATCTTTGGGAGCTGGTGAAATCCTCCCACTTAGAGCTCACTGTGCACACTGACCTGATTTCCGGGGAGAGGTCAGACCTAACAAGATATCTTATCTCCCCTTCTTTAACCCTGGAAGGCCATGATACAAGTGAAAGTTGAGATGCTACTAATTCCTTAGCAACACAACAAATAGTCTCTGTAAGCACATGACTAACTGACAAAGAGAACATTTCTTGTTATGATAACAGCGCATGATAAGAAATAGATGAATATAGATTTGTAATCTGGGGCAGATGCTACAGTGTGTAAGTGGAATGCTGTTGATCTTTCTGCATATGTGTTTGCATGAATCCATTGTGTGTTTTAATAAACCCTGTGATGAAGTGTGAGCGTTGTTACTCTGATAAACCTGCTGATTGTCGTATATTCAGGATCTGCTCTACTTTAAATTCTAGAGCAGCTGTTGTTGAACTGATTCAATATTTGGTCTCATAGTTTCAGCATTTGGATAGATCGTAGCTTGTTAAAAGACATATAGCTTTTTTGTGCACTGTAGAAAAAGGTTTCGATTTCCTTTTGTGTGATTCTGTTCATTTTTTTTAAAAGTATGACTTACTCACTTGACTTTCCCTGGGTCTTAAACGTTGATGTACTTCCAAGTAATTGTGTTTCTCTGTTGATTTCTAGCTCAAGGTTTTTGAGTTATGCTTTCTCTTCTATTCATCCTGTGTTCCTATTGTTTCCTCGCCCTGTTAAAACAATTTTGTTTTATACACGATACAAGTGTGTTTCCGAGAGTTTCGAAGTTGGGGTTGTTAAAGTTTTTTTTGGCTCCTCACCTTCTTAATGGCCATTAAAAGATCCCCCCCTTATACACTGTAAGTGACAGGGACTAACTTGACTGTTCTGGTTCTGCAGACAGAAGGATGATTACTATCCTTAAAGCTATGTGGCTCAGTTGCCATTATAAATCAAAGAGCCATTAGATGAGAGACTGACTCAAGTGTTTCAAGGTAACAGACTAGAGAAACCGGATCAATACGATCGAGAGAGACCAAAACATGGACACATACAGAATGAGACGAGCCAAGCAGGTATAATACAGGCAGAGAAACAAGGGAAGATGTGGGAATAATGAGCTGCCATACTCAGGAATAATGTCATTGGCATTCAGCTGTGGGTCTTGGTGGAGAATTGGGGGGATGGATGTGATGGGAGCAGGCTCTCAGCTCAGCCTCACCAGGGGTGGGTTTGCAGGGAGGAGGAGAACTGATTGACTGGCTGTCTGACTGGGGAGACTGCTGAATCTGAGGGATCTGTCCCCCCGACAGCACTGGGGCGAGAGGACTGTACTCAAGGGATGATGGGTAATAAATGACTGTGGGGGGGGGGTCGCCTCAGGGCTGACGCTGACTGACAGCCAGCTAGCCCTGTGCAATTCTTCGTTGCTGTTTGGGTCTTTTTAAGAAAAGAAGCAAGGACAACTGTTTGTTTGAAAATATTGTACATTTTTTAAGACATAACAGTTTCTGTGTCAGATTAGCTACTGTCATTAAAAGCTACATTTAAATAAAAAGTTAATTATGGTAAGAACTAAAGACTTATTGTCAAAGAAACAGGTTATGGTGAAATTGTTTTTTTGTATTGCCTATAAATGTGCCTTTAGCTTTCATTATCAAATGAACTAAATTTAAGTGTTGATTCATGCCTTGTTTGTAATTAAAACAATCGTAAACTCTTGAAAAAGCTGCATGTGTTAAATTACCTTTAGAGAATTTATTAGATTTTTTCTGAAAATTGCAAGACTCAGAGGTTATGGCTTGCAGCTCAGGAACAGTAGTGTCTTAATTTAAATTCTAACATGATCAACATGCTAACTCACACCACGGTAAAATATATTCAAATGAAGTAGTAGCCAAAGTCATGTGTGGGTTAAGCAACATGTTTTAAAATGACACAGACAAAAATACTGTGAGCCCCATTTCGTGACCGACTGGCCGAAAGTGTTAAGACTTTGCCTGACAGGTTACACAATCTTTTTAAAAGTGATATTCTTTATTAAGGCATTTGCAAAAACGTTGAACTTCAGGGAGAAGCTGTCATTGCAAACAGGTAACACACTGACACTTACTGCTGGTATGTAGTGACACAAGAGAGACATTCCTTTTTCTTGTGAATTGTGTCACCAGAGATGTGTTGGGGCCACGTGCTTTTCAAAGAGAAGGTGAGAGTGTCTTCACATTCCCAAAGTGTCTCTGTCAAATACCTGAGAGTATGAGAGTAAGGTACACAGCAGCCCTTCACTGTGTTTGTAATACACTGTAATGCAGTCTTTCAGGTTCTGACCCAAAACATTCTTTGTGTGTTTTTCAATATGTACTTTCTCTGTTTGTTACATCACAGCCATGAATGAACATGGAAAGTTTATTTTTTACCTGGTTAGCCTGATTTAAAGGGGCCCTATTGTGCTCATTTCCAGGTTTCATATGTCTACATTGTGCCTCTACTGTGAGTCTGTGACACACAATGTTCAAAAAGGTCTTTATTGTTCTCATACTGCCTGTGCTGCAGCACCTCTTTTCACCCTCTGTCTGAAACCAGAGCCCAGTCTGCTCCGATTGGTTAGCTGGCCGGCTCTGTTGTGATTGGTCAACCGCTTAGTGATGTCCCGTCCCTTAGCCTATAACGTACAATGTGTTGCGGGAGTGTTACATAGCGATGTCCTATGTTACGAAAGTAAATCTACTCTCTCTGTAGGGAGCTTTGGGATTTTAGCCTTTGCATACCATTTGCATGCAAAAACACCTATATAATAGGGACCCTATAAAAGATGCATAGTGACATATATTTGCTGGAAGTGTTGAAACAAGGAAAGGTAGTCATGGTAACTCACATCCTTATTGTTAGCATGGTTATAATATCCTAATAAGTGTAATTCCCATCAAATTGTGCCATTCATCCGTCCCTCAGTAACTGGAACTAAGCAGAGGAAATTAATGAGTTCCGATCAGCGTTCTCCTGTGTGTTATCACAAAAGCCTGCAGAATTACAACCTTAATCTCTTGAATCCCTCAGAGTCCAAAAACTCATAGCCTCATAGCCTCAGACAATGTTTCTATCTACTTGATAGTTTTTAAAATGACAGTGTGATTTAATGAGTGGTGTGTTTATAGTCTGGTTGTAAGAGTATGCTGGTGCTTCCACAGTGACTCACGTGCACGTCACTCTGGCTCTGGGAGGAGGTACTTGGATCAGGTTTGGCAGGTGAAAACACAGGTGCAGCTCCTCCAACACAGCTGGGGAGGCCAGGTGAATCTGTGTGTGTGTGTGTGCAGTATCGGGCTCAACTTGGCTTTGAACTACTTTTTTAGGGTGTGTGTTTGTGCTATGTCTGCCACAAAGGCCTGTCTCAGTTGAACACACGCACAACTGGGGGGGGAAGGATTTGTTTTGACATTGACCGTGTCGTGTTGAAGATTTTCTTTCGCTCACTTGCTCTTTGGACCTAAGATATGTGAAACTGAACTGTTGGTGGCACGGTAATAAACCTTTTTCTCAGAATATGTTGCACAACTCTATACTTTTTTTCTATTCTGTATATTGTAATCTGAAGTGCCTATATACATTTTGATTAGGAACAGTTTAGGGATCATTATAGAGTGATAAATACATGTTATTTGCTTGTCCACTTGATGTATTTCACTGTTTTTCCTGGTTACTGTTACCATGATGTGTCCATTTTATCCTTGGTTTGTGAGATTTTAATTAAGTAAAACTGTGTGTGTCAGCTCCTCTCTTTGCTGCGTCGTCAAGTTCCTGTTTGGTGTTCGACAGTTTCATATGAGGGTTTTACTCTCAGGTTGCCATGGCTACACTGAGTTTCCATAGGTACCAGCCCCTATGCCCCCGTCTATCCGCCGCTGTTTGTTTTTCCCAGGAGCGACCCGAGGAAGTCTTGGGTCAGAGAGTTCCTCAGTAGGCAGTCATTTTGCTTTTCATGCTTTTGCACTTGATCGTAGATCAAGCGATTCCTCTGCTAATACCCTCTGTAAATCAGAGAGGACTCGAGGGTTTGACTCAAATGGCAAGAGGCACACCATATAGCTGTGGCGAGGGACACAATTCAAGGATGGCCAGAGCATTTGTGAGGAAACACAATTTAGGTTTTTGTACTGTATAGAGCAGTCTGCAAGCCTCATCTTTTCCCCTCGCCTGCTTTTTCCCTGCTGTGGTGCAGAGATGTTGTGGGAGCCTGCAGTGTGCCACATAGGGAAAACAGCGTAACAGGACTCATTACTGACAGATTCTTCTCCTTCCACTGCCTGAAGCACGGCTAAAAAACACCAAATTAGATGTGCCGGGGCTCTAGTGGGAGCACGGTGCAATCTCAGGGCTGTAATTCAGTTGAGAAAGAGTTGGGATGACGAGAATGAATCCACAAGCCTAAAGGAACAGACATATGTGGCTGTAGTTTACATAGTTATTAACATTATCTACTGAGGGATGTCTCTTGCACAGACACTTTCAGATAACAACTTAAACTGCCAAAAATGCGTGCCACAATATCTACAATTTGATACGCACACAAAAACCAAGTATGGTTGTTAACAAAGCTGGATTTCTTTCTCCTCGACTTTGCTTCTTATCATTGTATCCGTCTGTAAGGCTGATACCACATTAAAGTTATAATGTCTGTCCTTAATGTGTTTCTATGTCTGGATCTAGGTTTAGTGTCATTATGACTGTATATACTATATAGACTCTAGAACAATTGTCATGTTTCGATTGAATAAAAAATATAGATAAGACAGTGATCAAGCCTGAATCTGAAAACAAATTGGTTTTACTGATCCTTATTCTTTAACTCACGTTCTAAGTTTAGATGCATTTTAGTGCATAATTGGCACCTCGTTTATCTTTTCTCACCACTTTACTCGTCGTTTCCTCTAACCGGAAAATTTTCTGAGCTCTCTTTATCACAAGTAGACTTACTAGAGCGGTTGAGACTAAACAATTGTCTGTGCAGCCAAACCTGATATAGCTTACTTATCTTTGGTATACAGGAAGTCCATTCTTCTATTACTGTAAAACACAAGGTTGAACCACACTGTTGCCATCAGTGGCAAGTTCCTTTTACCATAAACATGGGCACTGTGGTTTATCTTGAGTTGAAAAGGCACGGCCTTTGTGCCCTAAATCCTGGCTATGTGTTACTTTGATGTTGTCTTTACCTCTTTCTTCCCCCAAATGGACAAAAAACATGGTTATTGATTTCAAAATAAATGATCTTAGGGTATTGGTTGTGGTCTTTTTACTTCAAACCAATCTGGGTCTTTAATTGTGTCATCTTTTCGTTTTGAAATGAAATACAGCTTCTTTAGTCAGTAAAGGTCAGACCAATAAAAACAAAATCAGCTTCCAAATGGACGCAATCAGAGTCAGGAAAATACAATTCTCTAACGGAAATTGGTCTTTGATGTGGCTCACTAACCAAACTACATTATTCAGCTTTTCTCTCGTTCTCTCTCACCCACACACAATCTATTTACAGACAGCGTCCAGAGCAGATTAGATGGAGTCAATCAGATACAGACCTATCAGAGAGCGTGAGAGAAACCAATAGGCTGCTCAGTGTCTGCCGCCTCAGGCCTGGTGGCAGGATCGATGGCGCAGAGTTTCTCTCCTCTCTGGTCCCACTGATCTCTTTCCGAGGACCACGTCCTCACACTGAGATCAAGGTCATTCACCTAGCGCTATCAAATGAAGCGCACCACTGCATTGCTGTAGCAGGATTACGCAGTTTTTTGGATACGTGTGTTGCGATGAATGTCATTATATCGATCAATACCTGATATTTTCTTTCCTTGTGTCTTATTTTCTCCAGAACTTCCTGCCTCCTCTCTGCAGTACCAGTGCGGATCCGGGAACCACCTGTGTTCTCCACGGCTGGTGAAGAAAGGCCCGACCCCCAGACCATGTCACGACAAACCCGCCATCAAACCCCGGCCCCAGCCCTCCACCTTACCCAGACCGCCAACTGCACAGAAACCTCAAGGTAAAATACTGTGGCAACCCTTTCAAGGCCAGATTTGACATTGTCAATATAATTGAAAAGTGCAGCAAGATGGGAGCCCTGCTATTGAGCCGTCATTTGTTCTGACAAACCCTCTTTTATAACATGGTGCGTGTCAGCTGTCCGACCTCACTCTGTCACTCACACGGCTCAGTAGGTCACCTCTGAAAGAGCGGCTGGTGTAAAGCAGGCCAGTCGCTCCCAAGTGTTGGTGTGCGGGCATCGTTTGAAGAATGCTAAATATGAATAACATGTGTTGTGTTATGGGAATTACTGAGAAACATTGTAGGAAAATAAGCTACCGACTTGGCCTCCATATTTAAGTGGCTCACAACTAATCAAAGTTGGCTGGAGACTGAAAATAAGATAAATATTTTACTATTTACTGTCAGTGTTGTGATTCAGGATTATACTTTTTTTTCCAAATTATATTGTTATGCCCTGATTGTGAGCATCTGCCTTTTCTATGTTTCTCTTCTCATTGATTTATGTTTTTGTCCTTTTGATTTGTCCCACATGTGTACAATGAGTTATTCCCAGGTTTAGTGATACATCCAAATAGTTAATGGCCAGTAATTGTACAATTTCAGCTGCTCACTTAAGATGAGTTACTGCTAGAATAAAGTGCTTAAACCTATTTAATAATATATCAAAAAGACAGCAAGTAGAAACTACAGTTGACTGAAATAGACTACCAGTGATAATAATGTGCCTAAAGACAAGGAATCTAATTATATATCACATTTTATTCCGCTGGGCAGCAAAACATTATATTTCAGCACAATTCTAATAATAGTAGTGCACTTTAATAGAAACAGTGTTTCCCACCTGACAGGATGAACGTCCTCTCCAAAGCGCTTTTTATTCCACCTGTATCTCATCCCGAGAGAGTAATCATTCTGGAAACAGATTTTTTTGGAGGAGTAGGAAGTAATATTCCTGAGTGACTTTTAAAGGTTGCTGGAAAAACTCATATTTTCATACTAAAATATGATAAACAATGTGAATGCTAAATGATATGACCAAATCACCAAAACATATTTTAAAATGCATCATGTCCTGTCATGTACACATAGTCTACCGTGAGTAGAGAAAAGTCTACTCAACCTTACTTTTTCTCTCAGACACACACACACACACACACACACACACACACACACACACAAACACACACACACACACACACACACACACACACACACACACACACACACACACACACACACACACACACACACACAGACACACAGACACACAGAGGAAGTGCTCAATTTACCAATGTTAACACATCATCACCTGTCCTGGTTCCATACCTATGAATTTCAAAGAAGACAATACATACAAATATTCAGACTAGACAGTGAAATCTTAAGCCCATATTATGCAGGCCAGGCCTGCATGAATGCAGTGTGCAATTCTAAGGACAGTGTCATAAACTCTCTGTCTGTACTTTTTTTTATCTCAGTGGAACCGCAGTGAGTTACAAACACGCTCTTCTCAGCATCCTGTTCTGAAATAAGGAAGTTGTCAGAAAGCTGCAGCTCAGTGTTTCTCTCACTCTGCATCGCTACTACTAGATTCTATGTCGGACTGTAGTTTGTTGGATTTGGAGCCATATCTAGTGTTTTTTCTTGTCTTACGTGGAAACAAGCAGGCTTCACACATGGACCCAGCCATGGAGGTTTTCTCACTTGGATTTATACGCGTTACCTGATTTTAATTTTTTTGCTTCTCAGTAGCCTCATGCTTTTGTCTTTCTCTGCTGTTTTTTCTGGATTTCTGCATCTGTAGTGCCCCCTAAACCTTCGCACCTGCTCGCCCTTGGGCAAGATAAGAAACCTAAGAGGATCCCTCCGCCTCCATCCAGGCCTCTGCCTGCTCCCCCTCCTCCACCTAAACCAAAGCCCAGTCTAACCTCTCCTGGCTCGGGAGCACAGTCACAGAAAGAGGCCCAGAAGGTGGGGCTGCTCATCGAGAGGTTTGAGAATTCAAGGTAAGGCCGAGACATTTAATCAGAAATCATACTTGCTTTGCCTGTCAGGTTCATATGTTGTTCTGAAATGGTTTGAGTATGTGTCTGGATGTGTATGTCGATGTAAAACAAGAAGTGTCCTTATGTTAATCTGTCTTTTGGTCTGAATTGATTGTATTGCTTGAGTGTGAAATGTAAAAAAAACTAAAACACATTTATTCTCATTATTTCTCCTGAAGACAGAAGTGTATTGATTTTTCATTTAGCTATGTTTAACGATGCACATTTTTTTCATTAAAGTAGGTGCAACAGTGTTTGTTTAATTTTCCCAGGGTTCCCATCCTGGGGGTGCTCCCACGGTCCCAGCTGCACCTGTCCCTCAGAATGGACACTGCGTCTGACATCAATTCCTCCTGCGGCCAGGACCCCACTGCAAAGGTAGCAGGAGACCCCCCCTCAGTGGACAAACTTGCACTCGGCACCTCTGAAAGGACTCTTGAGGTGTCTGAACTTTCCCGTCTGGCTTCTCTACACATCGACGGCTCAGATGACGCCCAACTGGACGACTGTGACATCACACACAGCGTTGGTTGCCTCGACGACGTGGAGCGGGAGGAAGGGACCTCCCACGAGCTCCTGGACAATCAGGACTCCTCGGAGCAGAACGGGAAGATTCCCAACCGGGACAGCGGCATCGACAGCCCGTCCTGCGCGGCCGAAGGGGAAGTGTTCCCCAACGAGGACGCCATCGACGAGGAGGATCATTACGACAGTGTCACGGAAACGGAGAGTGTGTCCTGCGTTACCCTGGGTAACAAACGAGACTCAACACAGGACGAGGACAGTGACTTGGATGAGGGGAGCAGTGGAGAAATACACTCTTTGACAGACACACAGACTGGGTATCTGACCGAAGCACACTCAGAGGCGCACAAAGTGAGTAACTCGCATGCTTCAGCATCATCAAGTCATAACCATAAACCTGAAAGACCATCATTTAAAGTCTGAATAAACCTCCCCCCACGCACCTCTGAGGTGGTCATTAATGTCTCCCTCTGACTGCCATCCTCCCGCTGCAGTTCTAATTTATATTTCATGTTCCTTCAACATTTTCAGGAATTATCAGGGCATGTTTAAATTGAGCACATCCTGAAAGTTTAAAAAGCCTCATCTCTCAGACAGTCAGACTGCCTTTCATGTAGTGGAAAAAAGTGGCTTGTGTCTATTATTACCTCAGCCTGAGTGAACATTTTCAAAGAATACTTCTGCATGAAATGTTAGACACTTATACAGCCTTGGTTTGCCGGTCACAAGTTACTGACTTGTATCTAAAAGCAGCTCTGCCGTTATATAAAAGGATGAATACCTGCCCAAATGATGTAACATGAGCTTGTGATGACAGCTAGATAAGAGTCCAGAGACGGATATCTTCCCGCTGCTGAGCTCAAGTTTCACTTTTCTCTTGTCCTTCACTGACTATTGATTGTCAACAACACTGATACCTCAAGCAGTGCACGTACTTCTCCTTGCATAAGAGTAAAGTCTTAAAATGTGCAAAATGAAGAGGAAGAGAGTCTGGGGGAGATGACAAGAGGATGAAACAATCTCAAACGAGAAGAGACTTTAAAAACAAATATAAAATGTGAGAAAGCTGAAACTAGAAGCAGATTACCATAACATTTATATTTTGGGATTTTGCCGAATAAAACTTCTCAGTATTGCTTTAAAGCTTTAAAACACTTGCAATGCTCGCACGAATGTCACAAAAACATCTTCTACCGACCGCCCACAGTCTTTTGGGGAAAGGTATCTCCGCTATCCAGTGCTTCCTGATCCCAGCACTGCAGTGGAGTGTGTGTGTGTGTGTGTGTGTGTGTGTGTGTGTGTGTGTGTGTGTGTGTGTGTGTGTGTGTGTGTGTGTGTGTGTGTGTGTGTGTGTGTGTGTGTGTGTGTGTGTGTGTGTGTGTGTGTGTGTGTGTGTGTGTGTGTGTGTGTGTGTGTGTGTGTGTGTGTGTGTGTGTGTGTGTGTGTGTGTGTGTGTGTGTGTGTGTGTGTGTGTGTACTAGCATTACCATCCTTGTGGGGACCTACATCTGTTTACACATTCACAAAATGGAGGTCCCCATAAGGGGAATCATTAATTTTAGGGTGACGACTTGGTTAGGGTTAGGGTTAGGGTAAGGGTCAGGGTTAGGGTTAGGGTAAGGCATGTGTTTGTTATGGTTAAGGTTAGGATACTGTAAGTCTCCAGGAAGTGTGTGTGTGTGTGTGTGTGTGTGTGTGTGTGTGTGTGTGTGTGTGTGTGTGTGTGTGTGTGTGTGTGTGTGTGTGTGTGTGTGTGTGTGTGTGTGTGTGTGTGTGTGTGTGTGTGTGTGTGTGTGTGTGTGTGTGTGTGTGTGTGTGTGTGTGTGTGTGTGTGTGTGTGTGTGTGTGTGTGTGTGTGAGAGCTGTCATGTTGATGGCTTTATAATTACATACGTGTCACAGAGGATGTGGGTTTTCAGTAATGTGTGTACAAGAAGTTAAGATAATTTATGGAACATTTTCAGTTTCTCTGTTGTCATAATCATACATGTTAAAGTAATATTCTTATACAGTGTGTGTGGAGAGTTTCACCCTGCCATGCATTGTGTTTGTTTAAAAGTGCTTTTACAAGAGTGTGTGTGGGTGTGTTTCAGTGTGTTTCTGTGGTAGAAAGAAGTTGTGAAACCCACATTGTCGCAATAGGCTAGATGTTTGGTGACCCCGATGTCTCTTCTGTGTTATGCTGGTCATTCGGATGAACTCTATCGGCAGACATCATTCCTAAAGTTTATTCAAACATTAGGTGGATCTTAGCTTCAAGAAATCATAATGAGAGAGGCAAATCTTCATTTTCACCACCTCAGCTAATAACGTCTCGTATCAGTTTTACACGTTCCCACGGCTGAACTAAACCAGTGAC
The DNA here is from genome assembly GCF_949606895.1 of Notothenia rossii. Classification (NCBI taxonomy): domain Eukaryota; kingdom Metazoa; phylum Chordata; class Actinopteri; order Perciformes; family Nototheniidae; genus Notothenia; species Notothenia rossii. Next base: position 15,628,464 of record NC_136902.1, read on the forward strand.
TAGAATAGAGCTTTGTATACTGCTCCGGATGCCGCTGACGGTTGCCTCAGTCACAAGCATTAAGGGATAAGGATGTTTTAGATATATATTGTTTTTAAGAATTCCTTTAAAAATAACTCAAAACAACATGTATAATAATTCTGCCTTTCTCCATACCATAGAGCTATATTGCTGATGCTGAATCTTTCTTCATTACAATACAATTGGCCACTTGAGTTGATGCTGAGGCAACCCTACATACACCTGCTGCTGTAGCTACTCACTATAGCACCAAATCCATAATTGTTGCAAGCAGGAAAGATGTGTTACACTGTGTTGGATGTTTTCTTGAGTATAGTGAAAAATGCATTGATGTGGAGCTAGGTAGCGTATGTTTGCTTTCTCATTGCCTGCGCTTCTTTAAACTAAAAAAAATTAAACTCTGAATAACTGCAAAGTCTCCTTATTAGTATTAGGGCTTGCTTACATATTATTAAGAATGATTTCAGTTTTCATGCCTCAGACCTAATCCTTTCCTGTCTGTTCCCCTCAGTGCTCAGAGACTCAGAGGCTCCTGAACATCGCCAAAGAGCTCCTCCACACTGAAGAGGCCTACGTCAAACGACTCAACCTCCTCGACCAGGTAAGAGTGTGCCTCAGTCTCCATTTCCATTAGCAGGTTGTGCCTATGGTCCACATTTCAATCTCCTAAATGTGCCAGAGGTCTGAGTGATTTAGATTAGGGTTGAGCTGGATTAAAAGTGGCTCTGCGATCCACCCGACAACAACCCCTTCCTCTGTTGACCGGATTACCCCGAGCAGTGCACAATCGTGTGAGAAACTCCCTGTGTTTTAGTTTATACATGTGCATCACAAATACAGCTTTGTCACCACCATCTAAGCATGTGTGTGTCCACTGTGTAAAACAGCACATGTGTTTATGTGTGTTTCTCTGTCATGCCCTCACATTGACCTCACAAGTACGTACATAAATCCTGCATCCTGATTAAAGATCTTTGTTTCCTGACTCTTATCTGAGTTGAAAATGAGAAAGCTCTTTAAAAAAAACGTTTGGTAGATGATGCAGCCCAGATATAGCTGTTTTGATAGCGTCATTGATTGAAACATGAAACAAGCATAATGAGTGAAAACACTCATTATGCTTGTTTCATGTTTGGTAATAGTTGCTATTGACTAAGGATTTGCCCATAAATTGTGGTGACAGCCGTTTAAGATAATCTAGTGCTAGTTAACTTCTCTGGTATACAAGATTATTTTACTTGTTTCATATAATTAAAGATATTCTGTTAAATATCATTCAAAGCAGAGCAAAAACAAAGTATTCACGGTTGAGTAACTAGAAGAAGTTGTTTTTTGTAACTTTTGTTACAATAACTTGATTTTTAAGAGTATCTCTTAAATACTTTCTCGTAGAAACTCATTCATCGTGGCTTAAACCCTGCTTTCCATCTTTTGTACGCTCAAAAGTCATGAGCTCCTTCAGCACTCTGCTCTGTTGGATCTTTTGTTCGACCATCTCGAAATGGATTATTGTATTTTAATTTCCAGCCTAATTTCAGCCTCGATTTGTGTTCGCTCATGACCTGATGAGAACGTACTCGCAGTGGTTAATTCTCCTTCCTCTTTGCTCTGTCCTTGAGTCACAGAGATGCACGGCTGCCCTATCACTGAACAGATATGGGTTACTTGCAACTGAGGGCAGAAAACCCTCACAGTTAACTTCCTGTTTTTGTCGCAGCACTTTCACATGACACTGGAATCAATTGTGTTTATCCTTCTCTGTGACAGGCAGGGAAGCAGATGTTGATGGATTGGATTACTCAAGCAATTTATCACCAGAATCGCGATACATTATTTTGATGTATTGTTATTTATTTCCCACTTACAATTTTGGTAATCAATTAATTTTTTTAATGGGTTATCTGGTTATTTATTGTTGCACTACCATAAAGTAGTTTCTGTGATGGGTCATGCTCAAACACACTATATCCTACATTTCCCATAATGCAACCCATAGCATCTTTCGTTAGAGCCTTCATGTCTGGTACACCCTTATGTGTCTATACATGCATTTACATTAAATATTTGAATGTCAACAATTCACTTCATAATATATAATTTAAGTATATTTTGCAATGTGTAGTATTTAGTTTTAGAACGAGTATTTAGTAAAGCACATCCAAATATGGCCTGAAAGTACCCATTTAATGACATTTAAATGCAATTGAGGCTTATTAATTGAATTAAAGAAACATTTTTTAGTTGCAGCCCTAATGCAATGTATCATTATTGGTTGGCCTTAAATGTCAATTAAAAATGTTGCTGTTTTACCAAAAAACTAATAAAAGCTAAACTCAAAGTGACCACAAGTTTATATTTAATGGTTTATCTTGTTTACAGGAATGTCTCATACATTAGCAGTAAGTCTTAGTTGACTCCTATATATCTTATGGTCACACTTAAGAAGCCAAAGCTAGAGAAAACAAATATGTTTATGTGGATAAACAGCAACATGCAAACTTCTCCTTCCTTATTTACATGCCTGTCCCATGAATAGGATCCACATTTTGGTTGTTTTTGGGAACTTTTGCATGAGTGTTTGTATACATACTGTATGTTTTTTACCCTTCTGCAGGTATTTTGCACTAAGCTCACAGAGGCTGGAATCCCCCAGGATGCGATCACAGGGATTTTCTCCAACATTTCCTCCATCTACTGCTTCCATGACAAGTTCCTGCTGCCTGAGCTCAAGACACGCATCACTGGAGAATGGTGAGGAATAAACACCCGGCTGTTCAACGGCTTTTCAAATAGCTGCAGTGTGACATCATACTAAAGATGGTTTGGCCCCTGTTTGTGGTCCGTTAGGCCGTTGGTGTTGGCTGTGAAACTCAGACAGCTTTTGGCACTGGCAGTGGAGAACTAGAAGAACTAGAATTGGAGGACGAAACCCTCTTTAATGGTCGCACATACATCTACACAGCACACACAGTGAAATTTGACCTCTGCATTTAACCCATCCTATACTAGGAGTAGTGGGCAGCTATTGTACAGCTCCCGGGAGCAATGGGGGCGGGGAGGGGTTGACCATAGCCTTGCTCAAGGGCATATTGTCAGGTTTTCAGTGGTGTCAGGTTGCTTGGTGATGTGATTTTGTGTGTGTCGGAGTTGCAGAATGAACACATTTTTTCTTCACAGTAGGCAGGAAATGTACCCCAGTGTGTGTTATTGTGCCAACATCAGCCACCCTTGGTAGATAATGACTCCTCTAGAGAGGACTGGGTGCTGGGAAACACCTGTCACATAATTATTTCCCTTACACTTTTTCTGAAACTCATTAGAATAGGCTGAGGTAGAAAGGCTTAAAAATGGGCACAAACAACCACACAGTAAGTCAGAAAACTGCAGCTCGGGAAAAAGTTCATAAAAAATTATAATTTGTGGAATTCCCCAATAATGTTCTTGAGAAGATTAGTCTAGTCTTTTACTACTCATCATTTGTTTCTTGCTTCTGAAGAATGAAATCAATGCTTTCTGTCTCTTATCTGTGGTAATACAGTAACCCGTGATGACCTTAATATGTTTATCTGTGATTGTGAAATGTCAGGAGAAAAAATGCAATTGAATCAGCTAAAAATGTTTTACATAAACAAATGAACAAGTGATGTATTGTATAATATAATAGCCTTTAGATTACAATATTTGTCTTGTATGAGACAGCTCTGGTTTAACCTGTTTATGTATTTGTGTTTGCTGTAGGGACTCCAACCCTCGTATTGGAGACATCCTCCAGAAACTGGCTCCGTTCATGAAGATGTACGGAGAATATGTGAAGAACTTCGACCGAGCCATGGAGCTGGTCAGCACCTGGACACAGCGGTCCTCACAGTTCAAGAGCGTAGTCCACAATATACAGGTAGGTGTTTGTGTTTGACTGTGTTGTCTCCTAATTTGATACCTACTCGCTTTTTGTTAACTCATTGAGAAGGTACCAGTGTTTGTATGCCATCTCATAGCTCCACAATACCAAAACAGTTGTGATTATTTTCACAATTTGTCAGTTCAACTCTTTGTTTTGTGCTTGAAACAACAGAAACAGGATGTGTGTGGGAACCTGACGTTGCAGCACCACATGCTCGAGCCGGTCCAAAGGATTCCTCGCTACGAACTGTTGCTCAGAGACTACCTGAAGAAGCTGCCTGAGGACGCTCTGGACCGGAAAGACGCAGAGAGTGAGACATTAGACTGTTTTTACATGATGCACACACTGCTCTGTGAGACTGATGAACTGCAACGTGCAGAGAAATCTTCCAGCGTAGTTTTCTGTCTTCCCTTCAATTTCTTTTTTACCTCTGCTTCACCTTTGCCAGTGGAATTTGGATTTAATTCAAGCTTTAACTTGTAATTTGGTTTATCGTTATATAATGGGTGCGTGGCTGTCAAAAAGCATTGATTTGTGGTTTGATGCCCTCATCAAACAGACGGCAAGGATTGAAATGCACAAGCCTAAAATGTGCAAAAGCATTACATTTAAATGTTTAAGTGTATCTTTCTTCATTCCCCGAGGACTAGGTTACTATATATCAAACTGAAGAGCTAGTGTCTGAACTTTGTTGAGTGCTGCCATTTAGCCAACATGATTCAATAATAGGAGGTGGCATGAACACAAAAAGGTCAATGAAAGCACCTGAAGCAAAGCAGATTCACATTCCAGAAAGCACAGCTGAGGCAAAGACACGTCAACTTGAGTTGATAATGCACAAATGAACATTAGTGCTTATTCTGGGTGATATAGCTCCGTGATGGACGAGGAGAAGGAGTAGAATATATTGCATCAGGAATAAAGCTCCTGGTAATCTTTAAAAATATCTGTTTTAACTGAAACGGACACTTTTACCCAACTGTGAACAGTGGTGGTTAGTAGCCGAACAACACAAACTGCAAAACTACTCCAGGTAAAGATGGATCACTTCATATGTGAACACATCTTGATTAACAATGTTGACCCTCTGTGGATATCGCTCCTTGCGGCTCCATGTTTACACAAACCTTGTTAAGATCTCAGTAGATTAGATTAAGCCTACACGAGTCATTGTTTCCATGATTCTCATTTTGGAAATTGTGAAGAATTGATCTACATTATATCATTACACAACCAATAACTATAAATCACGTGTTTCAACTGAGCTAGAAATTATGTTAGGTTCCAGAAACTGTCAATCTTAAAACTGCAACAATGCATCACATTCTTGGTGCTTTCAAATTGTGCTTTTGCACATAGTATTTGTACTGTTGAATTATCACAAGAGTCAATGTGAAATATATAGTAATAATATATCTGTACTTTTGATAGAAGTAGCTCCGTCTGAGTATTGCCTCATTAGGATAACAGGATCATTTCATCTATCATGAGGATGATGTCTGGTTGTGTGTAGTTTCACCTACTACCTTGAAGAGACAAATTACACACTGACGTGAAATGTATGTCTCTCTTTTTGCCTTCAAATTCAATTTTCCACGATCTGATGTCCTCCCTGTGTTTCCATTTACCTGAGCATTAACATTCACCACACAGTGCAGGGCTTTGCTCTTGTCCACTCCGCGCTGTAAAGCAGTTCATCACTGTTGTTCTTGCCCCATTTCCCCCAGCAGTGTGTCTCTTCTGTTTATGTAGGCCATGATTAAGATGGCTGACTCAGGTGCTCACAAGGCTTTCTGCTGGCTACAAGCCAACCTAATGCATGCAGTGTGTTTAATGTTAGGACAGTGATGTTAAGCCTCTGATCCAGTTTAATTTATAATACAGCTCGTGTGACATCTTATTTTTCAGAGAGCAACAAACCCATTACTTATCTCTGTATAAAAGAGTGAGACATTGATTAATGGTACAGTTAGATTTAGTTTTGCTCAAACATATGATGTTATTGTTGAATTTATGCTAACATCACATATGTGCATGCTTGTTACAGAGGCACTGGAGCTCATCTCTACTGCAGCGAACCATTCCAATGCAGCAATCAGGAAAATGGTAAGACTTTGAGACTTCACCTCACTCTTTTCTTTTCTGTTGTCATCTCTTTATTTCACTGTGTCATTGCACTTTATACAAAAACAACTAATGTCTTGCTCAATGAAAGAGTTGCTGATGCTGTACTGCCAGTCAGCAACATTGCAAGTGTTCGTCTGGGGGAGTGAACAAGTTGAATTAGTACAGACAGGAAGTTGCCGTTTCCTGCCTCAAGTTTCACAGCTTGCGGAAGCCTGAGTGACTTCTAAACACTCATCCTCTTCATCTATACCCTCTGTCTGGCAATTCTACTCGTATCTCTCACATCCTTGAAACAACTCAAGCGGACAAAGTGTTTTTGAATCAATAAAGATATATCATACCTGCTTTCCAGCGTTAAAGTCTTGGCTGATAGGAAAATAACCCCCTCTGGCGGAGTTTGGATAATACCCCCACTCTTAAGTGTCTTCTTGCCTTTTCTATTTCTGCAATTCTTCATCCTTCTGTTGCATCGTGTTTTCAGGAGAAAATGCACAAGTTGCTGGAGGTATACGAAAGGCTTGGAGGAGAAGAGGACATTGTTAACCCAGCAAATGAACTCATCAAAGAAGGTCATATGAAAAAGATGTCAGCCAAAAACGGAACAGCACAAGACAGATACCTCTACTTGGTGAGAGCACTGAAGTGTTCAATCTGAAAAACAAGAGGATGTTTTTGTGAACATCTCATCAATTTCAGTTTTTCTGTCTCTGATGTAGTTCAACAATATGGTGCTATACTGCGTGCCTAAACTCAGACTGATGGGACAGAAGTTCAGTGTCAGGGAGAGGATCGACATCGCTGGCATGGAGGTGCAGTTCTGCTTACTTAAAGTGCTTCTGTTTTCTACTGTGGCCTTTTATTTATCCTGGCGACTACAAATCCAATTTCCTCTGTTGTGTTGACCTCAGGTCCAGGAGAACGTGAAGCAGAACCTTCCTCACACATTCGCCATTATCGGCAAGCAGCGTTCACTGGAGCTGCAAGCCAGGTAAGGTCATAAAGTAACTTCCAGGGACAAAATAAAACACTCGGAACTGAAATATTAACAGTTGCTCTTACTATATGCTGTTTATTCCTATGGAAACCCCAAATATGCAGTATTACATACATAATTAGAATACAAATATTATGTTAAAATCATATTAATAAGTGAAGTTAACTATATCAATTGTGAAATTATTTAAATAATTAATAAAACGAGTTGTTTTCTATGAACCAGTTTGCTCGCTTGGTAGCCATATTTACAGTACACATACCATATGACATATTAGCTTGTTAGCTAATTTTAGCTCTTACCAACGAGCTGCTGCTGTAAATAAATAACTTATTTCTCTTCTATTAACAAAGATGTACATGCTACCTACTCAAACCAGTGAACTAAACTGGTTTGGGTTTACGATTATGTATATCATTACTCAGCCAGCACTATTTGAGGTTATTATTTGAGTAGTCTAAGCTATTTAATTGTTGCTTTGTGTGGTTTTCATGTTAAAATAATGTAATCATGATTTTTTTTTTTTACAGGACGGCTGAGGAGAAGGAAGACTGGATTCAGGCAAGGATGACACACATGCTTTCATAGATATAGAAATATAAATACATTCACATTATACCCACAAGGTTTCTATCTCTTATGAACATGCAACAGATTGGTTCTTCTTTACTAGAGAATAGAATTAGCAAATATATCCTTCTCGCGCTCTTTCAGTGTGTTTGGGAATTATATTCTCTGATAAATCCCCTCATTATTGCTCATTTAGCTCATTACAGTAGAGCAAAGCTGATTAAAACATTGTGCCGGATAGAAGAGGGGGTGGGCGTGTTGCAGGGGAGGTTTTCAAGGTTTTACGCCTGTTTGAGTCTGCGTGTAAGCGTGAGAAAAACTGCAACCTACATGGCATGTAAACTTTGAAAGATTTTGGAGATAGAAAAAACATAAATAAAACAAAGTTACATATAATAAAAAAAAACGTTGAGATCATGTTATAAGTCTTTAATAATAAGCCTTTCCCCTTCGTCTCATATAAAATACAAAGAAAATAAATGCATTCAAATGGTGATGTGTCTGATTAATAATCTTTCTCTTCCTTTTGTATTCCCCTCACTTTCCTTTCCTCCTCCTCTGTCCTCTAAATCTCTTCTGACTCTCAGGTGATCCTTGCCACTATCGAACGGCACAAACAAAACAGTGAAACATTCAACAAAGCTTTCAACAGCTCCTTCTCCCGGGAAGATGACCACCCCCCCGAGTCACCGGTCAGTCTCACTCTCCGTAAATCAATTAGTTCATCGATCACTCAATCAGTGGGTCATCCTGTGCAATGACTCAGACGAGACTAGTGGTACGCCCAAACACATTTGTCATAGTCTGGTCTTTGTCTTTCTGAACAGCTCTCCCATCTATGGATGTATCATACACACACACATCACACACACATAAAGAAGCTCTTTCTTCCATCACTCACAGTCGCGCACATAGTGTCTGTGAGGCTCCTCTACCAGAACTCTCTCATGACCTAATAGGGAAAGCCCAAGTCAAAGTGTATACACAACTCTTATGGATCTGCTTTTGACCCACTTTGGGCCTGCTGGGCTGGATGCTTGCCAAAGGAAACTTGACGCAACACAGAGGAAGTGATTCAGAAGGGCGAGACTGGCACCTAGTGGTGGAGATGTTTGACTGCAGGAAAAATCAGCTCGTGCTCAATATTTTTGTTATAATGACATTAATATAACTCTTTATTGAATAACTCCTTTTGTCCATACATGTGCTTTGTTCTCCAAAATTCAACAATTATTTTATACATCATATATCATCAATTGGGCAGATAACATGCTATAATGTAAGCATCTCTTTAAACACAAAAATAAAAATGATTTTTATACTTGAAAATAAAAGGAGCAATAATAAGAAGAACAACAAAAAGAAAAGAAAAAATATTTAAATGTTTTTTTATTTCTCTTCAGGGTCCCTGGAGCAACACATCCATTGACTCAGACGGTGAAAGACTGCACGAAAGGGTAAGATATTATATACTGTACTTAAATTACTAACGATTCTTGTCGTTTGCTAATGGGGAACAGTTTTTAATACTTTGTTAGTGCTTAAAACTTAAGTGAATCCGCCTTTGTGGGTTAATCATTTGTGTGTACAGACTTTAAAGTGAAACTGAAAGTTTGAAACGGTTACACGGTTCTTTATCAAAGGTAACCCTCCTCTCTTAAAGGTGGGGTAGGTAAGTTTGAGAAACCGGCTCGAGATACACTTTTTGTTATATTCCATGGAATGCTCTTAACATCCCGATAGCAATGAATATCTTAAGTGCGTTGACAAAAAATCCATTAAAAAAAAAAGTCATCTGTGGAAGCCGTAGTACTGTAAAAAGCACGACCAATCATTTTAACCGGCCCGGCTAAAGTAACTGTATGGCCTATCAGCCTTTCATCTGTGGACAAACTTATCTCCTGCCCTCATTGGTCATGTGCGTGTTCGTGTGTGTTGGGGGAGGGGCTCTGTAAGGAAGTAGCAGATTTCTTCCGGCTGTGTATTTTCAAATTCTAGCGCACTCGAGCTGGTTTCTCCAAAATGACCTACCCCAATTCAATAAAACTATTTGTTAGAGAAATGGGACTTAATACTTGTCCTCATTAACCAGCCTGTTGCAAATGGACATAAAGGGTTTTATGAGGGGTGAATTTCACTCCTCATCACATTATACATTTATAATAATCAATCTGACAGCCTGAGCTGCTGTGGAAACCTCCACCTGACCTCCATTTTAGTTGTCTATGTCTGTGTTTTTGTTATAAGAAAGGAGAAATGGAAGACAGGCAGCCAGACAAACAAAGAGTGACGCAGGGCGAGTCGTAGACATTCCTTCAGTTGTTCTAAAACTAAACAGACTGAAGACCTTGACACATGACTCCTGTGTTTTTTTTGTATTTCCAGAAGAGTTCCAGGAAAAAGGAGAAAGAGAAGCAAACGTGTAAAGGCTGCAACGAGAGCTTCAATTTCACCAAGCGTAAACATCACTGCAAGTCCTGCGGAGCGGTGAGCATAGACGGGACAGAATAAATCGGGGCATTGTTGGGCAGCTTGTTGAATGAATTGATGGAGAGAAAAAAAGAGTTGGGGAATAAGTGGAACATCTCTTTCAGGCAATTAACTGTTAACAACTGAGCAGTTGTTCTCAATAACGTCTCTCTCCTCTCTCTGTCCTTCTGCAGGCCATCTGTGCAAAGTGCTCAAAGACCTTGGACAACAAAACCAGCCGAGTGTGTCCCGAGTGTTTTGAAGCCAGCCTCAGCCTGGAGACTCTAGGTGTTAGTGAACAGAAAAAGAAAGCAGCACCTGAGGTGAGACACATATGCTGCACCTGAGAACACAAACACACTGAAAAACATTTAGAAGCATGTGCATAATGGATTTTAGATTCATGCCAATCCAATCATATCCAGCTCTCCCAGAATACCAAAAGTCAATGTCAAACAGACGGCACTGCTGGCAACAAAAAGAGAGAATGGAGAACAGCAGTTAACTTATTCAGTCCAGTACACTCCCTTTACTGAATACCAAGTCAATGTCTGAAATCATTGCACAGACACATAAAAACACCCATTATACCCATGCTTTACTGTACATGTGAATTTATGAATCAACACAAATGTACATTGAAAGATCCATGTATAAACAAATCCATCTGTATCAGAGCAATACAATAATGAGATTTCAGCTTATCAAGGAGAACAGTACTTTAAATATATATTGTTGTGATTGATTCTGTCACGTCTTTCTGGCTGTTTTCTCAATGACAAGATCGCTAAAAAAACAAGTGAGATCAATCACCACATGGGGGCGCTGTAAGCTGCACAAGGAATAGAAAAGGGGCAGCATGAGCTCGAACAACTGTCTATGTACAAATCTCACTGTGTCCTATATTGTCGTTACGTAATGGTGTACAGTGTTAGGTCTGCTGCTCATCACGTTCAAAATCCCAATCAGTCATCTTTGTATTTTAAATACACACCTATTTAAATTAATTAGAAAACAATATTTATTGTTAGTGTTTTACAAACAATATATAATAGTTTTTCCTTATCTTTTTTTAGCGACAGATATCTCTCACGGGGGACAACTGCCTGCTCTGTGGCCACCTTCAGTTGCAGGAAAAAGGGAAGAGCTGGTCCAAAGTGTGGGTGGCTGTCACTAAGGCTGAGCCACTGGTGCTGTACTTACAGAGCAGTGGACAGGTAAGCGTTCAACACACACACACACACACACACACACACACACACACACACACACACACACACACACACACACACACACACACACACACACACACACACACATATACATCTGGAGGTATGATAAACTAGCTGTTGATTCAAAAATAGTCCAGCTTTTTGTCACATTTAAGGATTATACTGTATACTTGAACTATTCTGTATGTTTTCATTATTTTAGTCTCAATACAATGCATAGATCAAACCAAATGTGGTTAGCACTGTACAAATAAAGGACAATAATCTTTACAAACCAGATCCCCCACATGTTATCTCTTGTAAATCCGCTGATTTATTTGTTACAGCGCTCTGGATATATATCTATATGTCCTGCCCACTTTTATACAGTGCTCCCTAAGCATATCAGTGAGCATGTGTAGGTCAGATCTATCCAATCATGCCTGTGTAAACCGTCTGTAGATCAGTGCTGGGAGGATTTAGTGACTTTGAATGTGATCATAGGAGTAGCTGTCTGTGACGCTGCTCCGCTGTCTAAGGTTTAAGTTTGAATTAACCAGAAGAAGCAACACTTTGAATTTCAAGTAGTTCCTTGAAATCTTGGCTTTGACTGTAGCAGTAAATCTACTCAGAACATCCCAAGGATATGCATGTCACAAGCGATTTACATGATTGCTCAAAATAACGTTTATGCTTTCCAAAGCAATCATGTTTGGAAAGCTTTTTGCTAAAGACTGTGATTCTCTGTCATTCACAGAGGATGGCACAGAAGGGAAGTCAACCTGTTAAAGCCTCCCTCGGTTTCATTTCCAAGACTAATATCCCAATCCCAACGCATGCCATTTCAAAGATTAGGATTAATGCGAGTTGGACGAGCATTTTCTGTTTATACAGAAAGAAAGAGGGGGAAGGGAGAGAGGAGGGCTTTATTATACATGCCTGGTAGAAAATATTCTCCTGCAACTGAGGAGACAAGCTGTCACTTGCTATATTTAGAGTACGTGTCCTCACTTTTTAAAGGTGAACCCAATTTTAAATACTGCCAGATCTCATCTTATTTTACTAATTTCTGCAGGACTCCAAGGGGGCGAGAGTGGTGCCTCTCCCTGGGTTCGATGTGAGTGTGATGCCGCCATCGGGAAGTGAGAAGGCAGAGATCAAACACGCTTTCCGGCTCTGTCACACCCAGCAAACTTTGCTCTTAAGTGCCCAGGATCCAGAACTTCAGACCAAGTGGGTAGACGTCCTCTCAAGAGCTGCCCGCGGAGAAACACCCACGGACGCATCTACGAGCCAGACTGAAAACAGGAAGAGCCAGTAGTGGCCGTGTTGTAGCCACAGGACTCGCTGCCCCTCCCTCCCTCTCCTGTGTATAGAGCACACATTACTTGAATTCACTTTACCTTGGCACTTTTATGTTTAGTTTTGTGTTCTTCCCTTTTGAAAGGACCACTCAATCCTTCATATGCCACTTCAATCTACTCCTCGTGACCACACAGCTACGTCCTGTTCGCTCTTCATCTTCCTGTCTCCCTCGAACACACAGAGAAACAAGAGCTATGCTATCATGCCACCAACTCCACTGTATGCATGTGTGGTTGGGATGTATTAGTGATTTTAAAAGCCAGAGAAGACTAAATGTTTTATTTGTAATATAGCTGAAGAAAGTTCCTGTATGCTTTTTTTTTTTTTTAAAGATGACGTTTCTTGTACATTATGCGACTGTGTTTTGAAGCATTAAATCTTATGTGTGTGTCTTTCCATTTGTGTGTGTGTGTGTGTGTGTGTGTGTGTGTGTGTGTGTGTGTGTGTGTGTGTGTGTGTGTGTGTGTGTGTGTGTGTGTGTGTGTGTGTGTGTGTGTGTGTGTGTGTGTGTGTGTGTGTGTGTGTGTGTGTGTGTGTGTGTGTGTGTGTGTGTGTGTGTGTGTGTGTGTGTGTGTGTGTGTGTGTGTGTCCTGCTGTGTTTATTAAGTATTGAATGCTAGTTTAAGAAACCTGCAACCACCTCTCTGTTCTCTTCACCCCTGCTGGGGACACAGTGGCAGTTCAGTGGGTATTGTACAGTATGTATACTATAGTGCGATGTAAGGAAACAAAGAATACAAAAGAAGACATTTTAACTTAAAAATAAAAAGAGATGTGTACGCTTGTGGCTGGCCACCTGATGCTCCCACTGACAGCTCCCTTCTTACAGACTCTCCATACTACTCTCACAATAACTCCCTCTGAGACCTTTAATCTGAGTCTGATCCACAACATTTCCCCTCGTTCAGGAGTGTGACTTCTCCAGATGAGAGTACACAGCCAGAATAGGATAAAGTGGCCTCAATTCTGACCCTTTCCTGCAGGTTTAGATCCTTAATATCCCCACTTGTACACATGCTTAATAAATCATATCCATATATTTCTCTCTCTTTCTTAGCATAGCAATTGTCTGCCTGCTTTTCTCCCTTTGGTGATGTGATGGAAACCAAGTACTGTACTGTAAAACTGTTAATTCTGCCTTGCCTCCCTGAACCCTGCTCCTATCAGCCACCAGCCTTTAAGCAAAAGTAGCAAAAAACCTTCTCATTGGATCTCTTTGTGCATGTGAACTCACTCATATTTATGTACCGTGCTCTGAGATCTTTCCCCTTTTCCTCCTTTTTACGCTCCAGATCTCATTCTTGTCGTACTGTAAGTGAGCAGCAGTGAGTGTTTTTAACGATTGTGCACAGTGGAATAGCAGTCAAGCATATCATCAATAAACAGAAGTTGTGATCCATTAAGTACCACGCTGTCGAACAAGATCTTCATGTGTCTTTTCTTTATGTCCGCAAATATGTATTTCTTTGTCTTTTATGAACACACAGGAGTCCACACACCTCGGATATTAGGCTTGCTCTTTCTCCAAGAGTAAGGGTAAGACTAATATCCTTGATAGTTAATTCCTTACTTGTTCTCCAAGAGTAAAGGAACCGCTGTCACAAACAGACATGAATTGACGTTCATTGACTCCAGCCACTGATCTCGTACTGATAACACACACAAAACAGCATATGAGACAATGTTGGCGGATATTTGATTTAATATGCTGATGGGATGTAAGAGGATTAATGTCCATGTGGTACAATGTAGCCTATGTGTGCAAGTGACTGTCTGTGGCAAGCAAGTGTGTCATCCAGGGTTATACTGTACTGTCGTTTTAGTCTCTTCTTTTTAAATTCATGTTCACTTCCAGTTTTTAATACAGTATTTTTCCTGACTTCCTCTCTGTACTTTGCACTGTAGGCTTATATCAGAGGGAAAAACTGAAAAGTTCACTTAATTAACCGACTAAGAGCGTGCAGCCATGCTAGCCGCCCTGTGAGCTATACTTGAGCAAAGTGGTGCTTTGAAATACATGTTAACATCAACATGGACATGCTAACATGCTGGTGTTGAACACTTTTGTGTATCATGATGACAATTCAGTCTGGATCAAACTGAAGGACTCACCAATGAGCAAAAATGCCTTCCCTAAAGCTAAGCAACAATTTCAGTTTAGATTACATCGTTTTCCACCTCCCTGTTAATTGTTTTCATGCCCTTTGTTTTCATATCATGCTTGTTAGCTGTGATTCACTTCTTGCTATTGCTTGTTGGAATGTGAACTAGTGTGTTGGTATTAAATAACACCGCTGAACAGTATAGATACTGTGGGAACAATATTCCATTGCATTGTGCATTTTTTGAAGAAACACATTACCCTTCTATTGGCAGAAGTATCGCTGTCCTCATAAGCACAACTCTGAAGCTTCTATACACAGATGTCTTCATGGTAATCTAATTATTGCTGTTTCTATCTGACGTCAGAAGATAATGTGTATATTGATACAGTATATCTGATGCTTTTAATCAGGTTCCTATAAAGAAATGTGTTGTTTAGATATTTTAAATTTGTGTGTGTGTGTGTGTGTGTGTGTGTGTGTGTGTGTGTGTGTGTGTGTGTGTGTGTGTGTGTGTGTGTGTGTGTGTGTGTGTGTGTGTGTGTGTGTGTGTGTGTGTGTGTGTGTGTGTGTGTGTGTGTGTGTGTGTGTGTGTGTGTGTGTGTGTGTGTGTGTGCGCATGCGCATGCATGCATAGTATTTTCAGTGAGCAGTGATTGCATACTTCAAACTCTTTATTTATGCAGCCCCTCAAAAGACAGAACAATACAATACATAAAAGTAGGTGTGGACAGGGTGTATTGTTGCTGCCTTGAGTCCATTTTTATACATCTTGATTTAATTCAGTTCCATCCTCCCTCCCTTTGTTTTGTCTCTTTTTCTCTATCACGCTTGTTTTTGCAGTTCTTGCGGACAGCAACGGATTTAACGTACATTTAAAGGGAAAAGGAGAGACGACAGCTATTGATAGGCTGTATGAACTGTAACTTTTTTATTTAGCAAGTCAAAACAAAGTGTCAAAAATGATGAATAGAAAGGCATGGTGTCTCTGTAGATCTGGTCGCTCTGGTGCAGAGATAGAGCAATCTGCTGACTGCCTCCTTCTGTCATTTCACATGCTGTACATCCAGAACCGAGTAGAGCAGGGTGGGTTTCAGCAGGACGGGGACCACGCTGAGATAAGCTTTCATCGTCTCCCCAGAGTCCTCTCCTTGAAAGCTCTTAGAAAAGTCCCTGTGCTGTTGTTTTACTTTACAACTAATCTTTTACTCTTTTCTTTGAAAGTATATCAAACAGCCCTTTTCTTAAGAACAGAGTGTGAGGTTAGGTGCACTCACATCCTGAGCTTGTGGCAGGAAGTCTTATTTCTTCCAGTGTGCACCTCATCACCTCTCTCTTTCTTGCTTTCACTTCTTTGCAAGTAACGGCTGATTCTACCAAGGTTTCGTTGTAACTGTGACATTTCGAGTTGACCTCCATCAGGGCGTCCTTTAACAACTATTTTCATCAACAGCCCACACCTCTTTGAATAGAGCACAACTTGAAGGGTTGGTTCAACTGAGACATTATTGTCAGCAGAAAAGGTACTACAGAACAGTTGTAGGTGAACCAAAGCAAAGCTTAACATTTGAAATGATTATGTTTGTTCAGGGCTTCAGGTTGTTGTCACGATGTTGTGAGGCTTGTTCCTCTCCCACGACAGCTGAGGGGAATGGTTTTAATGGGAAAGCTGTCGTATGGCACTGGAGCGTAAGCCTCTTACCAGCTGTTTGTGTTTGTGTGTTTGAGTGTGTATGCATGTCTGGCCTAGAAACATTTGCATTTTGCTTCCCTAAATCTCTGCATACACCACCCTGCTGACCTATTATGGGAAAGTGGGATGAACTCTTGTCTTTCACAAACAGTACTCTGTACTGTTCTTTTTCTGTAGCACTCATTTCAGACACTCAAGCTGTGTCTGAAATAACATTTTGATTTATGACGCTAACCATTGATTGATTGACATGTAATTTGGAAGAGACATTCTTTGTCCCTTGAGGATGATTCATAATCATCTGCAACCCTGACTTTTTATGAAGTGACGGCAACACCTCTATAACTATGACTGAATACCCATTAACCTCCACTGTACTCTGAGATTATTGCCAAGAGCAGCAGTTTGGCATGCTGACAATAGCCTTATAGCATTCAGCTCAAAGCACAGCTTTAGCCCAGGGCACTGGTTCCCATTCAAGTGAGTCAGAGCCCCCAGGGGTTTACAAGGTAAATCGTAGGAGTTGCAAGATTAATGAACAAAATAGGAAAAAGGAACAAGGAAATATTTGACCATGGACTCAATTTACCAAAATAACCTGAACCATATATTTACTAGCAATTGTACTAGTTTTTACTTTAGTGTTTCATTGGACTTCAAACAACCTGATTTTGTAAAAATAATGGGTACTCTTCCGGTCCCCTAAATCTATCAATAGGAAACAATCTGAGAAGAGCAAATGTGGAAAAGAAAACTTTGTAATACTTTAAAAGGGTCATAAGCTAAAAAAGTTAGAAACCACCGGCATAAGGACGCTGAAAAGTTAAAACTCCAGGAACATTGTCCCCATTAGATTTTTTTAGAATTGTAAAGCACAAAGTCAAAAGTCAAAACTACTCTTTCTCTAAGTGTTATTGAAACATAGATGGCCCGTAAGCTCAGTCAAGCAAGTAAGCTGAGCGAATGAGCCAATAAAAGTTAGGTTTTTGACACATTGATACTGAATGAACACAGTGACATTTCAAGGTCAGGAAAAGTACATTCATCATTATCTCTGAGCTAGCACAGGACAGCATCTTCCCAATACAGCCGAGTATTCAGGACATCATAGTAATTGTGTCTGGACATTCAGTAAGAGACGAGCAGTTTGTCAATAAAACACAGGATTTCTTGTAGATGTGGACGTTCACACACAATTTGTATTATATGGCCGCTTCACTGCTTAGAGTAATTAGAGATGAGGCAAGTCTAGCTGTACTTTATAGATTAAAGTAATCAAAACGCCCTTTTTTAACCAGTATGGATCAAATAGCAAATCTTTCCTCAATTTTATTTCGGTACTTCACTTTGGGTTCCTTTTCCAGCTTACTATTCACCCTTGCTTGAAAACACAGTGCACTAGATAACCCGGTGTCATTACACTACACAATACACTGTAGTCATAGTGAGTTGCATCATGCTGCCTTTAGCCATCATATCTGCAGCAACACCCACACACGAATGCAGTGAAGCAAGTCCACACTTCCCCATTCCTGTAAAGGAAGTGGCTGCGGCTGTTGTTTTTTTACCACTTCGTGTTTTGGCCTCTTGTACTCTAAATCAGATGGTGGTTTGGCCCCTGCCCCTGTTTCATTGCCAGGGTGCGGTTAATGTAAAGTTAAGTAAGAATTGTATATTTTCAAACATTCGTAATCATTGTTCGTGTTTAGATCTGAACACGTCACATCTCGATGTCTATGCTGAAACACAACTCAGACGCTCTGGTGGAAACGTCCTTTAATAGAGTCTGAAGATACATGATGGAGATTTACTAGATGAAGATGAATTACTGGAATAGTCATAATACATCACCAGAGACTACATCATTCACCTCTTTGTCTCATTTACAGCATAGAGTGGAGGTGGCTAGAAAATGTTTTATGTCATTCAGATCAAAGCCTTAGAGACAGTTGGCCTTCCTATCATTTTATGCTAATCTGAAACCGTTAAGCTAGGTTTGATGATGACGACTTGAGGTCTATTTAAGTGAATGAGCAGAATGTCCTCAGAAGCGATCTACGGTTTCATTAGCTCTCCCCAAATACTTTACATCTTCCCATAAAATAAAGCAGCATTGTTCATGGAATAATAGAGTTTTTCTCCATTAATTCCCAAGAAAATGTAATATCTAAATAATTATTTAGTTTCACACCTGTTTTTGCTCTGACAGAAATGTAAATGAGAGTAAACATGCACGCAGTTGTACTCCTATTTAATTAAACTGCAGCCTAAATGAGCCCATCTAATGATGAAAGCATTATCCATAACTGAACATTCTCTACTCTGGGCCATTGAACAAATGATGTTGTAAAACACCAGACCTGAATGTGTCATTATACAGAACATCTAACATCTCATTAGCTTGGAACATTGTGAAAGGCAGCATGAAGTGAAAGAACTAAGGTGCCATTTTGACAATGAGTCATTTGGCAGTAGCATATTAATAAGTCAAGTGAGATGCAGCTAAGGAAAGTCTTAATGTTCACAAATATAACCTACAAAGAAACTGTAAATCTAAGATACACAAATACATTTATAATAGAGCAGCATTTGGTCACTACTGCAGCGTTACTGCATTGGTATGAAGAGGTTTGAATACAATCTGGACCCGGAGACATTTCTCAACTTGTGCTCACATAATGTATTGTTTGCTGAGGCCCTGTTCCTCCCTTGTCCGTAATAATAAGGTGTATGGATGAACGCACAGAGAGACACTCTTGAGATAAGCATGCGGATGAGCTACACACTGGAGTCACTAGACCTTGGCAGCCCTGTCAGATTTCTATTTTCTCTGTCATCAAACCTTGTCTCTTTTCTTTTTCCGGCGTCGCTACTTCACAAAACTCAGAGGAAAGAGAAACAGCTTATCTGTATTTGCAGCAGCACATTCCCTAAACTCAGAATGTTTTCACAATCTCTCTCTTCCCTTAGTTTTTCCTCCTCCTATATGTTCAGGGCTAGCTCACTCTCTTTTCTCTCCTGTTTTCTCTCAGTATATCCCCTCCTGCTACACTTCAGACCCTCTCATCTTTCATTTGTTTTCTTCAGCACCGTCGGGACGCCCTGCTGTTAGCTCTCGGTCAATACGTCAGCGGGAATCATCCCAGGTCGCCCCGGTTCTATTAACACTGCTTGGCGCACATGGATGTCTAAACACTTTAGAAACCTGCAGGGTAGCTGTGACACAAAGAAACGGTTGCAATTCTGTGTGTTTCGTTCTTTCCTTAAATGTCCCCCATATTTGATAATTTTACCTTTTTTCCTCTATCTATTTCTGTTCGTCTCTGATGACAGGGGAGGTGAATGGTCTGAGCGTCGGGGTGGAGGGCTGTTCGGAGGAGGTATTTATTTGGAGTTGAATTGTAGGTCCAGCACTTTGGTCTAGACTAAAGTGTTTCAACAACTATAGCCTTTTGAATGACATGCTACATTTAATGGAAGCCATCCCAGATGATGAATCTTACTGACTTTAGTGATCCAACTATTTTCTCTTGCTCCAAAATGAAGTTGTCAAGTTGAGTGAATATTCCTGTAACTGTTGGATGTCCCTGTCAAGATGAATTGCAATAACTTTTTTGACTTTGCCCAATACTATTACGATCAAATACAGGCAAAACTAAGGATATTAAAAGGTTAGCTTGCACACAAAACTATAGGACTGTCACCATGGCAAACACAGTCAAATCAGTTTCACCACTAAATGTTTGTGCTCACATTTAAGTAAATATTAGGCATTTGTGTGATGAAAAACAATCACAAGCTGGAAAGGAAGTTCTGTATCATCTGAGCTTAATCAAATAAATTAAAGGTTGTCATTCAATCTGCCTCACTAAATAAATCCCTTACCAACAGTATAACTGACTTAATTTCTCCTCCCTGCACCACCACAGCAATACTGTCCCTCATCTTCTGTGGTGTATGAGCTAAGCTGCCTTGCAAGCTGTGCACGTCTGAGGTAGCACTGACGCAAATAAATGCTTGATCAACTCAATTTCCTCCTAAAGTCTCATTCTTCTCACCTGCCATCCGTTTCCCATCTCCTCTCTCTTTCATTCCGTGCTCTCTCCCAACGAGCGTCTGAAGGTTCAGATTTATGAAGCAACCCGTTCGCTGGTGGCCACAATCCAGCCGAAGCAAGTGATTTGTTCAGAGATTACTGACAGAGGAGACAGAGATAGGAGTGTTAATAATGTTATTCACAAATCACCAAGTGTTTGTGTGCGTGCGTGTGTGCGTGTGCGTGCACGTGTGTGTGCGTGCATGCGAGAGAAAAATAGGTTTAATTTCATTAAGTAGTCTCTACTTTCCTTAACAAAGGTATTCAACCACAAGCATTTCTCAGCAGTACAGAGACAGTCCATCCTTATTAATGAGACCCTGGTACTAACATGAAATGGTTTCTGGGAAGTGTTTTATTTTTAAACACTATTTAAAAAAATATGAATTATTCTTTTAACAATGACCTTTTCGACAAAGCCTTTCAGCCTATATGGAGAAGAAGCCTTTAAATACAATAATTGCCACAGGAATGGTGCAGTGTAGTCTCTTGGATGCTTGTTTTATCACTTTTGGAACTAACGAAGGACTCTTCAGCGAGGGCACCTTCAGTCTCCTCCACCCACACCTCCGGACATATGTGGCCCTGGTCGAGCAGCAGTGTTGACTGGGGCCGCTGGCAGCGTGAGATGCGGGCCCCTCCTGCTCTACTTAATTACCTGTGTGATGGAGTGGCTCCCCACCAAGCAGAGGCTGTCAGGGGCAGTGCGGACACACAGAGCTGACCACTCTCACCCGCCTCACCTTTTCCCTGCCTCTGCTGTCAGATCAGGTTATTAATAAAACAGCAACAGCAGGAGAGCATCACCTGATTTCCTCCCAATGTTTTTTGCCTCTCTTTTCAAAATACTCAATAACAGCATTATCCCTTTTTAATACAGTACAAAAAGGACTTTGTTGACTGTCCCAGGCTTCATTAGGACGCCTCCTTTTTGTCTATTGGTCTACACAGAGAACACAGGCCTGCAGAGAATTAAGTGGAAAGTACTGAGGGTCCAAACTGTACCCGTTGAGACTTTGACAGAACACACTAACTGTTGCTGTAGCAACCAATTCCAAATCAGAAGAGAAAACTGGATCACTAATTTCTCAAAATGTCCTCTTCCACTGTGTCCCTGTCTCTATCTTCTCTCTCTGCTCAAGGTAATCTAAACATATTCTCAAACATGTGTAGTCTGTGGACCCTGAGCAGTTGATTTTCCAAAACGTTGTTCAGGGGTTGGCTTTCTTTCAGCAATATGCGGGAACACTGAACTCAAGGCTCCCCAGTACAGCTGCACACATTACGAAACACAAGGACACTTTTTTTCATGCCTATCAGATTTAGATCAGTGGAAGCAATTAACATTTGTTCAACAAACACATACCTCTGCCACCTGACTTGACATGTTTAAAAAAGGACAGGGTTTCTCCATAGGGAACACTAAGCAGCCTATTTTAGTACAGTTTTGAATACAATTCTTGAGCATTTAAATAGTCCTCGAGTCTCATAGGAACACTTTTAATCAGCTATGCTAATGCTTCATGAATGATGAGAAAACTGCTGTCTCCCAGTGTGTCTGAGGTGTTGTGGGGGTTTGTTCAGGTGATCAGGACTGCGCCTGTGGAGACACTTATCATCCACTGCAGAAACAGTCATGCATGCCCAGAATTCTCAATGACATTACACCGGTGCTGCAATGTCCGGTGCTGCTCTCAGATGAGAATGCCAAGTGAAGAGAGACCTCCATATTATGTGTGAGCAGAGGGAGCAGGATTTGTGTGTGTGTGTGTGTGTGTGTGTGTGTGTGTGTGTGTGTGTGTGTGTGTGTGTGTGTGTGTGTGTGTGTGTGTGTGTGTGTGTGTGTGTGTGTGTGTGTGTGTGTGTGTGTGTGTGTGTGTGTGTGTGTGTGTGTGTGTGTGTGTGTGTGTGTGTGTGTGTGTGTGTGTGTCTGTGTGTGTGTGTGTGTGTGTGGATAGAGAGATCTTCTGCAAGTACAGAAAATAGCTCATGTATTTTGACCCTTTTGAAAATCACTTTTCTTTTTTCTTTAGATCTCTAACATTATATATATATTTCCACATCACAGCAACCCATGGCTACTCATTTGATTAAGTATCAGAGCAGTGAAACAGTTAGATCTATGATTCATCATCTAGGTCACATGTTATCACACCACAAGTCTATCTCAACTGACAAAGTGAGACAATGACAGACAAGTGAAAAAAACACATCTGTCTGACGTCCTAACAGAGAAGTGTGGTTACTTACAGGGAAAAATACGTTTTTCAAATGAGCAGTCAATTTTTATTCCCTCTTCCACCTTTTATAAGACACTTTACTATATTATCAATATGACGTGTAGCCCTTTGTATTTGGCACAATTCTGCAACTTGCCATTATTTAATGAGTATATTTTGAAGCTGATGTTGAGCATACATTTGTGCCAGATATGATGCCAGTTTGGATAATCAAGCTATAAATCTGTTCATAAAGTAACTCCCTTTAAATTAAAACTCACACTTAAGCCGGATTTTTGCAAAAGAAATGTGGGTACTGGAGTTAGGACTGGGAACAGTGCAGTCTAAAATATGTTTCTTAATGGCCCCACATTTCTTAAAATGAGCTTTACATCACGTAGTATGTGCGTGTCTTTTGATCATGTTCAACCCTGTCTGAAGTATCACGTCTTGACTGAAACCGAGCAGCCGTGCCACATCCTGCCCACAAAGAGAAGGCTTATTTCTGCTTTATCCTGCTCTCAACTTGCATATATAACTTTATCTGACCTTGTGTAATTCAGAAAGTCCTTTTGTTTGGTCAACAACAAGGTCTCCACCGATCACTTCAGCTCTCTTCGTACTCTCGTGAGCCCCTGCCCCTGTCCAAACCGGGGAATTTGAACACGCTGATGTTGCGGTGAGAAAGCGTTGTGGGAGGACCCTGTTGATGACAGGCTGCTCACTGAAAGGCAGAGGGACTCACGCACGACTCCAGTCCAACGGAATCCCGACTTGTTTAGCCTGTACCGGGTACAGAGGAGCTCCGGTGCGCAGTCTTTACGCACACCAAACAGCGGAGCGGGGGACGTCTGTCAGTCACCACCATGTCAGCGGCAACAGCTTCGATAGCAGATGTGTCCCGGACTGATGTTACCAACAAAGATGACAGCCGTTACCGGAATAATTCAGGTAAAAACGATGAACTGATTCAACATGCTGTCTCGAATTGAGCATATGCTCTACTTCTCTTATTAACAGAAAGGCCTGTATTTTAGAATATTACATATACATATTTTGTAAGAGGGTTGTCTACAAGTTTTATTCAAAGATCATTGCATTTATGTATTGAGATTTAATGTATCTTTTGCAATATCTCTCTAGTTTTAAAGTTAGTGTTCTTCAATAACAGTCAAGGATGCATTACAGATTTGATCTTTTGTTGATGGGTCTGTGATGATTTCTGAGAAACAAAAATTGCATAGGTGAATACACTTTCTCATATAATAATAGTTGTTGGCAAGTAAATGAACATCATGCAGTCTGTCTGTCTGCCTGTCTGTCTGTCTGTCTGCCTGTCTGTCTGTCTGTCTGTGACACCTCAAACTTTGACTGTGCTTTCAAGCCCCCTGTGGTGATAAAGTGCACCACATTCTTCTCCTATAGGGGCACAGCCCCTAGGAAGAACGTCACATTCTTGGATGTTTTCTTCCAGTGAATAATTACAAAGAGGAAAGCTACAACATCTCTCCAATGCCAGAAGTGTATTGGTTAAAGTGAACACCAGTAGCAGCGTTTCCTCAGTAAACAGGCACACTTGGACTTGGCCTGATCACATTATCCGTCCCAGTCGTGCTGGAAATCACCGACTTGATGTCATTGTTTTTATTTGCAACCCAACAGCTTGTGTCATGATGAAGTGATTTTATGTTGTTGGTTCTCCGTGCCAGACTGCTGACGTACCGAGCTAACACAGTGAGAGACCTCCCCTCCTGTAGCCAATATGCTGAGCACTGTGCTGTATGATAACCAGTTGTTTAGCATGGCTCCAGATGGCCCTTATGTTTCCACCAGCCTTGCAGGCCTTTTGTTTAATGATTTATCACATTTCCTGTTTCGATATTGTTAGAATCCGATGCAGCAGAGCACCAGGCGGTTACAAGGGGGCGGACAGTGTTTTGTCACACATCGTTGTGCAGCCCTTCAGGGGTTCAGTGCTGGTAGCTGTGGAATGATTGTCCCATCCAACATTACATCCCATCTGCAGTGCTCCATTCTTCTTTGTTGTTCACCCTGAACAGTTGTTGTGCTTCTTTTGCATTCAGAGTCCTCGGTTCATCTCTGAGAAAACACATTTCTTTTGAAGATACATGAATTATGCATCTATTCAAACGTTAGCTGAACTTTTAATGATTAACGAACTTCTAACTATTTTCTTTTAGGTCAGGCTCAGTGTGCACCCATGACCCTGCCAGTCCTGGGCACCCAGAGGATCATCCAGGGCAATGGCACCACGGTAGGGACAGTCATCTCCCTGCAGTGCCCAGCCAAACACAAACTGGTTGGAAGTGAGCTGAAGTGCGTCATGGACATAAACAGCCCCCACTGGGTGGGCGAGACCTACTGTAAACGTGAGTAACTAAGACCTAGCTAATTTAGAAATATTTCCTCTTAATTATGCACTTTATAACTAAAAAGTGTGTGTGTAGAATACATCCTTGGATAAAAGCGTCTAACAAGTGATATGTAATCTAATCTTCAAAATACTTATACTGGGAGAATTGCAGTGGCTGCAAAACCTCCCCTGAACTGTCTGTCTGCTCATTATTGTGAGGAAATGGGATAGACTGTATATTAACCATCATGTGATAGACATTGTGGCTGTGGGCTATGTTACATAAAGATACTTGATATTTGGCTTGCCATAATGAATTCTTCTAAATGAGGTGAGGACACATTTGAGAGAAAAGTATGTCTTGCTTGGGGATAAAGCTCATTAAAGGAGAATATTAATGGTAATGGAGATAGAGAGGCAGGTGCACAGTTGGCCACTGTTTTGATGAGCAAGTGGAAAAGGGGAGAGCAGGATCTTAATTATGTTTCGGGATAAATCCTCATGGGAGAAAAGAAGCTGGTGGGAAACGGAAATAAATGAAAAATGGGATTTAGATCTTATTGTCCTTTCCTTGTTGGAAAGTAGAAAATCTGCCAATCTCCTCTGGTCAAAAATAATGAAATACTTGTGGGATTAGTTTATGTGCAGTGGCATACTTGTACATAGATTTTGCTGAATGATAAATGGAACTTTAAGTGCATGGCATTGAAATAAAGTCGATTAATCAGTCATCATTCTTCTTCTTCTTCTTCTCTCACACCCCAGCTCTGTCATATGAGGACTTTGGTTTCCGTGTGGCTGTTCTGGCATCCATGGTCAGCGCGGCCATAATCCTCTTCATGTCCATGGCCTTCATCACCTGCTGTTGGGTCGACTGCATGAGAGAAGACAAAAGGAAAAAGCAAGAGAGGTGAGATACCATAACACAAGTATAAGTTAAAATCAAGGTGACCATTCACTGGAGCTCTAATGTGTTTAAAGCATTTTCTTTCTTATATATTTTTTTAAAGCCAGCACTGTTTACATACATGTTCACTGGCTTCTTGTCTTCTTTGCTTATGCTGGCACATAGTGTGTTACCACTACATAAAGATCTGGGCAACAGTGTGAAAGAATAAGCCGATCTGTGTACCGTATCATCCGCTTACCTGCATGAGCATCCTCTTGCATGAGACAAAAATGAAACTCACTCAAAAAAAGACAGCTCAAAATCCACACTAGTATTTGCTGGCATTACTGATGTGGAAGTATTTTCAGCAAAATTAGTTATCAGTGAGTTTTCTGTAATGCATTCAAGAACTGAAGTACTGATATGCATGTTTAAATATATTTCTTTAACAGGGAGCAAGATACGTGGACGTGGGAGGAGCAGCACCAACATCAGGAAGACAACAGCTCTAACTACAGCCATAAAGGCAGGAACAACAACAACAACAACACCCCGGAGAAGGTGCTTTCACTTTGGGACCATGAAAACCCAGCCATGTTCGACAACATGCAAGCCTGCAGGTGAGATTTAGGCTGACTTTTGCTTAAACAAAGAAAAAGAAAAAGAAATGTCAATATGTGTGTAGACCACAACTTATTGTCTTTTCTTCCAGATGTCATCAGCAGTACTCCTATGGTCTTGACCGTGAATATGGCCCTGCTCCTCCACTTTCTACTCTCCCGGGCTATGACTACAACCAGCCTCTCTTACACCCAAACCTAGAATATGCAAAGATGTCTGGTCTTCCTGAATTCAGCGATCCTCCTCAATCCTCCAGCCAAACCATGAATCCAGGCCTGCAGATCTCAGCAGAGAGGCCTGGTTTCGTACGGCAGTATGGAGGACGGGAGAGCAGTTTGTCAGGAGTGAGCCCATCTACCACCGATGAATCCAACACAAGGAACATAAACCCTGCCAAAGAATTTTCCATTCGGATTATATCAGTGTGAAGTGCCATCATCAGTTAAAGACTTGGTTACCGGCCAAATGAATTGGTCTGTACAATGAAGACTTTAGGAAATAATAATTGAACATTCCTGATCTTGTTGAAAATATAATATCTGCAGGTCTGCACTGTATGAAGGCTCTATTTGCATACTGATCGGACAGATTTATGTGCCTTTTGAAAAAATGTAATGGCACAGTGCCCTCTGTCTGAAAAGAATAGCCATTGCACTTTCAGGACAAAGGCCTTGTTGGATGACAACCCCTATAATCTAAATGTCAAGGGACTTTCATGCACTTAACAGAGCTTTTCAGAAACAAGTCATATTGCTATGTTTTGGTTAAAGTTAACCACTAAGGAGATCTATGGAAAAGGGGTTCATAAAACATTACAGGCAGCTGAGAACTCATGTCAAGGCTCACTTTGGTGGGTGTGGAGATGAGCTGGGGAGCACTGGCCACAATGTAAATAATACGGTGTTATTTTTTAAAGAATGTAAATAAATGAAAGACTTCTACTGATAACAAGTGAAGTGTATTACATCATACAATGGTGTACCTTTCCTCCGAGGGACAAATGTAAATGTTTACACGCTATCGTGATAAGGTGGCAGCAGTGATTTTGTCTGAGTAATGATGTAGCACAGGAACACACAGGAATTTTAAGTGACATAATAATAATACAAACATTTAAGAATGTAAAATCAAAATAATAATAATAATAGGAATAATAATAGGGTTAGTCACAAAAAAATGAAAAATAATAGGGATAGTAATAATTATACTACTAATAATAGCGATTATATTAATAATACTAATAGTAATATAAATAATATTAACAGTGAGTATTATTAGGCCTAATGTTCTTATTATGATTATTAATAATTCTCTTTTTTATTATATGTCATTAACAGGTGGTCTAATTGAAACTAGAATAAAGGAAAATAGGGAATAAATGAAAGTGATAACTGACACCTCTGCGGTTCAGGCTGAGTAGTAAGAGAAGGTTTAGCTCCGGTAATCTGCCTGTCAGCTCAGCACAGGATACTCATCACGTGTCTCGGAGGTCATGTGGCCCCGGCAGGCGGCGCCGCTTGCTGATGTAACGGAGCAAAGAGACCGTCACACCGGGGACACCAGGAAGTTTTACCGGGAGCCTCGGAAGCACGTCCCCCAGTCTGTTTTTCAGTATGACAGGTTTGTGCAACATGGGTAAGATGTTTTGGGATATTTTTCAGGAATCATTGCACCCACGCTTCAAGGATACAGAGGATCACTGGCCGCCTGCTGTGCTGTTTGGGTGCGCCACTTGTTGAATATAATCTACAGTTTGTAAATGTTGTTGGTGCTATAGCAATGTGCTATCAAAAGCATTCATTTTGGCTTAATGTGACGAAGTGTTTGGATTATATTTCTGCTCAGATATCCAGCCTAAAAGCAAAACAAGCAGTTATATGTAAACGATAATTCAATAGTAATGTAGCCATTTAGAAAACATATGCATGCTTTACTGTCAATCATATCTAATCCTGATGTTTGGTTTAAGAGTATTCTAAAATAACTGCCCTTAAATATGACATTTAGATCATGTGATCTTTATTTACTTTAACAACAAATGTTGTTTATTTATTTCTAGTAGGATATTATCACCTGTTTTAAAGGTGTTGCCAGTTTTATTGAATACAAATGTAAATTGTATGTTTTTCAGAAATTATAATGCTGGATGTCACCACATTCACAAGGCAAAGATAGACTGTTGGAACGTGTAAAGTAAAAGACTAACAAATGGACACTGAAAAGGAAATCTTATTTTATATTGAACATTAACTTCAGTCACTAAGATACCCTTCTTGATTCCTCAGTGTTGAAAGCATCAAAGTGAGATGAGATCGACATCAACCGTGAGTTCGTAGGAAAATGTGGGATTGGTTTTGAAATCAGTCTGTATCTTAAAAAAACGTTTGCAAAATACATACTCAAATGATCATCAAGTTTAACCAGCAGTCAATAAAGGACATGGACTTCAACACATTTTTATTCACTGCAGACCTCCCGGGCTTCCTGTTAAAACAAATGTAAGAGCCTATTTTATTTAAGCACACTCTTTCGAGTCAATTTGTTATTAAGTGTTGTCAAATGGATAATTTTACAGCCACTGTATTTACCTTTTTAAACTGGAGAATAAACCTCTTAATTATTTATTTTCAGAGCAGGACTTGTGCCAAGACCAGTTTACCAAGAAACTAGCTACTTACTGTCAGACTAGACACAAAACCTGCAAGCCTAAAATTAGAGCTTTGTAGCATACTCTAATTGAACAGGGTCATACGTTTATGACCTGATGTGAACTCCACACAATGGCACATGCAGCTTTTAGATCACCAATGTCTTAATTTATATGAATTAAAAAAGTTTGAATGTAGTGTGCATTTAAGTTTGTCTTTAATGTTGTGCTTTCTATCGTCCTTGACTAGACATTGACGAATACCATGAGCAGCTCCAGAGGGACGCCCACTTCCTGTGCTCGGATCAGAGGATGGACACTGAACTGATGGACAGATTGGTGCTGCAGCTAAACAGGATCTACCCCCAGATACTCAGTGACAAGGAAGCCCACGGGGTCACTACAGTTAACATTTGACACTATTCCATCATGAAACATCCTGTTTTAAAAGTGATCATGTCTTTGCACCTGGTCTCTAGTACAGTGTGTAGGTATACAGTTGTGAACAGTTATTTATTTCATTACGTGTCCCCCCTGCAGTTCAGGAAGCTGAGCGTTCCCACCAAGGTGCGGTTAGCCGAGTTGTTGAAGCACCTGCACAGGAAGGGCGAGGAGGCATGTCATGAATTCTACAGAGGACTTCACATCCACGCTGAGGACGTCTACTCCAGCCTGCCCACCAGAGTCATACAGAAAGGTACAAACAAAGACAGATCTTAATGTATTTTTAAGATGAAGTTTCTCACAGAGATGTATTGAAGTAGTGTAACGGAAAGGTAATTCATTGTGCAGTAAAATGACTGCAGTGGTCATGTTAGGGGTGTCATAATATACCTGATTTGTACAAATAAATCATATGATGTTTATAATACAGATGGAAAATATTGTGTTAACAACCCAACGCTTTTTACCTATATTTTATCAATTATATTTAAGTTTCTTTGCATTCTCCTTACTCAATGTCTCACACACTAATGAGTGTAATTAAAAGCCAAAAAAGAGACAAAATACACAATAAAAAAGTATTGACTGCTAGCATTTATGCTGGTATACAGTATTTTAAAATGTTCTAAATTGCGATATTATTATCGAGAATTATTTTCACAATAACAATTTAGGTATAATCTGATATTGTTACAGCCTTATTTTAATTAAATCACCTTGCTTTACTTTAAAAAAAAAAAAAAAAAATGGTTCTGAAAATGGAAGTGAGAAAAGGTCTGTTCATGCCCTTGTGAATTCCTGTTAATAAAGTTAGTTACACTTCTTCTTTTCAAAGTCATGTTGTTATCCAATACATTTGAAGTGCAATGGTTTTGCGGATCTCACTTGCAACTTCCCTGGTGGCCCATATCGGTGGATCCCCTGCTGTGTAATTGCCTGTCTGGCCTAATGTAGCTTATCCTATCCAAGAAAAAGAAGGAAGCCAGTGTGTTGCCTGGACTACAGTGCAAGTAGTGGATGTGACTAAACATAGTCTCATATTAAAAGTGTTGGGTTGACCTTATTTTTCACTCTTTTACGTTCTAGAAACGTCTGATGCTAAATGGTCTAACACCATGGCGATCCACCAAAAGCGATATGTGCTGAATGACAGAGGTAAATCTATTCTATAAACTGTGGGTTTTCTCCGGAAGTTTTTCCTTGTATGATGTGAGGGTCTAAGGATAGAGGGTGTCGTTTTTTCTCATACTGATATTCTGAACAATCTGCGCTGTTGTATTAGCTGTAAAGTGTCTCTACTGTAGGCTATTTTTATTATATGTACAGCACTTGGCTCGACCAAAAATCGTTTATAAATGTGCTATATAAATAAAACTTGATTTGATTTGATTCAACAGCTCACACAACTTTGTGAGTACTGTAGATCAATAAATACACTTTCTGTTATTTATATATATTTGAGGTTCAATTGTAAATATAGTCATCTGCTATTAATCACAAAGGTCTTGGGGAGCGTTAAGCACAGGATGCAACAGGAAACCATTGCAAAATAGATAGAGACCATAACTGAATATAAGGATAATATTGTGCAAAATAAATTGACTGTATACTGGCATAAACAGACACCGCCTGCTGCCTAGAAAGTATTAAATCATTCTCGAACCTTTCTTAAAACTTTGCAGCAGATTTTTTTGTTTGTATGACAAGTAAAAAAAAGATAATTTGTAGTTAATGGGCTGAAATACAACTTTTAATCTGCAGTTGTAGTAGTTTTATTTTGCTGTATGAGTAGGATGTGTGTTTTGTTTTAAATGGTGGTCTTACTGTCCGTGCCTCTGTGCCCCTCACTGATTGTCAGATAAACCCCTAAAGCCCAACTTAGCTTTGTTCTTCTACAAACATAGTTGTCTGCTGAACCTTTTAACCCCTGGCATCACAATGTGGGCCCTGCTGCTCCACGCTGCTGCTCCATTCATCATCCCATTACATTCACGGCGCTGGCTTTGTGGGTCAAAAACAGCTTCCTCTGTGCGGCATTCCTTTGAACAGTCAGGGTGCTTCCACTGGGTCAAAGGTGTGTCAGCTGAGAAAACAGGTCATCAGGAATGACTCCCAATCGGAATTCATACAAAGAAATGATTGATGATGACTGTGAACAAGAAAACTGTGCACAGAGCAGCTTTGGATTATTGCCATGTAGTTTGTCATTATTATTTGTTTTACTTCATACCAATCATTTAGAAGACACCAACAAACTACACACATTTTGAATGCCCACCAGCTGATCAGATATTCTAGTGTTGTTGGTGTCATGTCACAGATGGGAAATGTATCCCTTTTCTTTCCTTTTGCAGGACCAATGTTCTTCCTGAGCTGTTTCAGTTTTGCAGTTGGAATTGCAATGCTCTACTATTACGGAGGTGAGTCATACAGAGGGTTCAGACTTCCCTGGACATTTTAAATTACCTTTGAATATCAATGTTCTCCTCTCTTTGTGTTGTTTCCTTCTAAACCACTCTCTCTATGTATTTCTTAATACTCTATGTTTCCCCTCTTTCTGCCTACAGAGGGTGAGACACTGAGAAGCACCGGCCCTTTTCTTCACTGCTCAGCAGCAAGATTTAGTAAAGGCGCTAAATATGTTTTTATATCCTATTCTGAGGTTGGCAGGCGAAAAAGAGAAGACCGTTAGATGCTGAATTGCTTGAGGCGCTGTGAGAGGAACAAGCTGTGAAATTTGCCACTTTGCTGTGCCAAACTCATACACACTTTGAGAGCTAAAAATGACACGCATTTGTAAGCACTAATTGACTTGAGCCGACACTATGTGTGTCATTCTGTCTTGAAATTCCCACAGCTGACGTTGCTTTACATGGATTTTTGGAAATAATCGTATCTGAATTTATTGTGCGTAAAAAACAATAATAATTCCAATCACATTTTCAGCTATAATGAAGCGGAATAATAACTGAGAAATTGCGCACCCACACAGCTGTTTTCAAATACTCAAAGACACAGACAGATTACACTGCTCAGTTAGAAGTTGGGTGGAGCTATGCAGGGAATCACATAATGTCTAAAAAATATGCGTCAACACGAATGACAGAGGGTTAAGCTGTCCCTCTCGAACAGGTACACCTAAACCAACAGGAAATACGGTATGTCAATCAAACACAGCTTGTTGACACACACACACAGTCCTGAGAAGAGGACTAATTAGGCAACCTAAATGAAAACGCCTGTGTTGATTGTTTAATTTGAGAGAGCTCTGGTTTACCACAGTTTCTCAAACACAAAATAGATATGTCCAACCACGCACACACTTCAGTGCCTTTATTAATACTGTGATGGTGCTGTTGGAAAACTAATGACTAAAGTGCACTGTAATCATTTTCATAATTTGCTCAATTAAAGCAAATGCTGACCTCAACTGGAGTGGTATCTTTTGTTTTTATGTAGTATGTCAAAAGAGTGACAACAAAAGACCCAGAAATGTATACAATTAATTAGCATTCAATTAAAGTCACAGTAATGAGCAGTGCCGTGTTCTCTCTAGGTTATGTCTGGCAATGTGAACATGATATAAAACAATTGTTTTTAGAACAACTATTACATCTGTTTCTTTATTACTATTTACTTGCAATGACAACTGAAAATTACATGTGGATAATGAGTGAATAAACGTAAGGCAATCACAGTCTTCCCAGAGCATTACAACAACAAGACATTTAGAAAGCGACAAAATATGAATCTGATGTTCACTGTATGAACAGGATCCGTAGAGACACTAGAGGGCGCCGCTCGCTCACTCAGTGCACCATAAGAAGGAAACATGAGGATGATGGAAAATGTTCTGGTGTGCTATAACAATGACAAACTGGAGCAACAGACAGCCTTCATTAATTAATAATGACAATTAAATTGATTGAATGACTAGAGTCAACTTTAATTAAATGCTACATTAAACACTGTCAATTGTTAATAAAGGACCTGTGTGCAGGGCGGATTTATTTTGTACTCTTTAAGCCCTTTTTCAAGTGTCTCCTAGGATTATGAATCAGTAGACAAAAGGCCACATTGGAGATGATACAGTACAGCTGTGGAGGAGAGTTCAGGTGCCTGATATCGGGAGATTTGCAACACTGAACAGCACTTTACCACCCCTCTCTTGTCTGAAAAGGGAGAGCAACAGATGAGAGATGGGAGTCGTGGAAAGGGGGGGGAGGTGTTGAAGGGGGTTGGAAGTGTCACCAGGGTGATTGTTCAGTTCGATTACTGGTATCCACATTCCCACGAGAGGAGGGAGCTATTATTAGTCCTGCAGTGCACGACCTCCATGGTCACCAGCATCCTCTGATGTCGGTCCCCCACAGGGCCGGTCATGTTCAACTCCAGGACTGAGATGGAGCAAGCAGAGTATAGGAGCCATAGACATACATAATGTATATATATATCAGTCCACAGATGTGCCCTGAGTGGAGCTGTGTGTGTCATCAATCTGGCTCTTGTCTCGTCTGGCTGTTTCCACGGTTACCAATGATAGTTGTGGAGGAGGAAAATAATGAGATTATGACGTTGGTTTGTCTGAAAAGGTGCTTTGTCACTGTAACATTGAAGAAATTATAGATTGGAACATGAATATTCCTCAGGTGTTGAGCAATTGATTACGTGAAACGGGCCCAAGCTGCTTTTATGTTCTTGTGTTAAACCACTCAAGTGTATAAAATGAGCATTTGCTCCGACTCTAATTGGGGTTTCAGTGACATTTCTGAAACACAGTCTAATTAAGGCTTCCACTTTAACAAGCAGTTCTGCTGGGGTCTGTGCTGTGTTGACTCTGACTCACCAGCTGCTGCTGGTCCAGAGAACCACAGACGCACTCCATCTTTGCTCAGAGCACAGAGAGTCATGGCACAACCAAACATTGTTATAATTGAATGTTAGGCATGACGCCTGTGGTCGGGGGCAGATGTATTGGTAAGGTTAAAGCTGTGGAGGTGCATGGTACGTGTTTTGAGTCAGCTGAGGCACACCCTTCAGTGAATACATTTGCTCAGCAGACCCATCAAATCTCTTGGTTCATGCTGTCTGGAAAAGAACCATGACATCTTCCTCCCACGTCATCACTGGCGATTAAAAATGGAAGCATGTTCTGCTGTCAGCATGTGTGTGTGTATGCGTGTGTTTTTCTGTGTGTGCATTTGTGTCTGGCCAGCGCTCAGGGTCACTATCGTTCAGCAAAGAGACAGACAGTGTGAGGTCACACAGGTCTCTGATCACAGTTGTCTCCACTTTCCTGTTTGTCCACTTGTAACACATGTTGTGTTGTTTAGCCCCAGACCCCTTTGTCACTACTGATGTTTCTCTCTTTTTCGCTGTTTTCAGTGCAGGACAATGTTTTTCTGGTAAATGAACAGTAGTTGGATGTTTTTGTGAGTCGTTTTCTGTTGGAAATTTCTCAGAGAGCCTGGAGAGGTCAGTGTGTTTGTAGGTCAGGTAGGGGATTGTGCAGTCCAGGTCAGGGGAGGACAGGCCTAAAAACATGCTGACTACATACATTTCTATAGCAGACAACTGCACAAAAAAGCAGGAGAGAAAATACCTGTTTGAGTGAGAAAGAGGTTGAGCATAAAGAATGTATGTGAGCGGCTAAAATGTAGAGAATACTTGTGTGTGTATCTTTGTGTCTTTTAGTTGCTTTGCTTTGGCCGCTGGACTCCAAATGCTGTGATGAAGATGTTGACAACCACTATGATAAAAACCAGACATGTGGTCAAGTTTTCCATAATGTTAAGCCTCCAATGCCTTTGCTCATCATTCAGGTTCCATCGAACTGACGACAAAACCAGAACATATAATTAAACAGTCTCCTGATACTGGACTCAAGCCAGCTGATTCTCCATGGATTTGGCTTACTACCATAAATCCATATATACTTAATTCTGGGAGTTTGAGAAATTCAAAGGCTCTATGAGTAATAACACAAATGCAGGAGTATCGTTTATTCAACTTTGGCAAGGCCATATGACAAAATA
The DNA here is from genome assembly GCF_949606895.1 of Notothenia rossii. NCBI lineage: Eukaryota > Metazoa > Chordata > Actinopteri > Perciformes > Nototheniidae > Notothenia > Notothenia rossii. Next base: position 15,664,242 of record NC_136902.1, read on the forward strand.
GTCATTACACTCAGTGTTTCCCTGTCTAAACTGCTATTTTGCTTAATACCTTTTTGAGTGAAAGCTGCGCAGAATACCGTTTACATTCTGCTAAAAATACTCTTTTAAAAGCTCAGAAAACATACCAAACACCATTTCTATAGGCCTTTTAAAACACTTTGGAATTGATAAAGTGTTTCAGATGTTGCACAAGTTCTGTCTGGGGAATATGAGACTTAACTTGTGAAACCTAGTTAAAAGCAATTGATTAATCAGATCTATATATCTATGATGTGTATTTTTCATACTGGTAACATACAGCAATAATCTCTCAAATATCCCCAAAAATCTATTTGGATTTCTGAGTTTTATTAAAGTTTGATTATAACAGGGAATTAAACCTGTCTTATGAGCTTGCAAATTCGTCAAATGGGCAAACAATGTGTTGATTGGGAAATTATTCTTATTTTTGATATAGAGAGAGGTCTATGAGACTTTAGGTCTATGACAACAGGGGTTAGTGGTAGAGCTAAGGACAACAAAACACAATAAACTGTTATAAGTTACACGTTTTTCAGTTATATGTGTAGCATTGAAGACAAACATAACTTTCATATCTATAGTTGGAATGTATACAATCAATAAACCATCTTTATAATATAATGTTTTTAATCCATTTTATCTCATTGGCCTTAGCTTCAACCTAACATTCAAATACTTGCATGTAAAATATCAGTTAATCAATATAGATATGCAGTTATTATATACAGACAATGACATCAAGCTTTTGATACAAAGCACAAGGAAATACGTCGAAAAAACAATACAGGGAAGAGTGAACTGATCAGGGGAAGCTTGTATTTCCTGTGTGACATATGCTCATGTGTGCCTAATAAACACCTTGATCTAAAAAATAATGAAAAATAACTAGTCAAAGTTGTCATCTTAATCATCACAGACACTGGCTACAATGATGAGACAGAGAAACTAAGGTACATTTCATGGTTAATGTGTGTGTGTCCACCAGGAAAACAGTACGGTATGTTTGTGGAGATTACCAAAGGTTAAACGGTGTAAAGACCCCGCCTGGTTGTGTGTGATGCTGGGGTGGGGTAGAGTGGGGTTAGGGGAGGCTGGTGGTATGTAGGCTGCTCACATCACGCACCACTGGTTCCATTAGACAGAGCTGGATCGGCAGAAACGGGAGGGGAGGTTGGTGGGGGCAGCGGGGTTCAGAGCAGTCAAAGAAAATGAAGGAAGAGGAGTGAAAAGAGCGATGAGAATGAGATGTGTTTGATATTCGGGTGGAGACGAGGGGGGCTTCTGGGGGTCGGGGGAGTCAGAAGATTTGGTGGATGGAGGGGGTCAGAGGGGGCAGGCGTTCATGAATGTGTGATGATGACTCTCACATGTTGACTGACCTTCTTCTGACATGTGATCCTTCACATACAAAAACAAAAAGAGTAAATCTTATTTTAGCATGAATTATGATGACTTTTTCTTTTGTGCACATTTACAAAGGGGTAAATTATGAGAGTATCTATTTTATAAATATATATGAAATCAAGTTGAGGAAAATAAACCAAGCATTAGAGTGGGAAATCACCTACATTTTATTAATTACATTTTATTTTATTATATTTGCTTTTAGATTAGAAATAGAGATAAATGACGTTGTACCATCAGAGTTGTTGTATTTCATTTTTGAAGAGGATACTAACAAACAGTCATTTATTTATTCCACCGGTTGGAGCTAAGATGAGTCAATGTGCGTCTCATCTTTACTCATCTTTCCATCTCAATGCAACAATTTTTTTCCAACACCAGATATGGCTGCTAAATTAGTGAATAGAAAGCTCTTTTCTATTTAGTTGTTTATTTACTGCATAGACATGAGCAGTGACAGGTATTGACACGTTTACACGCACGTATCTATAGAGAAACAAAGTAACCTCCCTCCTTCAACTCCCACGTGTGCTGACGGCAGCACTAAAACCTCGCAAACTATGACCTGGTGTCAGGCCTTGTTTCCATGGTTACAGCTAGGCCAACTGGTAATGAGTTGTTTGTCAGGATTCCGTGGACTTGACATTGGTGAATCTTAATAAGAGACACACAAAGGGTTGAGAGTGACGTTTACCAGACAAAGAAAAGGACTATTTTCTCACCTGTGAAGATGAGCAGGACTCCGACTGCGACCTGCAGACACAGGGAGATGCTGATTAGAGTGATGATGGGAGTGTAAAAGGAGAAGTTTGGTCCCTGCTCCATCACAGCCTTTAGCTGGGATGCGTTGGCCATCAGTAGAGCCACATCCAGCATGCTCTCCGCTGCACTCTTCTTATTAGCATAGTGGTTCATGTTCAGAGGGGCTGGGCTGCGGGGCCCAGCATCTGGACGGGAGGCCTGGGGAGGGAAGAAAGTAACCGACACAGAGATAATGTTTGTGGCTTTGAGATAGCACCTGCAAGAAGTGGGCATGAAAACGAACAGGAAGGCTGCTCTGTGCTGCATTTTGTTCTCTTAATAGAGCAACATGCAGCTTGATGATGATACCGGCGCTACTTTTGTGCTTCCTGTGCATCAATGTTGACGATCTGATTATCATTCTGACCTAATTAGCACAACAAGCAGCCATTACAGAAAAGTGACCTTTGAAAACAGATCCATTAGTACAGCAGAGAGATACTGACACACTGTTAACAGATCCATTAAAACACGCTGAACCTGAACAAGTCAGCATGGGCAGCAATCAAGGCTTTTTCCTTGCTGTGGTTTTCTAAATGATGCACACTTTCTTTTTCTCAGAGCTTACAATATTGTGTGTTGCTGTGAGCTCTCCACTGTTTGTTGACATAATCAAATCAAAGCAGTCTGTTTGATATAGGCTACTGGTGGTGAGTGATACTGTTACCCATCAGTCATTTCCTGCTCATATGCACACCTGTCTCTGAAAGCAGGATAACAGAGTTAGCTGTTTGACTGCCCTGAGAAAAACCCAGAACCGCCATTTTACGAATGCAGTTTTGTTCATTTATCCTACTTTACTATAATCCAATCCAATCCACTTTATTTATATAGCACATATTAAAAACAGAGGGTTTACCGAAGTGCTTCACAGCAAAAATAACACTATAATATAAAATACAATAATAGATAAAAGGCACACATAAGAATAGATAAGGCCATGGACAGACAATAAAAGCATAAAAATCGATAAAACATTGCTCAAACTGACTCGAAAGCGAGGGAAAAGAGGTGGGTCTTCAGGCGGAATTTAAAATTTTGAAGGGTGGGTGACAATTTGACATGGGGGGGGGGGGGGGGGCAGGTCGTTCCAGAGCCTGGGGTCTACCGCTGAGAAGGCTCAGTCTCCTCTGGTCTTTTTCTTGGTTTTAGGGACTACGAGCAGCAGCTGATCAGCCGACGTCAAAGCCCTTGAGGGGGTGTACACCTTTAGGAGGTCGGCGATGTACAGAGGGGCCAGCCCATTGAGCGATTTAAAAACAAACAATCAAACCTTAAAATGAACTCTAAAATGGACAGGAAGCCATTGGAGGGAAGCCAGAATACAGTAGGTGTGATGTGTTCATGCTTGCGTGTTCAAAGTATAAAACTAAATTAACCTAAACTCACAGCAGTTAATTAATTATTTCTGCATAATCTATAAAGCAGGGGCTTAGAAAAGGAGATTAATTTAGGTTGCATTCTATGGATGATCAACAGGTGATAACCAAAAGCATAAAATAAATATTCGTAGTTTTACGTTGAATTCTTTATTTCATTGATTCTTGTGTGGGTGATGATTATGTAACAAGATGGGCGACGTTTGGTGTTTGTGTATACTTCATCCTAGTGGACTCTGCACTGCAAAAAAATAAATGTAGTGGCCAAGCAGTTGCTGGATAAACACTCTGCTTGTTCATTACAAATAATGAAAATATTCCTTTCTTTGAAGCACTGCTGCCGACAAACCACTTATAGCTACTGTTCAGCTATGACTGAGCACTATCGCTAAGGTTTCAGTCTTGTCAAGGACGAAACCTGCACACTCTCTGTGAACATAAAATAATCAGCAGTGCTTTCAGTCGCTTCCTCGACACTGAAGCGTTCCCTTTTTTTCTCACAACACACCCCTGCCGCTGCAGAGAGCATAGTTTGTCAGGGATTAACCAAACCACAAAGCTCGTATGAACTGTTTCCCCACTGCTCCAGAGATATAGAAAAGAGGAGCTTTACCCTCTAATTTGCAACAGGGAAGGCCACCGCTGAATTACAATGTATTCAGGAGATTCAGAACAATCAGTTGACTTGGTTAAGTTGCTGTATGAGGGGGAAGTACTAACTCTACAGAAGTTGAAGCTCTGGTTGCAGTAATTATTTTTGGAAGAGTTATTTTTAATCTGATGATAACCACTGGACAAGCCATGTTTAATTCCATTAATGAGCCATTGCCTTTTGGACATGGATTACACATGTCACTGACCAAGCTGTTCATCTGGCAGCATACCTGTCATTTCAGTTCATGTCATTTATTTGTATAATCTAGCACAGCTTTATTTTAAAACTTCAGAGACACCCTGACAACATCCAGCAAATCTTCAAAAATCGTCTCCACGGGCGTTCTCAAAATCTTTTTCACTCTGAGCCATTATGCCCCATAATAAGACTCATAACAAGGAATTAGACAGTGTTTCAAAACATGTTTCCCTACAGCCCACGGGAAAGCAACGTGGTGTGGTGTAGTGCCCTTGTGACTGTGAGTTGTGCCAAATGCCACAAATGGCATACTGTCATGACGTGTCAGGGTCAGCCATTCTGCTCTCAAACACTGACAAACACTTTTTTCAGAGACAGCCCTTTATCCCCAAGTCAACAGACCACAGTGAGATAATGCTTGTTGAGAGATCACTAGTTGGAAAAATGCAGTCTGTATGCCTACAACACAGCAAATGGATTTCCTCAGAAATTCACCCGCACAAATAAGGAAATATTTTTGACATACATAATCGATTTAGTATTGAGTGGGTCAAGGCTAAGGGCCACATACTCATTCAGTACAAGCTTTTTGTAAAGATCTATACTGTTCTTTACTACTATCATATGGCTGAAAACATAGGATAACAACTAATCACAGAGGAGATAATGTAGAAAATATGGAATATAGGCCATGGTATGTCACACTGTTATCACGAGGGGGATGGGGAAATGCTATATGTGCAAAAACCCATCTGATCCAGGCTTTCGTTTTGATAACACTTCAATTGGAAAACACCCAGTAAACGTCATATTTGCACATTATTTTTTAAATGTAGTTTTCCCATTTGAAAGCAGAGCGCTCATCAGTCACCCGGCCAAGATCTATTGTTATTTTGCACAATCCAAAACCAAAGGTACTCATTAAGTAAATCGCTCTGTACTGCTCCTTGGTTTCAATCATTATTTTGGTGATGAATTATTCACACTGCATTCCTTGTCTAAAAAAAGACTCAGGGGACACACCACCGAGACAGAAAAGGAGGAGGGTGAGGATGGAAGGGAAGACAATGATAAAAGTTGTTTGAATCTGTTTTTAACTCGTGTCGATGTGGAATAGGAGATGTATTCAGACAGGAAAACTTAACATATTCTGCCTTCTGCAGACTCAGATCAGGTGTCCAAGTGTGCAGTATAAAAGAAAAATTGTTTAAATGAAATCAGATTGTCAGATAATTAACTTAAAGATTACCTCTTAAAGTGATTCATGTGGACCGAAGTGATGAACTAAAGTCATTTAAGAAGAGGATGGGTGAGGTTTAAACTAGTGCCAATTTTTTTTTAAACAAATAAAATGCTACTTCTTTCCATACAAAGCTGATGTGCCCTCTCACACATACATAGGGGAATATAATTGATCTCCCTTTATAAATAACTGTCTGCCTAATGCCTAGTTGCAGTGCAATCGTTTACTTGCTTTGAAATCAGCCTCTGGAAAGGCTGCAATCTCTATAACCCTGAGATTAAACCTCAATCTATTTGAACTATAAACAATAGTTTGTTCAGTGTGTATTCAAAAGGCAACTCAAGTCTTGGCTTTCTTTCAGGCAAAATAAAGGAACTCATTCAACTTGCACACCTAATCCTAAACTTTTCCCACATCGTCGCACTAACTGATTACCGCTTTGCTAAATACCTGCGTGTCAGTTACTGTGAGTGTATGTCATGACTATTGCTTTGTACCACTTTGTTTCTGACATAAAGAAAGTTATTTGCAGCAACAATGCAAGACACCACTTAGGCATGGTGAGACCTTGCATTTATTATACAGTTAAATGAACATGCTGTTGTTTAGCAACATTATAACAAAGAAAATGAACTTGCATCTATAGCTGCATGGGTGTGCTTCCCTTCCTGTTGTTTGTTTTTTTCTTATACATCAGCACTTCTCTCCATTTCATCCATCATGTCCTATCAGCAGCCTCTCTCTCTCTCTCTCTCTCTCTCTCTCTCTCTCTCTCTCTCTCTCTCTCTCTCTCTCTCTCTCTCTCTCTCTCTCTCTCTCTCTCTCTCTCTCTCTCTCTCTCTCTCTCACCTCAAACTCTGGCCCTCGTCCAGATGAGGATCGACCTAACTGTAAATCTAATTTCCATGATTCTCTGTAGGGCTTTTAGTTTTACAGCCTTACACAGGGCAAAGATAACATGGCTATTACATAGGGGTGGTCTTTCCCGCTAATATAGCAATCAGAGATAGAAACATTTTATTTCTAGGGAAAGTTTCAGTGTAAAATCTACAAGAACATGCTGAAGAATGTGCTGGCAACGAACTGACATCTGACACATAATCTGATTGGTCTCAGATTACAGCGTAACACAAGCACATATTAAAAGGCTGTGGAAAGTCTCTATAAAAGATATTCATTCTGCCGGCCATGGTTTTATCCCATTCGTATTGACTCACACAAGGAGACAAATTGTAGATACAAACAATTGCTTATTTTATTGAGCGTAAGGGAATTATGTTATGCATCTGTTGGCTGAGCTCTGCAAGAAACACACACACACACACACACACACACACACACACACACACACACACACACACACACACACACACACACACACACACACACACACACACACACACACACACAGATCTATCTGAAATGAAATGGAACTATAAAGACAATGATGATGTAGCAATGCCCATTTCCTTGCCCTGTGAAATTGCATTTCTAAAGCCACTATATGTTGTAACTGAATGTCAAATTCAATTGTCACATCAAACACAATTACATTAGATTACATGTCACTTGTTAGACGCTTTTATCCAAAGCGACATACATACTCAATACTGTGGACAATCCCCACAGGAGCAATTTGGGGTGAAGTGTCTTGCCCAGGGACACAACGACATGGGGGACTCAAACTTGTCTGATTCGAAGTCCAGCACACTATCCACCGAGCCACAGCCTCCCATTAGAACTCTTGTTGTGGCATGAAGCAGAGTGACATTATATAAAAGTAAACTCTGAGAGCGCATGTGTTTGTTTGAGCAATTTGGCCAGTGAAGTGGAAACAAAGAAGGGCATTCACTATTTATTAGGGCACTTCAGGTGCCAACAATGCTTCACTCCTAGACTGAACTGGACTGTCATCTGACCTTCCATGCCTGCACCAGATGTTAAGATCTATGTTTAAGTGTTTTATTTTATTCATTTATTTCCGAGTGTACACACATCGTTTTTAATTTGTAAAGTGTATGGATAACCCGGTATAACCCCATCCCCCCTTGATAGATGACATGTAATATGAGAACAGGACAGAAGTGGCATTCACAATAATATGACCATGTAAGTTTGACAATGTTGCTATTCATGACTGCTGCATATAATTCCATTTTTACAGGTATGTCTTTCAGCACCTTTGTGGCACTTGTTGGATTGCACTATTGATGGTTTTGGTGGATGCAGTTTGCAAAAAACAAGAATAAAAACCTTTATGGGCAGAAAATAATCCATCAAGGCTTCTCTAATTTCAACCCACCTGTTATTATACCAGTATATAAAATGTATTCACATTTAGCATAATAAAGCACAACACAGGATTTCCCTTCTCTGAAAAAAAAATCGATTCGGATGTCTTACCTCAGTCCCACTTCCCCTGTTGCTGCTGCTCATCACGCCGTGCGTGCGGTATAGGCTACTGCACTTCAGCTGCACCTCTGACAAATTGAGCTGCAAAGCAAAGTGTAGGGGAAGTGCAAGCATTGTCTGTTGGATGAACAGCATAATCACATAGAGGGTTTTTTTTAAATAGTATTTGCCCACTACAAAATTAGATCCCTATAAAAGTATTGTACAGCAGGCTTTTGAGCTCTGAGTGAGAGGCAGAGACACGTGATTGGATGAGTTGGTGAAGGGCGTGAGATAAATTAAATACATGTACACAGACGATAACAGGCTTTTAGAAAGAATAATAATTTATCCGCTTTGTCAATCACTTGAATTGATTCTAGACCGCCTTTAAATAAGTATTTGTATGTGAGCTATGTGTCACTCTGAACAGATGAGTGGGGTCTAATGTGGTGTCCCAGCGTGCTGTGATTGGACGGTCCCTCCAGTCGTTACCAGGGGCGTGGAGCCAAGCGAGCAGCTGAATGGGAAACACATTTGTGAGCCTTACCGTTGTATTAACCTAATGGGTAGCAAGCGAAAAACTGTTGTCCACTTAAATTAATTACCGAGGGGAGGTAGTCACACAGAAATCTCCCGTGTCTTAAAGCGGCCTTTCTGGTGTTTAACCACTCGCTCCGCATACAGCAGGCACCATGGAGAGGCATCGTGAGCTGCTGTAGCTGCACCCGAGGAAAAGGATGCGAGGATTTAAAAGGACATAAATACAACATATTCGTCTTTTTTCATCGTCAATATGGGGTTTTTGATCACTTAGCAAAGATTTAGCTGGACCCGGATTTGTTTGCTACCCTTGGGGTTGCCTGTTTACGTGAAAACGTGGACACTATGCAGATAGGGCGTTTTAAAGTGCACCTTTGAAACGCAATGGACAGTCTGCTAACGTTAGCGGGGCTTTTCTAACATCTGACAGGTCCGTATGTGTCGTGGAAAGCTAACGAGAGTGTAGCCGAGGTTGTTTGGTCGCTTTTTAAACCTAGGTAAGTCGTGTCCCATCTTTGTTCAGTGTCATTTAATGTTGTAGCTAACCTTTGTTACCTGAGATATTACGGTATATTAGCAACAGACGTTAGTTCTGAATCAACTTAACGTTAACTTATGACGTCAGAGCCAGTTAGCTTGTCGTTTCCCTCGCCGTTAATGGCTCCTGCTAAAATAAATGTTTTAAACTCGTGGGCTGGTCTCTTTTTTTATCCACCTGCTTATTTGACATCAACAAACTTAAACTCCGTAATGTCTGACATCCATAAACCCAATATATATATATATTTAGTTCCCCCCTAAACACCAGGAAATGTTTGATTTTGTTTCAAGTTCTGCTACACGTTTATTTTGCAGATCTTCATATCGGATGCAATCTCGTCTATCATCCATCCCACTGTCGTTAGGGGCCTCGGCTGGCAAACTGCGTCACCGAGTGGGCGCTGCAGGTATTCATCTCTAGCTCTGCACGTTGGGAAGTCTAGCCATGGCACGAATGAACTGGAAACCAAAGTGACTGAACTTTTGAAATCACCATGGAGCCTAATTCATACTCCGAGGTCCACCAAGAATTACAATACCCCTCTGTATCCAACTCTCAGCGTGAACTGGCCCCAAATATGTATGAGACCATGGGTGATGGCAATGTCAACCATGTGGACTCAGTAGGGAGGGGGGTGAGTGACCCCAGTGCGTCCAGTTATCAGAGGAATGTGCATCAGAGATTTATCAGGAGGAGTCTGTGGTTCTCGGACGCAGATGAGCAGACCTTTGAAGCACCTGAATGTGATAACAGGAATAAGATCCTAAACATAAACCTGCGGACAATAGTGGACAGGACGCGGGGGACCAGTGGGATACAGGAAGGTTCCAGCACTGAAAGTCAAGGTGGGCATAAAGACAGTGCAACAGAAAGTGCCAGTGCGGATGAGGAGAAGGAGAAAGGTGGAGATTCCTTAAATCCCACATGCAATGGTGGTGGTAAAGCTGCTATCAAGGCATCCAGTGAGGAGAACGAAGAGGAGGCAGAGATGAAAGCAGTCTCCACATCTCCAGGAGGAAGATTCCTGAAGTTTGACATAGAGCTGGGGAGAGGTTCCTTCAAGACTGTCTACAAGGGCCTGGATACGGAGACCTGGGTGGAAGTTGCCTGGTGTGAGCTGCAGGTAAAGTACTAAATATAACATGTCTGTGACACCCAATCATACACTCAGTTTAAGTAAAGGCTAGAAAAAGCTTATTCATGAGCCACATATAACATCCTTTTTTTAATGGCTTATTTTTGCATTCGGGCATGGGAGACAAAAGCAGAAACGGTCTTCACATTCTTATACTCTACAAGCAATGCACAATTTGTTTCTCAATTGGCAATCAATATTAGTGGATGAATGCCTGACTACCGCAGGAAGCCCCCTCTCTTTGCTCTTCTCTCTGTAGGTGAAGGTTCACACATGATGTTAGCATAATGGTGATTTCTTCAGGGAGCTGTCAAGCAGCCTCGTGAGGGATCCTGCTAAGATGCAAATGGGTTACCACTAAAGTTTAAATGGTTTACACAGGGAAAGTGATTGACAAGCATTAGCTGCTGACGTGGGGATGCATATCACCACTGAAGTTGAGTGATCAGCAGTTTAGCAAATGCACAAGGCGTGTCTCTCTACCTTGTCTTATGTTACACAGACACAAGAAAATCACCAGCTTAGTCTAGCAAAAGCTATTAACTAATTATCTCCCGTTTTTTGGAGAATGCAGTGGAGATTTCCTACCTCTCTCTCCCAGGAGGCTTAAGGGGGACTACAGTAGGCATGACTGGCCCCCTTAAAGAAAGAAAACGTCTTCTTTAATTAGTTCTTTCACCGTTCTGATTAAAATGGTTAAGGATTCATTTCCAACAGTTCAACCCATCCTTCATTTGTATTCTAGTGATTTGCTCAGCTGTAAGAGCACTGGTGAAGTTATTGAAGTGGACAGGGCTGGACAATGGTTGTCTTCCTCCGTGTTTTTCTCTGCCTCCCCCTGTGCAACAGGAGTTAGGCAGACAGACAGGAAGCAGCTAAAGTGCGCTGTAGCATGCTGTGAACAGTGTGGCGGTCCTGTGGCCTCCGTGAATACTAATTCCTATGATTCTGAAAACCTCTGGGACTTAAGAATGCATTGAAAGAACTTAAACTGCTTTTGTAAGGCAGTGACGCACCTCATCCCTGGTGAGGACTTTGAAGATAACATTGGCTAGGAATGAGTAAAGATACAGCAGTGCTGACTCTGACAGACATGATGACTTCACGTGGGTGATGTCATGCAGACTGATTGTAGCAGTGAGCAATCCCAGATCTCCCCCAACTTGATAACACTGAGCTGCAAGCGGATGATAGGATGTGAAGCAGGAAGCAATTTACTATATATTTTATTCTCCCCTAGTGTCACATTCAAACTCCCTCTAGCAGACACTCAATAATAGATTTTAATCACACCAGAAATGTTCCTTTGTCACAATCAGGGTTCTCATTTAGTAGCTGTTTCATATGTTGTAGCTTTAAGCCCACAGTCTTCCATTAAAACGGTTTGATAAGCAAAACCCTGTGCTGACCTGATCAATCTGTGTCAAAGTGCGCTCTGGTTCTTTAGCTTACTGAGAAGTCCTTGTGATCTTACGTGAATTAATCCCGCCTTTTATAAAACTAACAATTAATCTACTAGAGTGGTGGTGAAAAAGGTCAGACTACTAAAGTGTGGCAGATCTGTAAACGTGAAACTTAATAGGTGCACATTTGAGTGCTTATCTAAGATATTTTCTTTATTGGGTATTGACATATGTTATCTATTACAGCTGCAACCATTTGTTGATTAACAAAACATCTAGTAACGGAAAAAGAATTAGCAAATATTTTGATAATTGAACATGCTGCTAAAATAATTGATAATACAAATGAAAGTAAGACCTACTTCAGATGTTTCGTTTGTTGAACAGAGTCCTTCTAAAACTGAAAATGTACTGTTTGCTTTCATTAAAGACCAAGAAAACCACAAATATTCACATTTGAAAATCAAGAAATAGTCAATTTCATTAAAAATGACACAAAGAATTAAATCAAATCAAGTTTTATTTATATAGCACATTTTTAAAACAATTTTTGGTCGAGCCAAAGTGCTGTACATGCAATACAAACACTTTACTACAATAGCAAACAGAAGACAACAAATTACAACAGCAAAAATAAAAATCACATACAGGGAAATGTCAGGAGTCGTGCTAAATGATTATCAAATTGACAGAAGATTAGTCAACTTATCATTTTAGCTTTAGTCCTTATGGATATTTCAATAATGCTGCTGTTGTTCACAAAGCCACAATCACATTTTAAGTTAAGCCTTTTTGGACAAAGTTGCCTTTTTGTCAGATGGTGAGCACCAAACGTATCCTTTATCTGAGTAGGTGTACTAAGCTCAGCCAGCGGATTCGTTGTTAGCGAGTGATTAAATGCTTTATTGACTTTCTTAAAGATAAATGTTCATGTTGTAGCGTTGGTGGGACCTACCAGCATGCTTTATATTGTTTTGAGTCACTTAAGAGTCACTTTAAAGCCTGATGGTCCAATTCAAAACCCACGCTGACCACAATAACAACAGATCTTCTCTGTCATGTTCAACAGCACGGTGCAAGGCAGAACAGGTATCAACTAGTCTTAAGACTGCACCCAAAGACTTTAAAGTAAAGATTGTATGCCTGTGTTGGGATTGTTTACTCTTCAGTGTTGCATGCAGACAATGCCAGCTTTACCCAGCTCAGTGAACTGTGGTAGAAGACAGAGGGGCTCTGTGGAAGATGTGGAGCAGGAGATATGACTCCGTGATTTTCCACAGTGTTTCCTCCTTCCAGTGGTCACATGGCTTTCTTGCCCAGAAATGTTAATCTGGTTCTATGTTTATTCGTTCTCTCTCTTTCCTTCTCTCTCTCTTTTTCTATCTCCAAACCCCCCCTGCCCCTTTCCTCCCTCTCCCAGCTCCCCCACATTTATGTTTCTGTGCCAGACTGCCGGCATAACACAGATGGTCCTAGCTCAGGCAAGGATGTTCATCGGAGAGAAAGACTCCTGTTGTGAGTTTCTCATTGTTGTGAAGAAGCACTTCTTGTGTTTCTGTTTGCCTTGTCTCATTTTATCATTGCGCACTGGAATTTATTTTGTAAACCCTGGAAACGTCCCCTTTCGGCCAATTGTGGCTCTGTGTATAGATTCGTATCTCTGTGTTGAATGTTGTGCGCACACTCGCAGAAACAGTTTACTTTTGACTTCTTGCAGACCTGTCTGTGGCATTTGGCATTGAGCTTTTCTCTTGCAGATTATATCTGGCTGTCAGTGTGTGAATCCAGAGCTGGCAGTGACACTATAGCAGTGATATAAATCTGCCTGTCTCTCTGTGTTTACTGGAGATTTGGCATCCTTAAACCAAACGGACCTAGAAAGTGCCACCATGACCCACTGTCAATGCCTTGGTTCTCAACACTGGATTCTGCTGTCGTTGTAGATTAGAGTGAGTCATGTTATGAGGATGGATATGTGTTCCTGATCATAGTTTATGGCTGTTTCTTTGCAATATTATGTATAGCGATAACAAAAACTCCTTCTTGCCTGATCAAATGGCAAAAGTAAAACAAAGTTGCCGAACTTGCTGAAGTGGGTCATTGGTTACAGCTCATTTGGCATTGGGGCATAAAAGGAATGTGGCCTACAGTAAGGAAGCAAAGACGGAGAGACCCAGCGGCTGTTGCTAACAGCATCTTATCAGGCATGCTGGAGCTCCCTGTCACTCCGCCAGCTGAAGAGGGAAGGGGAGACAAGCCGGTTAGAGACACAGCATTGTGGCCTCTGGTAGAACTACAACAGGCATGTTGGAATGATGCTGGTTAGTAGTTAATGCAGTCTAGATTAAAGACAACAAAAACAGTTTTAAAAAGCTAACTTGTCTGTAACATGTAACTTTTGCCTTGTGTTTTGAGAAGTAAGAGTATATAGCATGAAGGTATGAGTAATTCGACCTCCTCCCTACATAAAGTAAGTCAACAATAAGAATATAGTTCAGAGTTGTCTTGTGTATTTTGTTCCAAATTGGCTTACTTTTGATCAGAAAATGGTGCGTTGTTGTCCTTTGGGAACACACACGCACACACAGAAGTTAGTGTTTTGAGAATTGGGGTGTTTTCATTTGGGGAAAGCTCTTCTCAGCTCTACAATGAAGAACCCACAGGGAAGAGCTGACTTGTAAAATCTTATCAAACTATTTGAAAGTCACTTTTTAGATGCTTGATAGAAAGAGCCTAAATATACAAAATCATACACCTTCCAGCACATCGCAGCATCCCTTTCTTCAAGCTCATAATGCTCGTCAGATGTTTTTTTCTGTATCTTTTAAGGCCACAGTTTGTATTATTGTTAAGCAAATCCCAGTCGTATGTTTCACTCATTTTTGATGAGGATCTATGCAAACCTTATGTTCCTATCTCAGTGCAACTTTGGCTGTGTTTGGTAATATGTTTCCATAATTGAGACTTTTTCTCAATGACCTCAATATATTACAGTAGGACTGAGACTAAGGATTATTTTCCTGACTGAATAACTTGGCAACATTTTTGAGCGATGAATTGAGTCCTTGTTGTTGCCGGATACATAACTGTCGGACAAATTCAAACAACATGTTTGGTTGTTCTTAAACAATAACTGGCTGACAAAAAAGTAGCAGATTACATTTCTGTCAATCGACTAATTGTTTCCGTTCTTCATTACCTTGTTTGTCAGTAATGCTCCAACAATCCAATGTCTTGTATCCCTGAGTGAATTGAGCTTGTTGTGCCTGCACTGCTGAGTCATCCTTATAGTAGTGTCTTTATTGATCACAGCAGATTCAGTGAACAACCTTCAGAGACACATCACCCCTCTAGATCTGACGAAGATTCAACTATTTGACCTTTGAACTCCCTCCTCCCTCTGCCAACAATACAAGCTGTCACAACAGCTTATTAGGACGTGTAATCCTTTTTGGTATTAAGAAAGGTTATTTGTAGGAATGAATGTGGAACACCTCTGTATCCTGTTATGGCCTCCAGCTTACTGTAGGCTCTGTGGTCTGAAGACAAGGGCAACTGTTAACACACACTTTAGTTGAACTCTGCATCACTTAACGTAATAATAAGCGGAGACAAATGGCCACACAGTAGCACATGTGTCTTGAATTGAATTGTAAGTTGTTACTCTAAGCAAATGTAAATCCTCTTATGTTCAAGGACTGTTGGATATATAAACAGAGTTTTGCTGTTTAGTTTTATTAATCATTTTTTAAATGATGAGGTTTGTGTGCCTGGGATATACATTGCATGCATTTAGGGGGACACAGTGTGCACGTTTCAGGTATGCATGTAGGGGGATACAGTGTGTACGTTTCAGGTATGCACGTTTCAGGTATGCATGTAGGGGGATACTGTGTGTACGTTTCAGGTATGCATTTAGGGGGACATAGTGTGCACGTTTCAGGTATGCATGTAGGGGGGGACACTGTGTACGTTTCAGGTATGCATGTAGGGGGATACAGTGTGTACGTTTCAGGTATGCATGTAGGGGGATACAGTGTGTACGTTTCAGGTATGCATGTAGGGAGATACTGTTTGCACGTTTCAGGTATGCATGTAGGGAGATACTGTGTGTACGTTTCAGGTATGCATGTAGGGGGATACAGTGTGTACGTTTCAGGTATGCATGTAGGGAGATACAGTGTGTACATTTCAGGTATGCATGTAGGGAGATACTGTGTGTACGTTTCAGGTATGCATGTAGGGAGATACTGTGTGTACGTTTCAGGTATGCATGTAGGGGGATACAGTGTGTACGTTTCAGGTATGCATGTAGGGAGATACTGTGTGTACGTTTCAGGTATGCATGTAGGGGGATACAGTGTGTACGTTTCAAGTATGCATGTAGGGGGACACAGTGTGTACGTTTCAGGTATGCATGTAGGGGGACACAGTGTGTACGTTTCAGGTATGCATGTAGGGGGACACTGTGTGTATGTTTCAGGTATGCATGTAGGGAGATACTGTGTGTACGTTTCAAGTATGCATGTAGGGGGACACAGTGTGTACGTTTCAGGTATGCATGTAGGGAGATACTGTGTGTACGTTTCAAGTATGCATGTAGGGGGACACAGTGTGTACGTTTCAGGTATGCATGTAGGGGGACACAGTGTGTACGTTTCAGGTATGCATGTAGGGGGATACAGTGTGTACGTTTCAGGTATGCATGTAGGGGGACACTGTGTGTACGTTTCAGGTATGCATGTAGGAGGACACTGTGTGTACGTTTCAGGTATGCATGTAGGGGGACACTGTGTGTACGTTTCAGGTATGCATGTAGGGGGGGACAGTGTGTACGTTTCAGGTATGCATGTAGGGGGACACAGTGTGTACGTTTCAGGTATGCATGTAGGGGAGGGACAGTGTGTACGTTTCAGGTATGCATGTAGGGGGGGACAGTTTGTACGTTTCAGGTATGCATGTAGGGGGACACAGTGTGTACGAGTGCATGCAGGGTTTCACTGGCTTACCTTCTGATCTTATATTTATGGAAAATACTCTAAAACAAATACGTTAATGCACACAACCCTAGATGGGAAGCTCATGCTGTTGTGTTGAATGAAATGTACATTTAAAATACCCCAAATGAGGAATCCTGAGTAAAATTCTAACTTTCTGAAGCGTATCATATTCATCTTTGCAGACAGTAATTCAAACCTTTGGTGGTTAAAGGATAGTAAGCAGTGATGTTGCATTGGGGTTCATATGTTTATGATATGTTTACCCTTTGGCAATAATGTAAGAAAAATAAGGGAGAAAAGACAAACGGTTGTTCTTCAGGTAGCTTTACAACTTGTACAGTACAACCAAAACTAAGTTTAGGACTCCAAAAATGTCAAATTGGTATGTATTGATTTGAAACTTAAAAGGAACACCATCTAGTGTGTTTCTTCAGTAGTACTTTGACCCTTCATCAGTGCTTCTTTTCTTCTGCAGCTGTGGTCCTTTATTCTGTCTACTTTCACATTTTTATATTACCTTATTAATAATGAGAATTCTGATTGTTTTGGCTAGAACTGCTAAGATGGCATATCCTGCTTCTGTGTTCCTTTTAGCTTTATGTTGTCGTTGTACCTAACGCAACCTTGAAGTGTTAGTTAAGGATCGCAGTGATGAATTAAACAAAGCATTTTGTAAATTGCTTTTATTATTGATGACCAGGACGAGTGATGCTAAAGGTGCCTCACACCCGAAGAAAGACGACTGCTTCTAAATTCTCCATTCAGGTTTTGCCTGGGTGTTGTTGAGTCTGGGTCGGAAGAATTCTGCTGATTCAAGGCCGTCTCTTTTACGTTGTGCCCGCACTCTGCAGCGACTGATAAAATGGAGTTTGGCTCGGGACATCTCTACTCCGTCCGCACCCCCCTCTGCTGTGACTCAGCTCCAAGCGTCATCATTGGTGATGTGTGAAAAGGGGAACACTGCCCCCCTGCACCCTCCACACTCTTACTATCCGGCCTGTAACAGTCCACGTTGGCTTCATTACGCTTTTAACATTTACATGGGCAATGAACACATTTGTGAATATTTGTTCTGAGGGCAGTGGGGGAACTTGCTCCCCCGGGTATCATAGCACCAAAGCTGTATTAGATACTTTGTGCTTTTTTACAATGGGCCTTAGGCTTTGTGTGACCTCTATGCATTGGTTGTTACTGTAGGTCTCTGAACAGGATTATTACAAAAGTTAAATGCATATGCGTATGTATACAAACATAAACTGCAGCACACTGCTACATAATTTACCTTGGTAACATTTCATTTACAAGCTTTTTTTGTCAATGTATTGATAGTAAATGAATTAACTAGCTTTAATAAAGTTCAACTGTAAATTATTTTTCAACTTATACTTTTTAGGATTCCGCAGCAAATTTGAGGGATTTCATGGAAAATAAAAGTATTAAAGGGACCACTGACACTGTACAACTAATATTGATATCAGCATTGGCCTCCAAACATCCAGCGTCATTCAGGCTGTAAACAAAGATTTGATCAGTCAGCAGTTTTCAGGGCTGTTGCATGAGAAGCATTAGTCCTTAAGGAGGCATGTGTGGAATCAGACTTTTTTGTTTCTTTATCTCTGTGTCAAAGAACTGTTTGTTTGTCAGATTACGCATTTAGTCTGTGTCCGGAAAGCGTATGGCTAATCCACATAACTCCCTGTCACAATTAGCCTGACACACATTACACACTCCAACACCTTTTGCAATCAACTTTCACTACGGACTACTTACAGTTAAGGTTAGGCATAAGTCCAAGTGTTTCATCATGCTGTTGTTTTCCTCTTTCCTTCCTGTTAACTAAGGGTGCTGTGGGTGTGGCCGTTTGTTTCAGTCATCCCCTCCTCTTAGCTTCTCCTAATTCCTTCCACCTTATTTTATTAAACTAAAACCCCCTGAAACACAAACGGCAGAAACAATCATTTAGCCATGTGCAGATGTATCCTCACAATACCTGTATATCTTGTCATCAAGTCAGTGTTCCTGTCATTCTGGCTCCTCTTTGACGAGCAGTAGTGATATGTATAGTTCCTCTTCTCTTAGCCTTACAGCATTCTCACCAGCTCTTCTTTATTGAAAATGTCATTCTGTGCCACCCTGTGTGCGAGTGTGCCAATTAGCACAGCTTAGGTGTGGCGTGTCTGCTTGTCTGGGTAACAGTGAAATAGAGAAAACAAAGTGACCGGTAAAGCTGTCGGCCAAAACTCTCCTGCAGTCACGCCTCCTGATGGGACACAATTCAACTGTGGGCATTGTGCTGGCTCATGGTTTGCCGCCCTGCACCAGCCTTTTGTTACGGCAGCAGAAGCACTGCAATAGTTATTTTGGGGATGGGTGCTGAGGGTGGCAGAGCAGCCAAGTCATTTAGCATACCTCCTTAAACTTGGCAACCTGGCTTCATGTGTCAGGATGCAGAATATCCGCATTGTTGACTTTTCTAAATAAGCTACGACCAAGACACAGCTTTTATGGTCGGTGTTTTGTATCATACTGACCTGCAGAAAAGAGATCAATAGCCGGATCAATTGTGTGTGTGTGTGTGTGTGTGTGTGTGTGTGTGTGTGTGTGTGTTGATTTGATTCCTGAGGTGAAATATTTTCTTTCATAATCTCCTTAGCCAAGTGTTGTCACACACATTGAGTACACTGGGTTCACCAGCTGTCTAGGTTTTATAGTTGAACTTGTTGATAAGTTGTTTAAATATACATCGCTGTCACACTATTGTTACTAAGCCCAAACGATGCTAATCTGCTCCTTATTAACTACGGTTCAATTTGAGGCCAGTTTATTGCGGGGAAAGCGGAAATTGTAATTACGACCAAAAGCTGTGAAACGGAGATGACACAGATTTTTCTTTTTTGAGCATGTCATTATGCAGCCTTAATTGGGACTAATGCGCTCCTAATACGTTTACTCAACCGGATGTGTATCTCACTGGTTGACTGATTTTAGCTAGGGGAATTGTGAGAATGAGAAGAACAATATGAACCAGAGTAGCCGGTGACTTGGGTCTTCTGCTTGGTCATTTTATATGCCAAAGCATTGTAATCCTGAGATTTCTTAAACATTTGACCCACACAGTTGACCATATGATTCTTCATATCATTTGTAAATTACAGCAACACTCAAACAGGGGAAAAAAACATTTTGTTATAGTTAAAAAGTGAGTATCTGCCAAACCCTCATAAAGGCCCATTCACACACGAGAGACTTATAAAACAAACTTGTAAAAATGGTTTTCCTTTTTCCCCATATTCCAGAATATTACAAGTGATTCATCAACTTGGATTCAAGTGTGCTATTTTATAATTTAGCAAATATGTTGTAGCTGTTTCATACCAGGATTCATTTCTGAGCTTATTTAATAGAAGTGGTTATTTTCCATATACCTGCTCTACTGGAATCTGTCCGTTCTTATGTGTAAGGCTAATGGGTTCATTAAGATCATTCACACCCTTCATTTGCAGTTATGTAATTTCCTATTATGGGATGAGAAAAATCCATTTTGATAAAGGTCATGACTCAACCTTTCTGCTCTTCTAAAACCATTTTGTGAGGTAACAGATGAAACTTATTTTTACAATTAAACTTCCTAGCTTCAGAATTGGTGTCTATAAAGTGACTCTTTTCAGTCTTCAAGCACTACCAGCATCTATCACTCACTGTGTTTTGTGCTCTTGAAACTGTCGGATGTTTCTGAGATTGAAGCTCCAGGGAGATGGCCTGCCTGACACTCTTTAGCCCGACAGCTCCCCCACTAGGCGCAGTCGAATTCTATTAATGGATAATCAATAGGAGACACTCATCCCGATATAGCCCCCTAAATTCCGGTAGCACTTGACAATTTATTTTTATTTTTATATCAAGCAAAAAATGCAATCACTGCAGGAAAAACTAGCTGTTTCATTCTGTTGTCTGTGAAGCATTGTTCTGACTCACCATCGTTTGTGATGTTGTTTGAGCTCAGCAGCTGTTTTCAGGCAGATATTCCAATGAAACGGTAAACTATTGAATATGCTTCTGGAGCCCTGCACTGTTGGGACTGTTTTCACATGAAGGATGCTCATGTTTGACAGATTCATGTTGTGCTGCTGCGTGTTTCACTCTGCTCTCAGCATGAGCCTGTTAGTCCAATAATCAAGGTGCATTAGCCATCCTGCCTATATTACAGACTAGATTCCAGGCTCCTTCAAAAGGGCCATGCTTTTTATGTATCAAATGGTAGCAAAGTTCCCCAATAGCACATCAGTTTTATTATCCAGCATGTTGCTCTTAGAAACTACAAATATTTCACAAGTGTCCAGATTAATTTGGGTAACTAAAAGTAAACTTTGCAAGGAATTTTACCGATAACGAAAAAGGGCCACTGTAAGACACCTGCAGCGATACCATCTACCCGCGCATACCGTGCATTCTGCAGCAAATATGGCCTCTGTTTAAGCCAAACTGAAACGGTGTACGTGCTTTGCTCTACCTAGAAAAGGCTCTTTGTCCTTAACTGGACTGCAGACAACATGTGACTTTAAAGCAGGAACTTGATTTGAACACATAGTTGTGCCATCACATGGTGTGTTAGCCTGCACAATTCCCAGAACTTGCATTTGAATCTATTACCTGGTCTGATCTGTGTATCTGAATGAAATGCAGAGTTGGGCTCTAATATAGTCCAGCTCAGCGCTGTATTGGGTGGCAGCCGAGTGGAGCACAGCTTCATAGATTGCTTCCTGCTAATGTCACAATCTATTCCCCTCTCCCTGCCTCCTGCTATGCTTTCTGTGCGTGTCTGTTTAATCTCGCCTGGGCGGCTCCACACTCTGCTGCAGCCGGCTGGGGCTACTTTAGTCATTGCAGATTTGATAAGATTATGAAAACATATATATACACACAAACACTAAATGATCTGTTTGCAGCGCTATTCTTTTGTCAAGTCTAATGTAATCTCGAGTCACGGTTGTTAAATGCTCACATTCCTTATAGTCACTATGCAGCAATTACAGACTCTCTTACCGATGCTTACATTCATATCCTATCTCTGGTAAGGGTCTCTTGAGAGTGACATTCTTCTGGTTGCTCCGTGTGCATATCTGTCTGTGCATCTCGTCATGCTGTGCACAACGCCTCTCAGCCTACATGTGGCGTCTGTTGAGAGGGAAAGCAGATATGAGAGAGCGATAAAGGTGTGTTTGGGGGAACACTCCGAGGTGGGGGTTATTTACGAATAGCAGCAGGATTCCCTAAAGATGAGAGCAGAACGGATGAGAGGAGGAGGGAGCATGAAAGATAAAACGGTATTGAGGGGAGATGAGGGGTGTGGCTCCTATGGGGGAGAGGGCTGCAGTGTGCTTCAAGCTGTCTCCTTCCTCCTCTTTGACCTGTAGTGCAGGTAAACTTCAGTCCATGTGCAACAAAGAGCACTCGGGGATAACCCAGCCCAACTTGGGCGGCCCGAGCCCTTCCCCGCTCAGCCCGCCTCAGTAGAAAAGGTTCTCCGCAGAACTGAATAATTCATGGGACTTTAGAAGGGTGCAGTGAAAATCCCCACCCCCCACTCACTTGCACACAAAACCTAATATGCCACATTCTCACACACGGCATGCTTTATCATCGCTTCCCTTCACTCCTCAACGCATTGTATCACAGCACGTTTTGTTCCCTTAATGATGTCTATGTTGTTCAGGCTGATTTTTTACATTTTGTTCTGCAGTTTCATCTCACAGAAAGTTGACTGTGGTTGAATAATTAAATAGATTAGATCTCGCTAGATTGTCTTTATCGCAACCTCCGTCGGTGCCGTCGGTCTATGAGAGGGGTGGGGTCGTGCTTCTGGTCCATGCTCAGTGCTGGAGTGCAGCGTGTGTCTGTTGCATAAGGCGTTGCTGGGGTAGTTTGGAAAAAAGGAAGCCGTGATAAATAACCCCGTGGCACTACCTAAAAGCAAGGTGCTGTCAGAGCAGGGTCAGCCTCACAGAGGACTGAGGAAGCGATTTATATGGATACTTACCGAAGACGTGTGTGCAGGGGCTGTTTGGTTATGGAGAAGGGAGTGGTTGGTGTACGGGGTGCAGGGACGGATTGCAGATCTGGGGGAAAGGGGGAGGGGGGGGGGGAGAAGGAGCAAAAGGTAGTAGAGGAGTGAGTGAGCAAGATGGGAGAGATCGATGATACGTAACCTTTAGCTGCAGTGTGTCCTGGGTGTGGCCACGTCAATGAGTGGATTCAATCTCCCCCACAGCTGCTCCTGTTGTCACCCACTCTCCACATCCGCTATGCTTCCCTGTGAGAACTGGTATTCAACATCCTTTCATTATTACACACAAAATGTTTAGGCTGAATCTATTTACGCCCTGAGAAATCAACTGATCTTGATTCTTCCCAAAAACACACACTGCTGTTATCAGCTATGATACACATATGGTCCAATTAGAGATGTGTACACGGCTCAAAGACTGACACTCACTGTCTTTCCCACTTTGCTGAAACATACTGGATGCCTGCATTTGAAATGTGCAGGGAAATTCCTCCGAGGGCACGGCCCACTCCATCTGCTTGTTCCTGTGAAGCAAACGTGCTATAATACGTTTCTTTTCATTCGTGCTTCATATTCATTACTTCTCTCTGCTGCATCTGTCCTCTTTCCTCTAGGATCGCAAGCTGTCTAAAGTGGAACGTCAGCGCTTCAAGGAGGAGGCAGAGATGTTGAAGGGTCTTCAACATCCTAACATCGTCCGTTTCTATGACTTTTGGGAGTGTCCCCTTAAAGGGAAGAAGTGCATTGTCTTAGTAACGGAGCTCATGACGTCAGGAACGCTCAAAACGTAAGCACTGGTGAAGGCCAATCCTTCAAAAAAGTGAAACATTCGGAATTCAATTTTGTCCTATACAGATTCTTACTCAGATTTCAGTGACATTTGTACGTGTACTATTTCTTCAGATTCTCCAAGAAAGGTCAGCCTATCTGTGTTTCACTGAAAGGCCATTTTGAAACTCATACGGTTGTCAGGTAATGTGTTTCCCTCTCCCCTCTACAGCTATCTGAAGCGTTTCAAGGTAATGAAGCCAAAGGTTCTGAGGAGCTGGTGCAGGCAGATCCTGAAAGGCCTTCACTTTCTCCACACCAGGACCCCTCCCATCATCCACAGGGACCTTAAATGTGACAACATTTTTATCACTGGACCTACAGGCTCGGTCAAAATAGGAGATTTAGGGCTGGCAACACTTAAGGCGGCTTCCTTTGCTAAGAGCGTCATAGGTAGGTGAAATAAGATGTAACTTGACAGACTAATGCTGCCTACAGTAAAAAAAAAAAAAAGTACACGACATGTGAACGATCCTCTCTCTTCAGGCACCCCAGAGTTCATGGCTCCGGAGATGTACGAGGAACACTACGATGAGGCTGTGGATGTGTACGCCTTCGGCATGTGTATGCTGGAGATGGCCACTTCAGAGTATCCCTACTCCGAGTGTCAGAATGCTGCTCAGATATACCGCAAAGTCACTAGTGTGAGTCCAGATACTGTACAGTGTCAGAAATAATGATTTGGGGAAATATTTGACTCTTATTCTTCACATAGCTGGTTAAGAAGCCCTTAATGATAATGATGAAGACGATGGAACCATGATAACCTTGTAAAGACCTGTGACACTATAAGGATAGTTTATTGGTATTTTTGTGTACAAACAACAGGACCTGCATCCATTGTTCATTACAACTTTTAACCAATACATGTATTTATTATTTATTTTAATATAAAGATAATTATTTGTTATATATATATATATGACAAAATGGTCACACATTTTCTCATTTTCATAGCATATGATAATAATATAATTGTGTTTCTAAAAATCAACGTATCCAGAGGTGTTCTAAAAGAGACCCTACTCAGTAGCTTGCATTTTGTAATAACTCAGGGTTGTCATGTTTCCAGAGTCTGTGAGAAATGACGTTGGAGATGGTTTAGCTGCGGCAGAACACAATTCTACGGTGTTTTATGTAAATGCAGAAATGCAGCAATTTGTCATAGAGTACATGATCTGCTCTGCCCTGTGTCTCGGGTGAATAACCTAATGAGCCATATGGAGTCACAGAGGGAGTCCAAATCTCCTTTTTAGATAAAGCCTAAAGGCTGTATTCCATTCCGTTTGAACAAGTATGTCTCAAGTATGCTAGCAAAACATACTGCAACTGTTTTTAGATAAGGGAGTGTCTAAAGTCATGATAGTATTGCTGATTTGATGTAGGGTATTGATTTTCCTCGCTTGAGACTTGCCAGTGTGGGAATCGGAGAGATGAATCTTTCACCTGCTGTTAAAGCACTGGAGGCCTGGATGCCTGTAGAAAAGGTTGGGCAGCATCAGTGCAGCTGTCTTCATACAGTTCTCTGGATTGTAACTGTATGCATAGAGTGGCCTGCAGGGACCACTGCAGGATATTAATAGCAGATTGATCAAAGAGAAGCCCTGATAGCTTTATACCACTCTCTGAGCATGTGCTTCATTAGAAGGAACTTACTTAAATGCAGAAAGTGTTGCATCTAATAACCTGTAGGATTACCAGAAATTCCACCATTTTTAAAAGTAGTTCAAAATATTACAACTTCAAATATTTGGAGTATGGAACTCAGGAAGGGCATGGAAATGTCTATAGAAACTTCTCAAACCACTTCTGCTGTCACGCTCCATCCACACTCAGGGTGTTTTGAAAAGTTAAAATGCCATAGCACCATTAATGCAGATTTGTTCTCATTGTAGTTCACAAACACTAAACTCACCAAGTTCATTTCTGCTATCATTTGATGCACATATTGATCTCAGATAAAGAGAGGTGATTTTCAAGATTTATTTGAATCCGTTTTTTCCAAATCAGTGCAATTGACTTGGATTCAGGCTGACCTCGGCTGCCGTGCTCTGTCACTGGTATGAGTGATAAAGATAAGATTTAGGGTGGAGCGTCCCATAAACATCTCACCCTTTTCCTTTATTGTTCTTTTTATGATATTACCACAACATCCTTCCATTGCGTGCCCTCAGCATCTGTTTATATTTCCCTTTTCTCAGGGAGTGAAGCCAGCCAGCTACAACAAGGTCATGGATCCTGAAATCAAGGAGATTATTGGGGAGTGTATCTGCCAAAAGAAAGAGGAGCGGTGAGTGCCCATCATTGTCCAGCCTCCAGCCACTCGAGCCAACAAGGTGCCTTCTCATCTTTCTCATGCCTTATCTCGCCTCCCCCGCTCCGCTGCCGTGGCGCTGACAGTCGGCCTCTCAGCTGCACTGCAGTCTCCCGCCGTATCTGCAGGGTGTCTTTCAATTTATGTTACATAATGAGTTTGTTTACAGAGGGGAAAAGAACCCTTAGTTAGCTTCCAGTGGCTTCTTTTATGAAAGCATGATTGGGTTCAGCGAGTTGCTCTGTCTCTGCACAAAAGGAAATCCACGTCCCTTTATGATCTATTCCCTTTGGGGAGTTCATCCACAAAAAACACTGGACGCTGCACTAGGTCAGGAATCAGAGGAGACTGTGAAGTCCACCGTAGACGGACAACTTTTGGACAAAATGTCCTCTCCATTAAAGGCAGCTCATTCTGGAATAGCCTCCCAACTGAGATACGGGATTGTCCCACTCTCAATAGTTTTTAAAGGACAACTTAAAGAATGGTTGAGCAACAAACAGACGTGTAATCACCGCTAAATGCACTTTTATAAAAGGACATCTCCTCTTGTACTTTATATATCATAGCTGCTACATTGTAGTGCCACGTGGTAAATGCTTGTATGCTGCTCATGCTCTTCCTGCATATCATGTACAGTGTTTCCCATACATTGATTTATTTGTGGCGGGCCGCCACAATTAAATATCGTCCGCCACAAATGGATCTCATAAAAAAAAAAAATATATTATTATTATTATTTTTATTTATTTGTTGGTGGTCTAATGCAGAGGTTCCCAAAGTGGGGGTGGTCGCGAGACCCCGAGTGGGGGTCGCGAGATGATTACAAAATAAAAATGGAAAATTAAAAAAAAAAAAGTATTAAAAAAAAAGTATTTTTTTTTTTTATAATATTTTTTTTGAATCATTATTAATAATAACAAACGCCCCCACAAATAGAATCAAATTCTGTGGGAAACACTGATGTATTTATTTTTGCTATGTATACAAATGTCATGTTCTTATATGTTGTATGTGACGGGACTACGGATGGAAATTAGCTCAAAGCTAAAATCCGGCTCATTTACACTTGTAAGCATTATTTTGTTTTAAAGTGTTCATCAATGTGCACTGTCCCGGTTCAAATAAACAATTCAATTTGAATGAAAATGAAATCACGCAGCCCACCATTATGATGCTATCTGCAAACACTGTACATTACAGAAAAGTGGCAGCAGTGTGTTCTGTACACATTATTGCCTGAGTTTTGGTGTTTCTCCTCTCAGGTACACCATCAAGGAGCTGCTGAACCATGCTTTCTTTGCTGAGGACACAGGTGTTAGGGTGGAGCTAGCTGAGGACGATGATGGGAAAAAGGACTCGATAGCCCTTAAACTTTGGGTGGAGGACCACAAGAAACTAAAAGGAAAATACAAGGAGACTGGTGCCATCGAGTTCATGTTTGACCTGGAAAAGGACGTCCCTGAGGTCGTGGCACAAGAGATGGTGAGTGATTTATGTTCTCAGAAAAAGGGTTAGGGACATCAAATATTTGGAGATGAATCGGGATTAGGAATCCTGTGATTCATTTACTTTTTGTTTAACATTGTGATGCCTACCCTTAAAAATGTTTGTTTGACCCCTTCTAAGTCCTTCTAAGCCCACTTTCAATGAAAGCATAACATGCCTGAGTTTGTGTTCAGACATAAATGAATCCTTATTTGAGTCCAGGAAACACTCCTACCTTACATCTTTGATGACAGCTTTAACCCGTGTTTGTTATGCAGTTTGTCATGCTTTGTTTGTCTTTCTGGTTAAGTGTGTTCTAGCTGCTGACATTACTCTTATCTGATCATTGGGGAATGCTGTCAAATGCAGATTGCTGCTGATAACTTGCTGTGCTCCTTCAGGAAAACAGTGATTGGGGTTTTCTCCCTTTTTTTGTTTACATCGCTTTGATTGAACGCCATCAGATAAAGCACCCACAGGCCCTGCAATAAAAACCTGGCCCAGAAAAATGCTCAGTGTGGGAGCCATGATTAAACCAAGCTTAAACCTTTTTATATCACTCATCTAACATTCTGCAGCACCATGAAATTATTTATTGGGGATGGGATTAGGAGAGTTTAAAGAGTTGAGTTAACACAGCTGAAGTTCAGATGGAAAATATAAACATATTCACTGCCAGGCTTTGTTCTTTAACGGTCTTAAAAAATAGAAGGAAATAAAAGGAAATGGTTACACATGACCAGAAACAGTAGGGAAACCAAGACCTTTTAAAGACTTTTTAAAAGGAGGATCCTTTTGTTCAGAATGTCCTTTCAGGGGAACTATTGAAAATGACCTCAAACCAACTTGCTTTGAAACAGATGTGTGTTAGGACTGAGGCTTGGGGACTGAGCAGCATCTGCAATGTATTACCAGATGTTCCAAGTAGACTTTATGAAATCTTAAGTGAATGCCTGTGAGGCGTGTCATCTGCATTATAATCAGGCTCTAAAATATTTACCAAAAAAATGTAGTATCTCTTTCTTTCTCTTCTGCCCCATCTCCTATTAATTTTTTTCTCTCTCTCCCTTTATCTATATGTGCTCTTTTGGCCTTGTCCAGGCTGAAAAGCTTGGATTCAAATGTAAGGCCTCTGTGTAACATTTGCCTTGGGCACGCGAGCAGACACGTGGGCCAGCAGCACAATGAGATTGTAGGGGCAGCTTGCTCCAATGTCAGGTCACTCCTCATGCACTCTAATGAATCACTCTGCAGCGACAGGATAGATGTGTTTCGTCTCTGTTGATGGGCGTAGTTCTCCCTTTTTTTGTGTTACTAGTGCATGTGATGTCTAGTAACAAGTATGTGTTTTCCATTACATGCAACTTTAAGTTGCTGCAAGTAAGATGAATGTTTTTTTAAATAGCATTGGATTTATTTTGCAGAGCATAAAGCAGAGCTTTTTTTCTTTGAAATATTAAGACAAAACGTTTCTTTAAGCATGTTTTCTGTTCAATGCATTCTGCCTTTGTCATATGCAGATATAATAATCCTGACAAAGGGAATACTTCCTCACTACTCTGATCCCCTTGAAATACTTCCTTTCTTGTACTCTCTCTCTCTCTCTCTCTCTCTCTCTCTCTCTCTCTCTCTCTCTCTCTCTCTCTCTCTCTCTCTCTCTCTCTTACACAATGGGCCCTCTCTTCTCTCACATGCTCCGTGCTAAAAATATCCTGGAAGTCATGCTCTTCCCTTTTTCTTTGTCAGGTGGAGTCTGGCTTCTTCCATGAGAGTGATGCTAAGACTGTGGGAAAGTCGATCAGGGACCGTGTGGCACTGATTAAATGGAGAAGAGAGAGAACCGTGTCTGCTGCGGCCGCGGCGGACCTAGCTGACGCGGGTCAGCGGGTTCAGATGACTCCGTCTCAGGGCATCTCCGCTGGGGTAGCACATGTAGGGCAGCCTTTGCTGGAGCCAGAAGAGCCAGAGGCAGACCAGCACAACAGGCTGCGTAACCTACCAGCCAGTGCAACCTCAGTGACATGTAAGAGAGTGTGTTCTCCTCCAATAAGAAATACATGAGCCTAACCTTGACTTCTTTACGAGAGCATGATTTGTCTGTCCCTGCAGCAGACAGCACACTGGATAGTGGCATGGGCTCCACCGTCTACTCAGACTCCCACAGCAGCCAGCAGAGTGTCCTCTACCAGTCCTTGCTGGAGCCTATTACTATGGCAACGCAGCAGGTATGTATCAAAAGCATACACACGCAGGTGGACCTTGTACATTTAGATTTATTATTAAACACACACATTCCTTAAAAGTGGCCATCGCTCATGTGCGCCTGAGCACAGGCCCAATTAAACATGCATACACTGTTCTGGACATTTACAGATCAATCTTCAATAACACACACTAACAAAATGACACTCCTATGTCTTTCCCATACATTCATGTGTAGTTGCCCTCACGTTTGTTTGACCTCATCACATCATGTAGTTCTTTTTTTAGGGGGTTTCATCCGTCTATTTTGAGTAACATGTGTTTTGCTTTTGGGTTGCTCTTTGACCAGTGCCAGAGCGGCAGCCCTCCTCTAACAGATCATCCACACTCCTGTGAAGGGGGGGAAGTATGGGGGGCCACACTGAGCCCAGATCTCAGGACTCGTTTGGGAGCTACAACCCGGAGAGGAAGTGCTCCTGTTCTTGACAGTCAAAGGGCAAACCAGATTGCCCAACTGCATGCCCTCATTCAGTCGCAGAGATCTGTAAGCCCCACCCCCACAGTACCAGAGGTCCGGTTGGAGCTCAGCCCCCCTGATCTTCACTCAGAGGCTAAGGATGGGTTCCCCTCCCTGAGTGCTCTGCCCGTACTATCTGTCCCTTCACACAATGAGTGCCGTCGCTTTAGTGACACCAGCATCTTACCACTACCAGTGTCCACCAGTGAGAACTCAACACAGCCTGTGCGGGGGGGACGCAGACACTCGGACCTCAGTAGTCTTCTGAGTCTGACCTCTCATCATAATCACCAGCTGGCAATGCAAAGAGGCCAGGTGTGCCAGGTCTGCCTCTCTTTGCTTCTCCTAAGGTCAAGAGAGGGGAGCTACCACCGCCCTTCTGTTGCCATGCCACACCACCACTGTCCATGTGACTTTAGACAAACCCTTAGTCATGGGCGGCTGAAAGGTTTTGGTGATTCCTCTGATTTCTCACTACTGCAGCAGTCACTGTTCAACATAATAAGCCGCAAAGCAGCCCCGTGTCACACCACACACACCCAAGCCACCATGCTGCACCCCTCAGCTGCCCACAGGATGGCCAGCAGTGACGGAGACTGCAGCCTGAAGCGCCATCTCCTTAGTGGCACTCTGGTTGGGGACAGAGAACCCCTCCAGGACACTGATACCAGGGCTTTAGGAGTGGTAGGTCACATTAGCAAGTCGCTTTGGTGCCCCATATTGGGCCAACCCCTGCTTAACTGATCAAAGCTTCTCCAATCCTGTATGAGGTACAGCCTTACTCTGCATGGAGCTGGTCTCATGTGCTGTCTGAGTCTCGCTGCCTGTAAAGGCCTAAAGAGCTGTCTGTCCTCTGAAAATCAAAGGCTTGCTTCTGTCAAAGGACAATAGCCCTATCTCTAATATACAATGTTTCCCTGCTGATTTACCTTAACCAATCCCTTCCAGAGCTGACCCACATTTAAACAAAATGTTCCTTCCTGCTATACTGGCACAATGCTGCAGCTGTCTTGCTCCTCAGCTTGCTTTGGGTAGATGGGCTCTGATCGAAGGAGAAAGGGTCTGACCTCACTCCCCTCGGTGTTTCCTACATTTTCTCTCTTGTATCCTTATTATAGCGCACACCTGTCACCGCCTGCTCATTGTTGAAACGGATGCTTCATTCACTTATTTGTGTCCTTCATCCTCTCATTCTACTTGCTTCCTGTAATGTGTTAGGCAACTTATACGCTTTTGTGGGATTTTTACCTTTTCCCGTAAAATACACCCCAAAGAGGGTCTAATTTGAATTTCTCTCCTTTTTTGTCCTCAGACCAGTTCAGCAGGTCATCAGAATCAACCATCTGTACAGGGCGTGCCATCATCCAGCACAGCAGTGCACGCACCACAGCAGTACCTCCAGCCTGGACACAGTTACCCTGCTCCTCCATATGTTGGCCAACACACTGCTGCAGCCCCGGCTCAAGCTGCTCAATGTTCAGTCAACCTGCAGCATACAGCCAGTGCTGCTAACTACACACCTCAAAGTGTTCAACAGACTCAAGTGGCAGCAAACATTTCAGCATCAGCTGTGCCACAACATGTTGCACAAAGCTACCAAGCACCAGGACACCACCACCAACAGCAGCAGCAGCAGCAGGCGACAGCGGCTTTGACTTTCCCTTTGAAAGTCCAACAGACTTGTCAGAACTGTGTAGCCCAACCTCAACAACAGGCTCTCTCTGTGTCAGGATATCCTAATCCAGTTCAGCAACAGACTGCTGCTGCAGCACCAACCCTGCCAGCCCAGCAGCCAGCACAAAGCTACTCTCTTACATCTGTAGCCCCAAATATGGCAGCCACGGCCCAGAATCATCCTACACTAGCTCCCAGCGCACTGCAACACATAGTCAATCTGCCAAGTCAGCATCCTGGTCCAAGCTCCTCCACACCAGCACTTTACAGCCAACAGATACCCACTCAGCAAGAGCACCAACTGAACACTCAGTCCCATATTCAACTGACTCAACATGCTGGGCAGGCCTATATTCAGCCTCAAGTCCAGCATTGCCAAGAAACTCAGCATACCATACACCAACAAATGACACAGCAGCCGAACATGTCTCCTTGTCATCACCAAGTACACACCTCAACTCTACAGAAGCACAGTCAGGAAGCCATGCAGACAGCAGGTCAGCAATGGAGCCACGATGTATCCCAGGTTCAGACCCCAGCTCATCTACTTCGTCAGACAGCATCGCC
Source organism: Notothenia rossii (assembly GCF_949606895.1). Classification (NCBI taxonomy): domain Eukaryota; kingdom Metazoa; phylum Chordata; class Actinopteri; order Perciformes; family Nototheniidae; genus Notothenia; species Notothenia rossii. Next base: position 15,696,610 of record NC_136902.1, read on the forward strand.
AGTTATGCAGGTGGCAGCCACGCAGCAGAGTTACCCTGCTGCCGGTCTACCTGATGCTGCATGTCACAGCTACACACACCCTGCCCTCGGTGCGCTGCAGGAGACTGCTGCAGGTCAGAGCCAGTACCACGCTGCTTCGTCTCCAGCTGCTCCACTGACATACGGAGGACAACAGGTGACTGTAGTTAATAATCACTGTGCAGTATAATGTAGCACGGTGTCATACTGGTGCCCCAGTTTTGAATGTTATTTTAGTTGTCCCTCCTCTGACCTCGCACTGTTTTCATTTTTCATCAGTTTCAACCCTATCTTTGCAACGCTGCTTTCCTGAACCAGGTAGAACGCCTTTGTTTTTGTTTGTGTGTCTGCCACAGTGGGATTCAGTATGAGAGGGACAGTACAAATATTATTATGAACATTATTATCTATGGCATCGCTGTTATTACTTTAACAGACCTATATTGCGGGGCCCGGTTTTGATTTGGTGCGGCTGAATTGGAAGCAGCTGTGTTGATGGACAGCGATTGAATGAAAAAAAAAAAAGAGCAGCTCAACGGGAGCTTCCTCAGACGGCAGCCAACAGGGAGACGATGGAAACAGTAATGAAAACAATAGCAGTGATTTTAGCCCCTGCCTCCGCCTGCCCTCCCAGGCTTGCTCTGTGGTAAACAGGGCTCCAATATATGCAGCAGATTCAGAATGATTCCTGGCTTAGGGACAGGAGGGGAAATGTAAGCTATTCTGATCTGGGTCAATAGGAGGAAATGCAGTTTTCCAAACAGAAAGATGAAACCGGAATCTCTTCCGTTATTGACCCCCCCCCCCCCCCCCTTTCTTTTTCTCCCTCCTGCTTTTCCCTCTTCTTTAGAACATCTCTGCTGGTCATAGCATCTCAAAGCTTGGACAAGACGGGCAGAATCTCAGCCAATCAGCTTCAAGTGTGCCAGCCCAGGCTCTGCCTCATCAACAGTCAATAGCTCAGGCTACTGTCCACCAACAACTCCAACCTTTGCAGATTTCTAACTTTTTGCCACCTACACATCCATCCCAGGTATTGTTCCGTTCTTCTCTATTGGATTATACGGACCAATAACAACATAAACTTGGTCCAGGTTGTGATGCGTCACACTTTTATATTTGATCTTTGTTCTCTCGATTTATTTGAGTTTCCTCTGTTTCCTTTTTTATTGTCTTCAGTTTCCTTCACACTATCCCACAATCCAGGTGATGACAGCTGTGCCTCCCTGTGAATCCTCCCACCCTCACTCTTTCACTGCCCCTCACCCTTCAACCTCTTCCTCACTTAATCCCATCTTCCTTTCTCCTGGACAGACTGTTCCCCCCTCTGTCTCCCCCCTCTCTCCTTTGCAAATTGAAAATGTATTAGTTTCACCCATCCCCATGTCCCTCATACCGTCCCCCTCTCTCATGCTCTGTAAGGTGGGAGCCACATCCCCACAGCACCAGCCAGCCACTGTTCTGCTGCAGAGCGTTAGATCTGAAGCTCCCCATTCACAACCTGCATTTATGTCGGCACCAACCGCCCACCCCATACACACACACACTGCCCCGTGCCAGAACACACACCCTCCCACAAATGGCAGCGCTCAGCCTCTGATACAGGTAATAATGACTGCTGCAGTGGAGTGCAGATGTTTACCAAGAGGGTGTGAACCGGAACCTGTGATTGTGATAATCTGTCAGATCTTTGTTTGTATCCTCAAAAGAACTGTTAGGGTCACTGTGCTGTTGTTGTGTGGCCGAGGGAGAATGGACGTTTATATGTGAAAGTCAGATTAATACAAAAATGACTTGTAAAATGTATGGAAGTGAAAACCCTTAAGAATAATTTTGTATCAAGAAATGGCAAATCAGACTCATTTTTGAATATCTCTAAATGATTCTTCCATGAATATAAATAATACAAATCTGTTATTTGATTTGTCTTGTTAAGCAGGTTCCCCAGCAGGCCCAGATCAGCCATCCTGAGCATGTCCCCTCTGCCCAGCCCCCCCAGCCTGTAGGCTTCTCCTCACCTTTGCACAATGGTTCAGACCCAGGCACAGTCTCCACTGCCCCCCAGCTGGACAACAACAACCCCTGCCAGCTGGCCCCGCAGGCCCAGAGTCAGGTTCAGAGCCAGATTCCTGTGCTGCAGCCCTCCGACCCTCAGAGGGTGTCATCTGGGTCTGCCAGCTCCTCTCTGACTCAGCAGAAACAACTCGGTTCTCTCACCGGAGCTGCAGGTCAGGGTCCAGCAGAGACCAACATGGAGGTATGGACATATGACTCAGTTCCTCATTTGAAAATGGTTATATCTTATATCTTCCTCTCTCCGCCTTGCTTTGCAAATATACCAGTGCAGACGTACGAAGAATAATTATACTTTCTCTCAAGCCACCGTCATAATTGATATCTAAAATAAATGACCTGATATGCTACTCTTGTTTGAATCCTTCTCTTTGCTTGACTCTTCATTTATTGTCTATAGGATCAAGCCACAGAGAAACACACTGGAGGACAAAGCTATGACAGGTACCAGCATATCTCCCCCCAGCACTCTTTGCAGATTACACTCACTGATTCTAAGAATTAGAAGTAATGCTTTTTGGATGAAAAGAAACAGCTCTGACATGTTGCAGCATTCTGCATAATAAGCGGCTGTGGCTCAGTGGATAGTGTGCTGGACTTCGAATCAGGTGATAGCAAGTTCGAATCCCACTGCAGTCAGCATGTCGTTGTGTCCCTGGCCAAGACACTTCACCCCAAAGTGCTCCTGTGGGGATTCTCCACAGTACTGAATGTACTTTAGTCGCTTTGGATAAAATGTAATGTAATGCATGTTGACATAAAGCAAGCGGTCTTAACCAGTTGGCGGTCCTCTCTTACTTCAGACTTGAGAAATGATAGGCTTTTCTTGTTGACAATGTTGCAGTAGTTTCATTGGTTGGACACATTTCACTTTCATCTTTAACAAGAAGTGAAAATAAAAGAATTAAACTCTATAAAAAGGTAAGGTGGAGATGCTGTTTGCCTTTAGCAAACATTGCGGGCGTTCCGCTATTCCTCCCAAATAATAGATTTACTACTAACTATCTAGCTATTAGTTTTACCGACCACTTTGATCGCCCTTAATGCTTACTTCCTCTGATAAACACACTGTGACCAGCATTATTATAGTTTTAGAAATGTAAATTGTTCCTTCATGTCAGATAGCTATTCTGTCCTCTTTAAGCTCATGTACAGTTTAGTGTCACCAATGGTGGATATATCAGACTTTACCAAATCCTACAGGCCTTCCAGAGCAGAACTAAACCTTTTCACTATTTCTGTATCGGAGGTAACGAATCATTTGTAGCTCAAGATTTCTGTCTATCGTGGCCTGAAGATTGTGTGACACACTTGGCTAGTTTCTTTTCATTTCTCACCATTTTGAGTATTTCTCCTTTTGTCAATCCACCATCTTTATCTAAATCTGAGCAGCGTTGAGCATGTCAGAAACTATAGTCTCAAAACCAATGGCCCATGAAGAGTGTTTTCACGAATAAGGCATTACTAACACAGATTGCCTTTCCTCACCGAAACCAGTGTCAACTCCGATGCCACATCAGGGAAGGAGATGAGCGACGGCTACGAGGGGACATACGGAGGTAAAGGCGAAGGGAAAGTCCGCAAACACCATCGCAGGTCCACCCGCACTCGCTCTCGGCAAGAGAAGATTAACAGGCCAAAGCTCAGCATGCTCAATGTGGGTAACCAGAACAAGAATACACTTTTTAAGATAATTGAAACAAATGATGTGCAAGTGGATAATGTATTGATTGTGTGTGATCTTGTTAAAGGTGTGCAACACTGGCGATAAGATGGTCGAGTGTCAGTTGGAAACTCATAACCACAAAATGGTTACTTTCAAGTTTGACCTGGATGGAGATGCACCGGAAGAGATTGCCACGTACATGGTATGTAAGAGACGGAAACTGACACCTAAACTGATGCAACGGTTTCTGTAGTATGCTGCAAGTTTACTTAAATAGTTTTTAATGGCTTAGAACTCATATTGATAGATACATTAATATTTATGTCATATAACTTCTTCACCAACTGTATATGTACCGTATATTATAGTTGTTCTGGGTAAACGCCTACTTGTTAAACTTAGCAGCAAGTTTAACTTCTATGATATGAAACCCTAAGAAACAGAAATACTGCAAAAGTACTCCGTGGATTTTCTTGGGGCCTTTTTATTGAGAGCATATCTGGAATTTCAATCCGTTTTTTTACTCTGTAGAATGTTGACGAGGTCCCCCCTCCTAAATGCGTTTTTTTCCTCCTGAAGAATTCTTAGACATCTGCTGTTCCTGGCACAGTTTTATTTCAAGCATTGCTTTTTAAACTAAATTCTGTAATATTCTTTGGCCCTCTTCTCCATGTTGCCTCTCAGGTGGAGAATGATTTCATCCTGCCTTTAGAAAAAGAGATGTTCATTGAGCAGCTGAAGGACATTGTGGACAAGGCTGAGGACATGCTGAGTGAGGACACCGAGGGCGAGAGGAACTGTGACCACGGAGGCAGTCCCAAACAGAGTGAAGGCTCTGTGGGAGCAGAGGTGAGAGAGGATCTGTTGGCAGTTAATAGTTGCGATGGCACAATCTGTCGCCGAGCCTGTGCCTTTGATACATCATCCTGACAGCACTCTCAGGATGACTTTGCATGCAACGCTGACAACCAGAGCTGCCAAAAAGATCACCTCTGCTGATGTGACATTTTGATCTAACTGAATTAGCTCTTGAGGCTCAGCCCTCACCTGCATCAGATCAATGTAGTAATGCTTTCTTTTCTTTAGGGATTGAAGGCTTCTGCACCAAGCACACCACAGCTGGTGTACCAGCAAAATGGTAAGAACTTTAGCCACCTGGAACTTATTTATTCACTCAAAGAAAATCCACTCACACTTTTCAAATCCAGCGCGGCTCGGTTTAAATGTCTTAAGGCCTCAAGTTTATCAATCTAAAATAAGACATTTAGTGGTTTTAAAATGTTTCAAATCCATCTGTCAAAAGTCTTCCCAAAGATTGGAAGTAAGATTGTATCTCTGCCAATCTACAAATGGTCGATAACATCTATTTAAACTGTCTAATCTTCCCTGGACATCCGATTTATTAAGAGGCCTGTGATGATTTATTGAATGCATTTTAAAGTATGTATTCTCTCTTTTTATCTAGCTTTCAAAGTATCAATAATCTCATTTCTGTTCTCATTGCTTTTATAACATTTGTAATTTTGAGTTTTTTCTTTCTCTGTGTCCTTGACAGTCCTCCACACCGGCAAGCGCTGGTTTATCATCTGCCCTGTGGCGGAGACGCCTATTATAGACAAAGAGAAGACTACATCCAACACCTCTACAGCCCAGGGTAAGCTGCATGCTCCGAAATACAGACTATCAGGAATGCTCCCTTTTCTGGCTTAAGAATCCCCACTTGCGATACTCTAAGTTCTTTACAATGAGCAATATGAGCTGCTGCTTTCCCTCCAAAGAATATACTCTTTCAGGTTTGAGTCTTACTCTCTGCTGTTGATAGGGAAGATGCTGTGCATGCTTTAAAGTCGGCTCCTTGGGGTCAGTTATATAAGAGTACTTCTGCAGTTGTTCTAGGCAGAAAGGAAGGGCAGGATTTATACTCCAGCTGACAGAGCGTGATGGGGGAAGACAGGCTGTGATGTAACACATAAGAGCAAGCCTCTCTTCTTCACAGCCTTGGCTGTTTAACTCCAATATGTTCTACTCCAAATCAACACTGATCTTTTTCATTTCTCCAGAATCTGAAAACTCTGCCATGTCATCAGTCAGGCGCAACAGCAGCACAACTTCAGCGGCTCCTCAAGTCACATCTTTATCCTCCCAAAGCCTGTCATCCTCCTCCTCCTTGCCCCCCGCGCCTCAGACCTCAGTGCAACCTCAAGACCAAAACATTGACAAAACCCGGATCCAGCCGCCTCAGCCCTGTGTAACCAAACATGCCCTCGCCCATCACAACACATCCTTCCCTGTGGAGGAGCCTTGCATCTCCGCTGTCTCTCTGGTATCGGACATTCCATGCTGCTCTATTGTGCCGCCTGTCTCTCTGAACGTGAATGCTATCGATATAGGAGCAGCTAGTGGTTTGACATCTAATCAAACTAACCTGCACAATCAGAAAAACAGTCCTACTGGAGACCCAGCCCCTCAGCTGGCCTCCCATCAGTCTGTGGTGCTGCAGCAACCCTACGCCACGCCCATGCAGCCGGGGACAATCACCTCCCAGCCGCAGAGTCCAGCACATCAGAACTGCCAGGTGTCCGGCCTCCAGCAGCCGGCGAGCGGGGGGCCGGGCGAGTCGGACAGCGACGGACCGCGCAGGGTGGAGTTCACAGACCGCACCATCAAGACTTTGGATGAGAAGCTGAGAAACCTGTTGTACCAGGAGCATGCTCCATCCCAGCCCACCGGCATAGCGTTGGACCCCCAAGCCCCCTGCACAGACGGAGTCAGCACACCTGTAGTGTCAGACAGCCAGAGCACTGAGGGGGCACTTACAAAGAAGAAAGGGGATCAGCTGGTAAAAATACTGTGTTTGTTTGTGTTTGTGATAATTGATTTGATTAAGACTAACACCGTGTTAACCCTTAGAGTGACTGGAGCCTACACTCTTCCATAAGTGGGTTAAAAAGGACCGGTATTAGAATAATGTGTTTTTATGCAATTTTTGTCATTTTGGTTAAAAAATAAATCACTAATATAATATTTAGTATTATATGTTGGTTAACACTAGAAATATTTTATTTATAATTTTAGACTTTTTTTTACATTTTGAAAAAAAAACATTTTGAACATATTGATGCAGAGATCTCCCCTATTCTGAGACCCTCACAGTATTCCAGTCCCTTTTCAAAACTCATCTCTTCTCCTCTTGTCTACATAGCCCACCCCCCATCAATCCATGCCGGTTGATCAAGTTTGATAATCCTATACCCCCCACCCTAACCTTCCCTTATATTTTAAAGTGATTTTGAGTCCTTGAAAAGCCCTATACAAAAATTATGTATTATTATTATACTGACAGGTATCAGATCTTGCTGTGTAAAATAATCTTCCTGAGAGGTGTCACTTGTGATGTAGTCTGTGTGGTCTACAGTGAATGTATTCCTGACAGCAACAGGTGATAGAATCAAAGGTTCCCATAGGATCCCATAGAAAATGCATGCGGGTCATGTTTGACCCACTTATGGAAGCTTGGGGTAGTAATACAAAAACTACAATTTCTTTACATTACAAATTTGAATGGCATGATATCCAAAACATGTTTTTTGAGGAATAGCTGGAATATGAAATGATAAACATTTACAAAGATACTTCAAGAAAACCACCTCACCGGGTCAAAAAAGGCCCACTTATGCATCTAAGGATTAAGAGGTAGGTTAGGTCACGAAATGACTGCTGTCAGCACCATCATTGATCTTGATGTTATTCTCTGACGGCATCATTTTCTGTGTGTGTCTTTGTGTGCTACCAAAAACAAATCAGTCTGACTCATTCAAACAAAACTGAGGTCAGGAGGGAACAATGGCTCCCCTCACAACACTGATCTAGCCCATGTACCGCTTGCCTCTATTCAAATGATTGTAACCTCCTACACACACACTCTTCTCCCCTCATAGCCTCAGATTCCTGAGCGGACAGATAGTGTGGGTGCAATAAGTGACTCTGCAGTGGGAGGTAGGTAACCTTATTTATATAATGTCCATTTCAAATGATTACTGCATAATAGTATTGTGACCATTCAAAACATGTCTCCTTGTCTTTCAGCGACTAACAGGGTTTTGGACAGAAGAGATGAGACAACCAGCTCTGGTTCAAATAGCTCTAAAAGCCGTTTTCAAGTAAGACTCCACTTTAAAAACCCTCTAAATGCTAAATATGAATGTCCTTTGACCAAAATAGATTACATGACAGGTCATGACTTATGCCATTGTTAGTCCTCGGTTCAGTTTGTGGCCTAAACATTGGTTAATGATGTTTATGGACCCTCATTTTGTTATGAACATGGGCTTCTCTTCCTTCCAGATCATCCCCACACCACCGGATGTCATCTGTCATTTAGAGAAAAGCAAGACTGGTTTCAGCACCTGCAGTTCCGCAGCTCCCTCTAGTGGGTCTGAAGGGTCTCACAGGCAGACCCTGGGCCCTGGCAGGAAAGAGAAGGAGTGTTTTGGTGTGGGCAGATTGAATGTGACAGCTGCAGCTGATCATGAGGAAGAGGGAACATCCAAACCCCTCAGCAATCGTTACTCTGCCCCGCCAAACTTCTATCATGTCACCCCCACCTCCAGCCCCGACCTCACCCCCCGGCACATCCCCCGGGCCCAGACCATCGGCACTCCGACCCATCACAGCTACCGCCATGCCTCTCACCTCTACTCTGACTCGGCAGATGAAGACAGCAGTGGTGTAGCCCCTCCCCTTGCCCAGCCCGCTCCCCCCGCTCATGCTCTGTCTGCGCACAGTGGAAGCGACCTCATGAAAAGGGCAGTGGCCTTCCTGCGGCGCACTGGCCGGAGCAAAAGTGAGCACAGCTCGGATTCACCGAGCAGACCGCCCGTGGCAATGAACGGACACACCACCTCGCCTCCTGCCCACTCATCCTACATCAGCAGTGACAACGACTCGGAGTTTGAGGATGCAGATATGAGGAAAGAGCTGCAGAAGCTGAGAGAAAAGTAAATGAACACACAAAATGTGTTGCGTTTGTATTAGGGCTGGACGATTTTGGGGAAAAAATCTAATTGCGATTTTTCTGACAAATATTGCAATTGCGATTCGAATTGCGATATTTGTTTTTAAGCGAACCAACGGAAGTTTATTGTAAAATGCGGCCATAACTCAGGCTAGGAAGGTCGTATCAACATACTCCCGTCTCTAGCACCCCCGCAGCCCGAGCTACGAGTGAAAGAACTAAACTTACATGAAACTTCCGTTAAAAGTCAAAGCTTCAGTTTAAGATTCACCCTGTAATAGATTTAAACATGTGATGGAGCATTACTAACCCAGGGTGTCCGCGGGGTCTTAAAAAGTATTAAACGTTGATAAATCAATTTAGCGAAAATTAAGGCTATTACAAAGTATTAAACGGCATTTTCCAAGGTATTAAGAAGGTTCACAGCAACAACAACATGAAACACCCTTTAATTTACTGAAACGACATGTCGGGAAAACCCCACAAGGCGGCCCCATGCATAGCGCGCCGTAAAATGCTGCTTATTATTTTAAGTTTCGTTGCCTTGCTCCGCTCTGTGTGTGTGGGAGGGGGGGGGGGAATAAACGACTACGGTAACGGGTCCCAAGGTGGGTAGACCGGCATACGCAACGCTCTGGGGGTCCAACGGCTCCGTGTGTGCCCTATATGATCATTTTCTGATAATGATGAAATAGCCCCGCCTCCCTCGCCCCACGTCTCCTGCTGCTGCTGGGCTGTCAGAAGAGCGGGAGAAAAAGAGAGGCAGTCACCGTTTATTAAATATTATTATATAGAGAACAGAGTCGTTATCAATTTGTTTTAAAGCTCAATAAATAACAAAGAAGACTTCTGACCGGCACTTTCCTAATTTTGTACGGAAGATTTAAACTTTAAAGGACATGTTGACCGGCGGAACATTTTTTTTACGGAAACTGCCGCACGGTCCCGTCGTTCCTTGGAAGAGGCGGAGAGGTGGGTGTTCTTCATCTGCTGGTGGAGATACAGCAGGAGAACACGCCGTCCACCGCGGAGAATAAACAGAAGGGCAACCCTGGCAATCATGCTCCGGGGTCTTCTTCGCTGCTTTTGGTGTATTTCGGGCGGCAGCAGCGCCACTTACAGGCCTGACATATGTACTACATCGTTTCCAGCATTTCCAGCGGTCTAGTGTGAACGGACACGTTAATTAATCGAATGCGTGTGAACGGAAGCCTTTTTAGGCGCTTGCGTATGCGTTTTACCGTGTGGGGCCGGGGTCTAAGCCAAACTATATCCGGTCACAGAGATCTGCTATTTTAAAGTAAAGTCAACACATATAGACCCTAAATATAGTCTATATTAAGAACGAGAAAAGTCTTGACATATATATCCTTTTTTGTAAACATGACAAATGTGTGAGGGTGATGACGTCAGAGCATCGTCTTATGTGCCAGGGGCTTAGCCCCGGACAGCCCCAGCCCAATTTAACCCCTGGGTATTTGTCAGGGAGCTCCTATGGCATTACCCCGCTGAAGCTCACCAAAGTTTAACATATTTCATAGTTCAAAGTTTTGTCAATTGTTTTGTTTATTGGTCAAATACTGGTTTCTACGGTTTTCTGAGGAGTTTTACTGGAATGAAAGAGCACAGAGTCTACAGAAGCAAATAAGCAGCATACTGCATTAAACCTGACCTTCACAGAGAGGTTGAAGTTCATGTGGAGAGGAGGCTTCAGTAGTCTGTCTGCACTCTGTTTAGTTTTGCTATCTTACAATCGATATAGTAAAGTGTGTTGCCAATGTAACTGGTTAGAACTCAAAGTTGCGATGAGGTCTTAAAATGTATGGAAAGGGTCTTTAAAAAGGTCTTAAAAGGTATTAAATTTGACTTCAGGATTCCTGCATATACCCTGTAACCTGACTCAGATGCTTTGTTTCACCAAACCATCTAGGAAAGCTCCATTGGAAGCCATTTGGAAAGGGCAGGCATTTTCAAAAATACTTGGCAGGTGATTGGATCAATCTGTCTATCACCTTCTATCATGGGCCACTTCTGATGGATTAACAATGGCTGGTACATGTGGAGCACAGCACTTCTGACTGGTGTGGATGACTGACACACAAGAAGAAAAAAAAAAAAATTGTAAAAAAAAAAAATCGTTCTGCCCTAGTCTGTATGTATGTGTAGCTATGCCCCTCTGCATAGTCATCAGCAATCTGGGCATGATTTAGATTATTGCATTTTGGCAGAAACACATTATGTTAACGGGCAGCAGATGTTGAAGATGCATATTGGTTAATGGTCATGCCTGCCTGGTTTTCATAACACATTTGGCAAAGGAGTTCTATCTTCTCATATGGATTTTCAAGTAGATGTCACATTACAAAGTTATTCAAAATAAGTGTGCTTTACCACTTCAATAAAAACCCTAATCGATAACGTACAATTCAAGTTTTATAATGAACCAAAATGGATTACAATTGCCAATTATCTTAAGCAGACATGTCATTCTTAAATTAGGACATTCATTTTTAGCAACAGTGTACGCAGATACAGGTGCGATGATGATCATTTCACGTTGATAACATGATGCATCCAATTCCAGTATGTGACTTGATTAGAGTAAATTAAATGTACAAAGAGCTGTTCTTTTCATTTTCTTCATCACAATGCGTTTCCTATGCACATAGCTCATCAAAAGCTTCAGCGTTGGTTAGATTTACAAATGCCATGGAGATGTTTTTGAACTACTTTGTAAAACGGATCTTGACGCAGGTATTGTGGCTGCTACTCTAATGAACAAGGCCTAATTGGACTACATAGCGAGTAACTTACTGAGGGAATGTTTGGAAAAAGGAAAAGAGACGGCAACATTGACTAACAACTATTTCTGTTTTCCTCCTGTACCTTCTCACTAGACACATGAAGGAGATTTCTGAGCTGCAGGCGTTCCAGAGAGGGGAGATTGAGCATTTGTACACGGAACTGGGTAAAATGTTGCCCTCCAATGTCGGCTTGGTTCACGCGGCACCTCTAAGCGGCCGCAGGCGCAAGGCCAGCAAACACAAGCTGAAGGCTGGAAAACTGCTCAATCCCATGGTGCAGCAGCTCAAAAACAACATGAGCACCGCCAGCGAGAGGAAAGGTGTGTGGGCTCAGATAGTGGGGTGATAAGTGGTGTATGTGATGCTTTATGGAGAGCATTTTCAGTCTGAAGCAAACGAGTGGAAAACACAAGAATGGCGTCGGGTTCAGAAAACCGTAGGAGTGTGATTCACAGAGTGACTCACTCTGACTCACACTTTTTTCTTAATTTTTTCTTGTTTTTGTGCACCAAGGTGAAAGCGCTGCCAGTTCTTCCAGTTCCCCGGCTAAGAGCTCCATCTTGTCGGACGGCTCAGCCCACTCCAGTGGCAGCTCCAGCTCCAGCAGTCACACCAGTGCCACCCCAGAGCAGGTCCACACCCAGCAGCCCTGCTCCCTGAAGGGCTCCTTCTCCTCGGACAACATCTACGCTGGGCAACACGGAGACGGGACGACTAACCAAGCAGGCCAAGGTACACATTATGTGTTCAAGTGCATGCTGATGTGTGTGCGGATGGGACAGCTATCTACCAAACAGCTACTAGAGATTAACAAGGCTTAACAGTGTTCATGTTGTCCATGAACTAGCTTTTGCAAAAGAGACCTGAAGGATCACAGACACAAACACATTGGTACTGTGTGAAGGACCACTCTGAATACTACATACATACGTATAATGTATGGTTGGTCAAGTCAGAAACACCTGCTGACAACTGACCGATAATAAACCATGGCTCTTTATGTAGTTGGTTGTTAATAATTTGAAGCAAGCAATGAGAAGGGATCTTATTTTACTGAGCACGGTATCTCTACGGTATCTCTACTTGTAATCTCGCAGCTGTTGAGTTCTTAAGTTGATCTAAATCAAAAGACGTCATTATTAATATATTTCTTTGATAGATCATAGACTCAGTCAATGTCTATGTTGTGTTTGTAACTGGCTGATTTCATGCTTTCAAATGTTGTGTTTTGTTTTTAATTTATGCCAATATGTTTTACTCATACTATTATTATTACTTTATTCCTTATTACTATTATTATTTTATTGTTTCAAGTGGAATTATTTACTTTACTCTTAGGTTGTAGTGCGTTTTCGTATTTGTATATATTTATTCTATGACAGTAGCATGTTAAGGGACTACAGTGAGGTGAAAGCATCTACAGGCTGTAGATACTTTCCCCTCACCCTGTCAAGGAAACCCGATTAAAATAAAAGATAAAACAAACAAACATTGGGGTCAAACCCTGAAACCTGTGTTTCCCCGCTCCCCTAAAAACCCTCTTTCATTCTTAATTATTGTCTGAAATGTCTAATGAATCATTGTATAAAATACTAGGCTCCTGTATATTGTGCACTCCTTATTTTCCTTTGCTGTTGCTTTTTATGGTGGGGTTTCTCAACCCAGTCTCTGTACACTTTTACAAAGTGTCTCTCTTGTTTCTTCTCTTCTTCCCTCTTATATTCATTTTTACAGGCTGGACGGTTTACCACCAAACGTCAGAGAGAGTCACCTATAAATCTAGTAGCAAACCACGCACTAGATTCCTCAGTGGACCTGTGTCTCTGTCCATCTGTTTGTATTTGTTCTTTTCTATTTACCCTCACTCATTTCCATCTTCTCTTCGTTTAACCTGCCTCTCTTCTATCACCATGTTTAAATATCTCTGTAATATTGTGGATCCTCTATTCCATCCTCCTCACAGGCCCCCCCCCCCCTCCTGACATCCCCCATTTTCTCTTCCTCACACTCAACCCCTCCCTCGACGACTTTAAACGTCGTGTCGTGTTCAATGTGATAATTAACTTCTGAGGATTTTTGTATTTTTAAAAGTTGTATCTACAAAGTCGGCTGAATCTAGCCAACATAGGCACATGCCACCAGGAGGAGAGAACACGTGCAGCCAGGAAATGTTTCCTTTTTCTCTTCAAGCATTCAGTGAAGCAGGAAACAGCTCTGTCTGTTTTAGCTTATGACTCTTAGGTCCCTTAACCTGTTATTGCTGATCGACATTGCAGAAGCATTGCTGACACTTTATTGTGGCACTTTAAGGTAGTTAATGCGCTTTTTAGCTCTATCGTATGTATCACTTCCTGGAAAGAGTGTATACTAGTCAAGTCATTAAAGGTGCTTGAAATTATTTAAAATAATAATGTAAAAATAAAAAATAGAAGTTCTTGTGATATTTTGTTGCCGTCTTCGTGAAGCCGTTTTGGTCATGTGCTCGTTAGCATTACATCTGTCTGACCCTCAAATCAACAGGACAGCTTTTTGGCTTGAAGATTAAAAAGGAAACATGTCTTGGGTGTGCGTGACTCTGGGTCTGGATATTATAGGTATTCCTCTGGCAATAATCCACAATTTACAGAACCACTGTTTCGCATTCATAACCATTCATTAGTGGGTATAATGCCCACTCCCCCTCATACAAATGCTTTGTGCAGCGCTTCTGGCTTTTAAAAAAAACAGACCCTATAAGCGCACTGGGGCTAGTCCTCTCCAAACATGGGCCGAGGTCACATCTAAAACCAGACGGTGTGCCCGTGTACACCTGAGAGAGAGAGAATGACAAACTCCCTTTTTTCCCTATTTATTTCTTGTTGTTTTTTCCATCCACTGTTAATTTTGATTGTTTAACATCTCCCAAGTTAAGGCACTTTGCCAAGTCAGCAATCCTCTATATACTAACTCAGCACCCCCCCCCCCAGCCCTCTCTGATAGGCAGGGCTCTTTGCTGTGCTAGAGGAGACTCTGTCCCTCATGTTTGGACGCAGAAGACGTGCATGGTGCCAGGCAGGGCACTGATGGAGACTTGCTCCGCCATGTGAAGGGCTGTATCATCAACTATTACTTTTTCCCTCTTTCCACGTCTCCTGAGTTACCTGCATGTTTCCAACAAGTGCTGACCGATGAGTTCCAGCTAGTATCTGTGTGCTCTTTTAGTTTCATTTATTTTGGTTTCACGTTTTGTTTCACAGGCATTCTCACATCGACTAAGGGATCTCTTTTAATCCAGAATCCAGTCTTCCTTTCTTAGAAAACGCTTATCTTTGGGTTATGGTCTCGCACCAACTAATAGACTAAAAATGTATAAATAAAATCAAAGAAATGTTACGCCTTAATTGTAAAGGCGAGTAAAATGATAGTGACTGCATTTGATCAGACTTGTTGACTTAAACAGAACATTGTTTGAAACAAGTTATTTTATAAGGCAGCATAAAATATGATGGTTTTCAAACTGACATGGTTAAAGTAATGGAAGAACCATTTGACAACCGAAGCTAAGAGTGCTTTCCATTTCTTAAGCTGGTCAGGTACAAGTTTGAATAGTGAACTTTACAAAATGGTTGCCCATCTTTAAGAGAACATCTAGGCTGTTTCTTCCAGTCCACCTCCACTTTTAAACCCCTTGTCCTCCTCTTCCCTCCCTCTCTCTCCCCAATTGTTTGATAGCTGAATGTGCTTATGAAGCAGCTTGTCCACATCCGTGTGGCGTGCAGTGTGTCCTGGCCTAACTGTTTCTGTCTTGTGCTGTTTTACCTTCTTATAGGGTCCACTCTGAAACGACTATGTCTAGGCAAAGAGCGCAGTAGTAGTAACTATCTCATTTACTTTCTTACTCTCTGTCTTTCTTACTCTGTCCTCACTACTTAAGTCCTCCTTATGTTTGTATGCGCACTTTATTTATTGTTTTGACACCTGGGAAATGTTGAAGTTTTGTTTTGAAAATGTGGGTTCATTGTTTTATATTTGATGTTTTTTTGCATGGCGGTGTTAATGTAGTGATTGCTCAATTTTGTCACTGCTTGCATATCAAACATTTCATTTGGCTATTACTACTCTTGGAAGTAATTTATGTTGCAATCCTTTGGCTGCTATGTTGGAAAAATATGTAAAAGTACACAACTCTTACTCTGGCCTCAACTGAATGATTTGGACTATTTTTTTCAAAAGTGACTGAAATTACGCCAAACAGCAGCCAATTGATTTGACAGTTAATATTGTAGAACTGGCCAGATTTGAAGACCTTTTTGTGTGTTTTCAGGGTCTTCTCCCCACACCACCACCGCTCAGACGGCCTCCAGTCAGACACAGCCGGCATTCGCCACACCCTCGCCATCTCCCCAGCCAATCACACGGCTCGCTCAGGTCCAGACCAACAACAGCAACAACAAGAGAGGCACGTTCACGGACGATCTTCACAAGCTGGTCGACGACTGGACGAAGGAGACTGTTGCGGCAGCCAATCAGCCGCGGCCCTCCCTCAACCAGATGAAACAGCAGAGACGCCAGCAGGACCTGGAGGGCAGAGTGTCACCCGTGGGAGCAGCTGCACAAGAGGTACTCGAAATGAAGATGTGCACTCAGGGATAGATGATGAAGCGTCGGTTGTACTTTGATCTCTGACTTTTGAGGCGGTCTATGCACTACTTTGTACAACAACTCCCTTCTGTTTCAGATGAAATGCCATGTCGGTCCCCGCAAGTTCCAGCTGCCTCTTTCCTGCCCCCTGACTGCTGCTTTAGGCCCCGGTACGCCCTCAAACCTAGCTCCCAACTCGGCAGCGCTCCCTCCTGGCTACGGGATGGCTCCTGGTCCTCTTTACCCGCAGCAGTGGTCCGGCATGCCCAGTCCTGTAGGGTCCGGGGGTCCTGTAGGCCTGCTCGGTGCTGCAAGAACGATGCCCTATGCCCCAACGGCAAACCAGGGGATCCAAGCCTACAACCTCATGCACGAGCCCGAGAATGGCCACTGTCCAAAAACCGCTAGGACTACCTAATCTGCTACCTAATATTTGTTCACGTGTAAGGGCACGATAGTCCAACTCCACTCCATTCTGCTTCATCAGAGCCACAGATGTACATAATCTGATGTTGTAAATGACCCAAGTGTTGATATTCTTTCAGCAACACTTATATCTGTGGTTCATTTGTGTGTGTCTATGTGTAAGTTTGTGTATACAATATTTGTTAAGTATGTATGTCTGATATCTAATGCTTTTTGGTTTTGACTAAACTTAGCCATACAAGACTACTTGTCTGCAGTCACGAAAAGCAAATATCACTTTACTCTTTATTACTGCAGTTCTCCCCTTTTTTTGTTACATACACTTTAAACACTACATTGGAATCCAAATACCAGTGGTGTGAGATACAGTAACCGGACAGTATTTATGATGAGGATATTTGAAGGAATGTAGTGCCTTGAACATTGATTTATTGATTATTTTATTTTTTCTGTGAACAAAGTGTGTCTGTATTCAAGTTATTTTTATTTTAGGGTAGCTTGAGTGCAGTCATTTTTTTTTGTTGATTTAATGCATTACAGACACTTTTCTTTTTGGTTTACATATGAATGCCCTTGTAGAACTGCACTATTAACAAAGTATATGCTCTTATTTTAAATAATAAAATAATGTTTTAACCCTTGTTTACTTTACACCCCTGTGACAGATGGAATGCCATAGTGGTGAGATGTACCATTGCCTTGCAGAAACAAACCGTTAATGTGAGACTGATGAGAGAAGGAAAAAGATTACGCCAGCAGACAAATCCACTCTTTCAGGTTAAATGGTTGGGTGGGACGCAGCCTCTTTTTGATAGGACAACTGATGCACGGGAGTTGGCAGTGTTGTAGCCTTGTGCTCTAAAGAAAGGCAGTGTCCAGAGCCATATATACTGTACACAGTTCTTTGTGCAGTTTATTTCTCTGGTAGTGTTTTGATCAGAATGTAGCAATTATTGTCAAGGCTAGAGGCTAAAAAGTGCAATTTAACCCCTCCACAAAGCTTTGATCGTGGCCTTGCCACAAGCCTTATCTCTGTGCAGAGGAGCAAGCTGAGAGTTGAACAGTTATAAATCACAAAGCAACAGACTGAAGTAACTGGACAAATTCTAAACATTACAAACCACCCAGCAAACATGCCACTACTGCTAACTGCTCTTTCAAATAGGCTATCTGATTACTCTGCATACACTTCAAGTGAAATGTTTTGTGCGATCACCAGTGTTTAAATTGTTTGCTGTTTAAAAGCTTGATTTTTCTTTGATGCTGCTATTGTCTGAGGTGATTCTACTGTACAGTTGAGCATAATATTCACATACAATGGTACTTTAAATATTAAAACCTCCTCAAATGAGGCGCAAACAAAGCAGTGTTATTGCCTTGTTTCACAGGTTGCTTTGGATGAGTCTTTTTTTTCATTTTCATTAATATATTGCAAAATTCAAACGATACTTATTGCAGGAGATTTGCACAACATATGGTCTCCCTTAATTGTAACCTATGTTTAAGAGTTTCCTACACTGTATATAGTGGGTTTCCCCACCTGTAATTTTGTATCACCAACAAGCATGCCCAATTTTTCATGTTCCATAAAGCAAAGATAAACAATAAAGCTACAAAGGTTGGATATTTCACATATACACGATACATTTAAAAGGTTTCAGCAACCCAATTCTGCCAAGCTGTGAAATGTACAGTTTTCTCGTACTTTATATTTGTATTTTTTTTGTGGAATGTTAAGATGGGGTGGTGGTGGTGGAGGGGTTGCTTTGATGTACATTATTTCATCAATTCGGTTTGAATTGGACTTTTATAGGATATTATGCAGAATCTTCTGCTTTGGTGAAATACTTCCAGTAGTAAGAGATTTCTGTTCTCTGTCACTTGTATCTGGTTTTGTTCCACCTCCTTCGCTGCTAACTCATGGTGAGCAGAGGAAGGAATAACTATTGTTGGCATACTCACTTGGATGCAGTGATCAATCAGAGGAGCTGAGATGCACGGAGGAGGAGGAGGAGGAGGAGGAGGAGGAGGAGTCCTGAAAATGTGCAATCTGCTCATCTCACTTCTCTCTGTAAAACAGTGCCCCCTGGTGAATATGCTCTGATTGTCAAAGGCTTGTATTCAAACAGTGGGATTGCTTCTGCCTGCTGTATATCCCACTGCATTACCCCACCCTACCCTGCTGCACTCTAATCACAGACTGAATGTTGGGAAATAAATAAATATTATTTTGTGCTTGATTAAGTTTCATTGTGTTTTATTTCCATTTATATTTCTAGAGGCTATCATCATATTCAAATCATGATAAGGTTATGTAATATGGAGTTAAGGTGATCATTTAAGGTAAGTTAAATCAATAAATTGGCACACTTTTTATTCCTACATAGTTAGTAGTTTGTATGTAGTTGTTTAAGTGTGTCGCGCACTCAGGCCAGGCTGGATGGTTTCAGTTTTTTTTTTTTACCCAGTCCTGCAGACATCTTTGAAACAAAGCCACAGATTCGCAACATTCAAGACGAAATAACCCTTGGGAACGTATTTGATCAATAGACATTCAAAAATAAATTATATAAAAAAATATCTTTGAACAGAATATCATTTATATCATTATTAGAAAAAGTTCGAACCAGGTATTTAGCCTCTATTTATTACCAAACCAGAAAAATAGACCCTGCTTTGTGTGGCGAATGTGTCAACCCGCGTCTGCGCCGTAGCGCTACAGCAACGGTTGCCCCTTTTGTTCAACCGAGTTCCTGAATTATTCCCAACACAATGCAACGATCTGGATAATAAATTGATTTATAAACACGTTTCACAGCACCTACGCTTCCCTTGAATCTAATCTGGAGTTCTCTAAATGAACAAAAAATCGATCTGCAATCCGTCCGATCTGTGAGAGGTTTCCGAAGCACGCAGTCTTGAGGAACGTGGAGTAGTAAGTGTTTATAACGTTAGATCTGTAGCGACTGAAGCCTTGTTTTGTAGGAGAATATGATCACACTTTGACAATAAATGGTAATTAATGGTGTATATTTGTATTGATTGTAATATTCCGTCTTAACCCAATGTGCCCTGTAAACCCGGAGTAACCATTACAGCCCAGATGCATAACAAGCTTGGCTATTTTCCTCGCATCGCACAGCATTTAAGAGCTATTTCGCTACACAGGGAATGATAATTAAATGGTTTATCTACATTAGCTGTTTGAATAAACAATATACCTGATCCCATACGCAGTAGTAGTGGTATAACCTCGTGAAGTCAGATGTAATAGTGACATTTCGCTGTTCAGTATTAGGTATTCACAGGGTGAGGTCATTGTGGAGGGAAACAGTGTAAGATGTTGAATGGTCATCTAAGTAACATTCATACTGCTGTGTATTTAACTTCAAACACGTGTTCATTATTTGCTATTAATTATATTAAAAACATTATGCAACCTTTAAGTAACACCCCTTTTGTGTAGGTAACGTCTGCCCTGTGAAAGCAGCTATGATTTTAACTCACTTATAATGAAGCACTGTGCGTCTATAAAGATAGACAATAATGTAAGAAAGCGTTGGCTTCATTGTATCGTTAATTCGTGAGTAGAAGCTGAGCTTTGTTTCTTTTTAGCTTTTGCAGTTTCGACAGTGAACTGGTGTTGTTGTTTGCTAGCTGCTGTTAGCTTGCTTGGCTAAAGGGTTCATTGTGTGAGGAGAAAGCATCAGAAACATGCTAAAGCTAACGATAGCTGGCATATAAAGTCCTCTGGTTAGTTTTGGGATATTTTTATTGTCGTGTGCACTGTTGTTTTAGCCAGGATTGATGGGCTTTAAACAAGTTGTAATTTGCTATCAACTAGCCTTACTGTTATGCTCTTTGTGCCACTGCACGTTATCCGGACATAACTGTCATTGGCAAGGAACAGAAGCCTAAATATTGACGTAAATTGCACCTGTGACTGTGTGACAAAACATAACAATTTGTTTCCCACTGGGATTGAGGGATATGGTCACGTGACTACAACATAACAGGTGCACAGTCTGAATGAACGCCTGGACTGGTGTCTCTAACTGCTTCAATTCAGTAACAGTAGGTCTTCTCTACCTAATGTATTGTAATTAAATCTCATCTGAT
The DNA here is from genome assembly GCF_949606895.1 of Notothenia rossii. Lineage (NCBI taxonomy): Eukaryota > Metazoa > Chordata > Actinopteri > Perciformes > Nototheniidae > Notothenia > Notothenia rossii. The sequence goes on from NC_136902.1 coordinate 15,717,350, forward strand.
TCACCCATGGTCCTCCTTTGTGTCCCTGTCTTTCAGATGTAAACTGGAACAGCATCTGTCCCAGCAGTGGCTGTTGGCACAATGGGACTGGACTTTGATGTAAAGACGTTCTGTCACAACCTGCGGGCCACCAAGCCCCCCTATGAGTGCCCTGTGGAGTCCTGCCGTAAGGTCTACAAGAGCTACAGTGGCATTGAGTATCACCTGTACCACTATGACCATGACAACCCAACTCCTGCACAGACTGTCCCCCAGAAAAAGAGAAAGGGACGGCCTCCTCGCGCTTCATTGGCTGGCTCAGGGGATACGGACGATGGTGGAGGTAACGGTGGTGGGGGACTGGGGCACGGGGGGAACACGCCTGGTAGCCCCAACCAGTCGGATCACTCTAACTCTCCGGGCAGGGAAACAATGACTTATGCACAGGCACAGCGCATGGTGGAGCTGGACTTCCAAGGACGCATCCACCGCATCAGCATCTTTGAGAACATTGACGTGGTGTCAGAGGAAGATAGTGATGCAGAGGATGCTCCAACCTCTGGAACTGGTGGTGGTGGTGGAGGGGTTTGTAACGGTAGCGACGGCGGAGGCAGCGAGGTAGGAGGTGGTGGCAAGGACCGGACAGATATCCCCTCCTCTAATGGCGGCAAGTCCACCCCAAAGTCTGGAAAACATAAGAGTAAAGAAAAGAAGAAGGAGGGTTCATCTCATCATCACAGCGCTCAGTCCGGCCCTGCAATCAAGCTCCCTGAGGCGGTGTTCAGAGAGCTGGACCAGGAGAGACCTGAAGCCCCTCCTCGACCGGCATCTTACTACAGGTCTGTATAGAGAGTTATAATGCCAATCATTAATACCTGTATAGCAGGTATGATAATTAGAAGCTGGAATATTGGTAATTGTACATGTCAGGCAATTAAAAGATAATGGCAGGCACATAATAATTGGGTGCACGTACACAGGAGGCATCTTTTTTATACAGAAATATAAGTCATGAATATTTGCAGCACACATACAGGTTTTCATTTGTACAGCTAATCGTGCATGTATAACGAAAAGCCTTTGCCTTTGACTAGATTTTTCATTATTATTATATCCTCCTTTTACAGATAGTATCATGTGTTGCTATAGCTTTAATCCCAATTATAACACTTGTTTTCTACCCATAAGATAGGACTTTATTTATCCCGAAGGAAATGGTTGTGCCAGAGTTACAAAAATAGAATAACACATATAACACAGCAGCATAATAATAAAACTGTACACTGTACATATATTTATATTAATTACATATACTACTATGTAATTAATATACACATTATGTCCTGCTCTGGGGTTCAGGTACATTGACAAGTCTGTGGAGGAGCTGGATGAGGAGGTAGAGTACGACATTGATGAAGAAGACTACATCTGGCTGGACATCATGAACGACAAGCGGCGGCGCGACGGTGTCACTCCCATTCCTCAGGAGGTCTTTGAGTATCTCATGGACCGCCTAGAAAAGGAGTCCTACTTTGAGAGCCACAACAAGGTACATGAATTTGGCCTCTGAGGGGAAGACGTTTTTTTTTTTTAACATTGAAACATATAGAATTCTTCCAACTCTTCCTTATCCTCTTTTCCCCCAGGCTGACCCCAGCACCCTGATCGATGAAGATGCTGTCTGCTGCATCTGTAACGACGGGGAGTGTCAGAACAGCAATGTGATCCTTTTCTGCGACATGTGTAACCTGGCAGTTCACCAAGAGTGCTACGGTGTGCCCTACATCCCAGAGGGCCAGTGGTTATGTCGGCGCTGCCTTCAGTCGCCGAGTCGAGCTGTGGACTGCGCTCTCTGCCCCAACAAGGGAGGCGCCTTCAAACAGACAGACGATGCACGCTGGGCGCATGTTGTCTGTGCCCTCTGGATCCCAGAGGTAAAGTCACACACTCCATCAGAACTGCATAAGCTTGAGGTGCTCTGCGTTGTGCTGTGTTGCTCACTGCTATTAGTATTTGTCTGTTTCCTTCAGAACAAAAGTTGCTTTACATTTAGTCGTTGGGAAAATAATGTATTTAACATTCTCATCTGATGCATAGAAAAGTCCAGGCCTGTGAGCACGATGTATCTTTGTAGTGCACATATGTGGATGGTTGTTTTGGCAGAGTTTGGACAATGTGGAGTGCAAGTGGTTTGATAAAAAGTGCTAGATGCATAATTGATATAACGAAAAACACTCAGGCTAATAAAATAACATCATTGTTAGTAGAGCTCAGTCAGTCTGTTGTCTTGTTATACTAAGTGATTTAAAAAAAAAATTGCTGTCTTTCCTCAGGTCTGTTTCGCCAACACAGTCTTCCTGGAGCCGATAGACAGTATTGAGCACATTCCCCCCGCACGCTGGAAGCTCACCTGCTACATCTGCAAGCAGCGAGGTTCAGGCGCCTGCATCCAGTGTCACAAAGCCAACTGTTACACAGCCTTCCATGTCACCTGCGCTCAGCAGGCGGGCCTCTACATGAAAATGGAGCCGGTCAGAGAGACGGGGGCCAACGGCACTTCTTTTAGTGTACGAAAGACAGCTTACTGTGACATCCACACGCCGCCAGGATCAGCACGACCTCTTGCAGGAGTAGGCGGCGCCAGCATGGGTTCCTCCCACAGCGAAGGAGAGCTGGAGGAGGATGACGAGCCGAGCATTTGCCACGACGATGACTCCAAGGGCTGGAGCTCTGAGCGAGCCAAGAGGGCGAAAGCCAAGTCCAGGCTGAAGATGAAAAGAGCGAGGAAGATCTTAGCTGAGAGGAGAGCTGCAGCGCCAGTGGTGTCTGTGCCCTGCATACCCCCCCACAGGTGCTTCCACACTATGTTTGCCTGTATTGTGTGTTCTCCAAAGCTTGTGCTAAACTGTAAATGGATGACTAGTATCAATATTATCACATACTAGGACGACTTAGGGTACTGTGGTTGGCATCTCTGAATGTTCTAGAACAGGGGTTTCAAACTCAATTTCATCGCGGGTCTCATTAGCATTATGGTTACACTCAAAGGGCCGGTTGTAACTATATAAATATACAGTATCATTCAAAAGTTTGGACACACCTGCTCATTCGAAGGTTTTTATTTATGTTAATAATGTTCTATATTGTAGATTAATACTAAATACATAAAAACTATAAAAGAACACATGGAATTATCTAGTAAACAAAAAAGTGTTACAAAATCCAGAATATGATTTATATTTTAGATTCTTCAAATTAGCCCCCTTTTGCCTTGATGACAGCTTTGCACACTCTTAGCTTCTCTATATAAATACACATATATAAATATATATTAAATAATGTATTACAATATTGGCTCTGCATTAGATTATTATCAGTTCTGGTAATAACTTCATAAATAACGACGCCTGAAAGCAGAAGTCTAGGGCAAATAATTAAAAGCAAATATTGAACAATTACACCAATTGTATTGTATATAATATTCTTTGCAAGCTCTTGCGGGCCACATAACATGAGGTCGCGGGCCGGATTTGGCCCACGGGCCTTGAGTTTGACACCCCTGCTCTAGAAAGATAAGATAAGATAAGATGTACTTATCTTACCTCAAATTAAAACAAGGCATTGCACATCAAGTGAAAATAAAAAGAGTAGAAAATAAGCAAACATAAAATATAATAATCTCAAAATAGAAAATATAACAGGACTAAAAAGTCAAATATATACATGTTGACAATGTCTTTCCAATAAACACTATGAAGGGCGTAATTACAGCTAACAGAATTGAGTAGGATATTAGAAGTGCTGTTCTGTTAAACACAACAACAAAAAAGAATACAGAAGACTTTCCTGCTAACAATGAAGAAAGTTTTGCAAATATAACAGTTGAGTACAACAGTTAATGTATTGTTTGTTTCTTTGCAGGCTGAGCAAAATCACCAGTAACCTGACTGTACCCAGGAAGAGCCAGTTCATGCAGCGCCTCCACAGCTACTGGACCCTGAAGAGGCAGAGCCGTAACGGCGTGCCTCTGCTACGCCGGCTACAAACCCACCTGCAGTCCCAACGACACATTGAGCCCCTCTCACCACCAACTCCAGAACAACTCCCCTCGGAGCCTTGTGACATTGTAAAGAAGACACTCTTCAGCTACACGCTTTACTCACTTACATTCTGTCATTCAGTTGTCTAACATGGCTATGGGTTTGTGCGTGTTGGTGTTGCAGACGGACGACGAGGAGAAACCCTGTGCCCTGAAGGAGCAGCTGAAGGCCTGGCAGAGACTGAGACACGACCTGGAGAGAGCCCGGCTGCTGGTGGAGCTCATACGCAAGAGGGAAAAGCTCAAAAGGGAGACGGTGAGACATAAACACCTTCTAGTTCTGTCAATGCCAGGTATCAAAACCCTACGTGCCCCTGTGTAGATAACACCACCTCAATAATTAGGTGCAAATAATAAACAAATATTCAAACAATAAAGTTTATTTGTATAGCACCTTTCATGCGCCAAGCAGAACAAAGTGCTTTACAGAACAAGAAAAACAATATTAAAATAAATACAGAACGAGATAAAACATCTACAGTGATCCTAATGAAATTCCCTGGAATTAAAGCTGACAGAAATTAAAATAGGTTAAAATAAAACAATTTTAAAAATAAAATAAAAGCAAAAACCGAAGAAGTACAGAAAACATGGACAATGATACCAGTGGGAATTTAAAGTTAACCCAAATTAAAAGCCATATTAAAAAGATAGGTTTTTAATTTTCTTTTAAACATTTTAAGAGAGATTGCTGTTTATATACACTGTTGCAGGGAAATAATGTCTCTTTGCTGTCCTTTCATTTTTCCGTTTCCCTCCTGGTTAAAGACTGAGTTTATAATGTTGATGTCCTCAGGGTCATAAAAGTAATTCACTATTTTATTACAATCTACCTGAGGGCACACAAAGCAACTCATCAAATGAAATACGTGCACTGCCAGTCTGCTGCCAGCTTAGTGTCCATACATATGAGTGTGTGGGTACATTTAAATAGAATTTCAAAACACATGCAAAGTGGTTACTACACAGAGTTCTCTATGTTTAGTCAGCAGGTGTACATTGCTAATGAATTGTGTGTGTGTTCAGATTAAAGTGCAGCAGATGGCGCTGGAGATGCAGCTGACGCCCTTCCTGGTGCTGCTGAGGAGCACGCTGGAGCAGCTACAGGAGAGAGACATCAACAACTTCTTCACTGAGCCTGTTCCGCTGGCAGAGGTAAGCACACACTCAAACACACTCAGGAGGTGTGCATGTTCCCTTTAGTGATGGGTCCTCATTCTATATCACTGTCCACTCCTCCACACCGCTTTTCATTTAATTGTAACTTTATTATTTGTTTGTTTGTTCACCATGTAAAGCGGCATTGGGTCCCTTAAGGCGCTATACAAATGTAATCTATTGATTATTATTATTAGTGTTAATCTTATTACTGATTACATTGAAATAATATTTGTCTCCTCAGTGTATTAGTATATCATGTTTAATGTTATTGATGTACAGTATATATCTTATTATTTCTTTATCCATATGATTTCTAATAGTTATGAAGAGATGAAGACTAATTATCTCTGTATATTAATATATCAGCTGTTATTTTGCCCATTATTCCATATTGTTAGCAGCATCAAATCCCAGTGTTGGTCATGGGACTTCTTTGACCTGTCGACGTTCGCTCTGACTTCTATCGACACACACTGAAAAATCTCATACATAATCAGGAGCTTATCAAATCATTCCTCCTCCTGATCTCTACCCTCCAGGTGCCAGACTACCTGGACCACATCGACACTCCAATGGACTTCCAGACCATGTGGAACCTGCTGGAGTCCCATCGCTACCTCACGTTTGAGTCCTTTGAGTCAGACTTTGGCCTCATCGTCAACAACTGTCTCAAGTACAACGCCAAGGACACAGTCTTCTACCGCGCGGCGCTGCGGCTCAGAGAGATGGGGGGGTCCGTCATCAGAACTGCCCGACGCCACGCTGAGCGGATAGGCTTCGACTACGAGGCGGGCTTACACCTCCCCCGTGAGCCGAGCCCTGACAGCCAGCGAGACCAAGACCGAGACAGAGAGAGGGATCGAGAACGGGAACGAGAACGGGAACGGGAGCGAGAAAGGGAGCGAAGCAGAGACAGAGATCGAGACAGAGATCGAGACAGAGATCGAGACAGAGATCGAGACAGGCCATTGTCTTCTAATGACGAAGGTGAGTGAACCTCTTCACTTTGGCTGGGGATTTATGGTAGCAAAAATAATTATTTTCTCAAGCAACAAAGTGAAAGAATATTTTTTTTATTGCAAAATGTACTTTGGCAAAGAGAACATTCAGTTCGTCTGACCACATTTAGGGGCCAACTGACACCCTGCATTTTGGGACAAAACAATGTTCACATTGTTGTAAAATTATGGTTTTCAGGAACAAGTGTTACTCTTATTACTATAGGGGAATTTGGGTGATATAGAAATGTGAGATACAAGTTAAAACAGGCAAACCACGAGTAACCACGAGTAACCACGAGTCATGTGTGCAGTAAAGATTAAGGAAAATAAGGAAATAAGAGTTAGAAGTTTCGCTTTCAAGGCTGAACTTGGTTATTGTAGGTTTTTCTTCTTTTTTCTTTCACTGATCACATCTCAGTAACATTTCTTGTCATGAGCATATAGCACTGGAACAGTATTAGAAATATATGGAGTAAGACGCTGAGAGCAAATATATTGAAGAGAAAAAACTTGTTAGACACAGTAGCTTCTTCGCCCATTTAGTTTCTAAAAACTTCACACATTCATGTTCCTTTAATAAACCTGGTTCTTATTAATTCGATGTTGTAAATACAACTTCTTTACATCTGTTTTACTAGATTAAAGTGGACCTATCATGCTACATTTGAATAATATATTGTAAAGCCATACCTATATAAAACATGTCTGTGAAGTTTTTTTTCAAAATACCAAACAGATCATGCATTTTAGCCATGCCTCATTTCGCTCTATTTGCTCTATTCCAGCCCTGTTTTTGCAAGGGCTGATTCTGTGGCAAATGAGCTGCAGCTGACCTCGCCCCCCTGCAAAGGAGGGGGGCGAGGCACGAGCGTCATGTTACCATGCTGTTACCATGCCACGGCAACCTCTCATTCCCCTGATAGGTGGAGAGTTGGCCATATAGGCGGAGCTCCTCGTCACTGACATCAGAACAATTTCAAATCTGTATCAGTCTGTATCCGATCCGTTGCAGCCCCGTTTTTAGAGATTTGGGTATGGAGGGAAAGAGAGAGGGTTGTGTTTTCTGACACTTGGTGAGTTCCCTAACACACCGGGGACACATTCCTGTATAAAAGACGTACAAAAGTGCATTTTGCATGATAGGTCCCCTTTAAGTTGTCTTGTTGGGCATATGTCATAATAAAATACCATTAGAACTACTTGTAAACAACCTTAGATTAAGTCTGATGAATCTGTTCATACACATTAACATAATGTTGTCAGATGTCTAGTCACATAGTATCAGGAAACAACCAACATCCTTGTAAGTTCCCCTTAATGTTTAACTTTCCCCATGTTCATACACTTTCTCTGAAGATGTCTAACAGGTTTTCTCCCCCTGCCTCTCTCTCAGAGCTGCTCCTACCGGAGAACAGGCGGCGGCTGCCTCTGGACGAGCAGCTGCACTACCTGCAGGTGCGCCTCGATGAGGTCAGCTCAGGGAAGCACAGCATTGGTCAGTCTCGTCGAGCCAAAGCTCTGAGAAAGGAGATCAGCGTCATCAAGAGGAAGCTTGTGCACCAGCAGGAGGGGGGCTCTGGGATGGGGGGCCGGGACTCTGTGGGAGGAGACCGGGGACTCCCCCATCACCCGTCTTCTTCGGGACACCACGATGAAGGGGGGGAAAGCAGCAGCCAGGAGATCGGTGAAAAAGGTGCGTCTATGGAAAATATCAAGCACTCACCCCTTGTCACCTTCAATTATTTAAGTACAAACAAACAAATCATTCAATTAAACTTTATAAACAGCAACACTATATCAAAACATCCATTCTCAAACTCTCAGACAACACGTGCAGTATAATCCAAGTCTCAAAAATCATTATGTTTTCTTTAAGAATTTTACGTAACGTAGGGTGAGTAATTGAAGTTCATTTTGGGGTCATGTGTTCCTTTAATGTGCATGAAAAAATGAAATAGCTATTAAATATTCTGTCATTTAAACCTATAAACCTGTCTCCTCCACCAGACATGAGTGTGTCCTCATCGGCCCTGGCTCCAGAGGTGGGCCGTCGGACATCTGTCCTCTTCTCCAAAAAGAACCAAAAAATTGCTGGACCTCCGAAAAGGCCAGGTCGCCCCCCGAAGAACCGGGACGCTGGCTACGCTGTGGGGTTGCAAAGCCCCATCGGCCCCCCCCAGCTGCCCATGCTGTCCCCCAGCAGGCCGAGGAAAAGACCCCGCAGCCCCCGCAGCAGCTCCAGCTCTGACAGCGACAGTGACAACGACGACATGCTGCCAGGTAGCTTGGATAAATGCATATTAAAGGTCCCATGTCATGCTCTTCCGGTTATTACCCGTCCCCTTGTGTGTTATGAAGGTTTTTAATCATGTAAACGGTCTGCAGAGTCCCAAACCCTCAAAGTACACCCTGTAGCGAGTACAACTCTAACACAGAAAAGACCTGTCTATGCTGCCCCAGAACGCCTCGTTGGAGATTTCTCTTTTTCCATTGTTGTCTTCCTGGGTACAGTGACGTGCCCTTACCCAAATGGACCAATCCGCGGAGCACACACACACACTCAATCTTTTCTCAGCTGCAGCTCCGCCGATTTCTCCTCCCTGAGACGGCGGGACGTGGCGAGGCTGTGAGTCTGTGTGTAAGCGCACACACAAACTCCCAGCCAGGGTGTGTGTGTGTGTGTGCTCGGGCTGGTTTCGGGCTGGGTTTCGCTGTGTCTCGCTGTCTCGCGGACGGCCACTGGGCTCACAGGGAGGTGGGGGGGCATGAGCTCCAACAAGCCGTTTAGGACAGAGAGTGAATACACATACTATACAGACAGGCTGTATGAGAAACCGAAGTGAGTTTGGAAAATTGCACAATGTAAATCTATTGTAGTATACCTCAACAATGGAACTATGATCAGTAGCAATGGCCATGACATGGGAGCTTTAAACGTTTATTACAGCGTCTCAGTCACACACACTGACCTCACTCTCTGCACTCCTCAGGTTTGCCAACTAACGGTTTCAACGGGGGAACCCAGCCAGTGAAGGAGAGCTTCTGTGTGTACCGCAGTGAGTCTCGTCTCCCTCGCTCCAGCTCAGACTCTGAGTCCACCACCAGCAGCAGCAGCAGCGCGGCCTCAGACAGGACCAGGTGAATATATATATATATATATATAGCACACATTTACAAGTATGGCTCACTCCCAGCACTCTCATAAGCCATAGCTAGCGATTAACACGAGACACATGAGCAGCACCGGCTTCATTAGGCTATATCATGTCAGGGCAGTGTGTAAGCTTGTGGAGGAGTTCTTCTGCCTTCAAAAGACCCACACATCACTTTGTGCAGCTCTAAAATAACAGTTTGACTTTCAAGTGACTTCCTGGAGTCTTGTCATCACTTTGATGTTAGTATCCACCAAGCTGAGACTCCAGGAAGTCACCAAGAAACGGTTCAAACATGTAAATCCTTGTAAAACAGCATCTGGTGGTTTTTTACATTATCGTTTATCTACAGAAACCAAGATAAAGTGTGTTAACTATTAAGCTTTTGGAAATGTAAAAGGCATGATACAGGCAAGCTATGTTTACTGATCTCTTTAAAATATGTTATTCAACCATCAGTTTTCTGCTCAAACTGTCACTATATATTGACAGTAATGCATTAGACAGATAATGTCTGTGGAAAAAATGATGTCCCCCTCCCACCTCCCACCTCCCCCGCTCACTTCTTATGAAATTGGAGTCAGTGTCTGATCAGAAATGTGGTACACTGAAATATGAATCATGATTCTGTTACAGCAGTGCTTATTTCTCAATGCAAAGATTTCAGAAACATATTTTAGTGCACTGTTCAGCTTTTAAAATTAGAACTTTTTGTTTTGTGAATCTGTTATCAACATGGCAGCAGCGTTCAAATGTCCTTACTTTTTTGTTAAAAAATACACTTTGATTCAAATAGAAAACGACAAAATAATACGTTTACCTGCGACCTCTTGTTTAGCAACTACTAAAGCATGTGAGTGTTAACAGCAATGGTTGATAGTAGGGCTGCACGATATTGAAAAAAACTGACATTGTGATATATATTTTTTTCCCCTGCGATATATATTGCGTTTTTTTTAACTACCGTATATTTAACCGGATGAAGGATTTTAGTCACGGACGTCTGGATCTTAACTGGTTGACTCATCATACCTTAAGTCATGATCTAACATGTCATGATAATTCATGTTGCTTACCCTCAAATAAGGGGGTTCATCTGTGAATGAAGAAGAGTGGTGTCTAGAAGGGATCCAAGAGATTAAACGTATTACATTAAACTATAGGAAGCTTCATTATCACATTAGGGAATTAACATACGTGACCAAATAGGTCATTTCACTTTTTATTCCACAACTAAAACCTTTTTTGTGCAAATAGCAGCAAAGTAGTGGACATCTTTGAAACAACATTATAAAAATAAAATTAAGAACACCTATACACCAGCTCCTTTATGCCGTTTTGAACCTTTCTCATATGGTGTAACACCGGCAAAGGCATCTGAAATAGTTGTTTGCTGTGCATGCAGACTCAGAGCCTGCATGTCACTCCACTCAAGTACCCCTGACATGAGAGCCACGCAAGTTTTCCTTTTGTAGCAAGCAGCAAAATAATTGTAACATGACATGTTTGAGTTCATTTACCTACTTAATATCGAACGCCCTAAAAAAAAATTAAAAAAAATCGCACGTCCCTATGATGTGAATATCGCGATTATCGCCATGACACGGTATATCGTTCAGCCCTAGTTGATGGCATCTTTTACAGATTGAATGAAAGTGTATTCCTGTCTCTCCTCTCTCAGTACGACCCCCTCTAAGCAGGGCAGAGGGAAGGCGTCGTTCTCCCGCTCGGCCTTCCAGGAGGACAGCAGTGAGGAGACGTCGGGCACTGAAAACGATTCCTACTCCGTCGGAGGATCGCGGCCCGTTTCACATTGTAAGCACACTGTCGTTATCACGTTTTTTTTAAGTAGACGGTAAGTGTCTTCTCCGAACTATTTGAATATGAATGCAGATGGTGATTCAGTACAGCCAAACAGCAATTGGTTTTGTGTGTGTAACCAATCTGATATGATAGCAGTCATTTTTTATTTGATCTGATTTGACTCTTAATCACCAGTGGAAACGTATATGATGTTGTCATGACACTGTATCAGTAAGTACTTATCAAAACGATCTAACTGACATGTGTTTAAGGTTGCTCTGTGACTAATCAGGTTTTTTCCTGGGGGCAAATGTTGTATTTTTCTCAAATGGCACTAAGACCATTTGTTTAGCCCCGACCCAGCACTCAAGTCTTGTAGGATCTCACCCAGCCTAGTTGCCCCATTACAGAAACAGATTATAGTTACAACATTTGGCTCACACCTTTAAAAGGAAAGGGATTTAGTTTCTAATGTAATCTCAGAGCAGATAGATTATGTAGAGAACCTTGGTTTAGCTAGAGGATGCACAACGGAGATTGTCTTCCTGTTCCTGTTTACTTACACCTCAGTGGTGCGGGGTCGGGCCCGGTCAGGATGCTGGATGACTTCTGATGATTATTCTTCTCTTGAAGCTCTGGACCTGGTGTGGGCCAAGTGCAGAGGCTATCCTTCATATCCGGCTCTGGTGAGAAACAAGTGGACACTGCAGAAAGCACAGACTAAGTAAGGGCACGCTGCAGCTTAACGACTGGGTGTCTAACGGTCCTCTTCTCTTCCTCAGATAATTGACCCTAAGATGCCCAGGGAGGGGGTTTTCCACCGGGGCGTCCCAATCCCTGTCCCACCTTTGGATGTACTGAAACTAGGGGAGCAGATGACCCAGGAGGCCCGGGAGCACCTGTTCCTGGTGCTCTTCTTTGACAACAAGAGAACATGGTCAGTGCTCTGCTCATCTTCTCTTTTTGTTTTAATAAGTTGTATTGTCATCATTATCAATCAAGGTTGTTTCTTCTTCGTTCGTTTTCACTGACATTGCATCTTTATTTTCTCCCCCTTAAATGATGAGTAGAGTAAAACAGAAAACACAAGCATAGCAGGCCTCCTAGTTACTGGAGGTGTGCACAAACATCACTCTGTGGCAGTAGTTAAAAGGAAACTGCACTATTTTTTCAAGCGTCGGAACACACGCAGAAATAGGTCAGCCGTGTTTTTTTAAAGCGGGAGGGGAAATACAGTTCGTATTTTAGGTCATGGTTTGCCGCGCCATCACATACTGTATGTTCCTTTTTAAGTTTGAAGAAACGCAAAAGTATGAGAAACATAATGACAACAGGAAGTGTCTCTCTTGATGATCCTCTTACAAGTTGAACTGCTGACCCAGGATTATTCCATTTAGATCAGGGGTGTCAAACTCAAGGCCCGGGGGCCAAATCCAGCCCCTGACTTCATTTTATGTGGCCCCACAAGAGCTTGCAAAGAATGTAATATGTTTATTATAAGGTTACATGCCGATTTACAGAGGCACGTTGCCCATAAACTAAATGTAGCACAATGCATCTCAAATGTGACTTTTGTTTTCTCAGAATTTGACTTTTCTTCTTCAAAATATTCATTTTTTTCTCAGAATCTGACTTTTTTTTTCAAAATGTCATCTCTTTTTTTTTGTGACTTTTTTTCCAGAATTTGGCTTTTCTTTTTTAATCATTTTGTGACATTCTTACTGAAGAGACTTATGAAGTTATTACCCTATCCGATAATAATCCAATGCAGAGGCAATAATGTAATATAATACATTATTTTATATATATTAAATATTTATATATGCATTTTTTATAGTCTTGTATATAAAACTTGCCCTTTGCGTGCAACCATGATGCTAATGTGGCCCGAGATGAAATTGAGTTTGACACCCCTGATTTAGATAAAAATAATATAGCATTAAAAGATAAAAAGTGTAAAATATATATATACATGTGGAAATAGACATTTCCAGTAACAAATTTAAAGCAGGATATTATTGTGAAAGAATGGATTATTCAATATTAAATAGAATATGAATGTAAAATGTCCTCCATCCTGCACATTACATTTTATTACCTACAGAGGAACTGTTCTTATTTTGATTTTATTAAAATGTATTAATTGCATATATATTTGTGTTTATTCAGGCAGTGGCTACCGCGCTCTAAGCTGGTGCCGCTTGGGGTGGACCAGGAACTGGACAAGGAGAAAATGCTGGAAGGCCGAAAATCCAACATCCGCAAGTCCGTGCAGGTGGCCTACCACCGCGCCATGCAACACCGCAGCAAGGTGCAGGGAGACCCCAGCAGCGAGACCAGTGACAGTGACTGAAAACACACACACAGGTGTTGGTCCTCCAGGTGTTGTGGAGTATACATTTCTCTATGGAGAGCCCATCCCACCATCACAGAACACAAGAAACAGAGTGGGGGAAAGAACATCCACTACATTGGCCCCAAGACACATCATGCACACTAAGCCGTATTTAATCTGACATGTAAAATATTGTATTTAAGAGAATTGAAAAAAAATTGATAAATAATAATAATAATAATAATCAAGAAGAAATATGCTATGTTTAAAACCACCAATCCAAAAATTCCTAGTATTATGGTCGATATGTTTAATAAGAAATGAGATGGTGGTTTACAGACTTAAAAAAAGTAACACATTGTTACACTATTATGCCTCTCACTTTCATTCTTACACATGTCATTTAAAATGTCAACAAGGAAATGCATGTGGTATTATTCACAGATTGTGGAGCACATCTTCACATCCACTGCCCACCGCTCAAAACAAACTCAAAAAAATGAACATGCCTGGTGCTAGTGTCCAGTCATTCACGGCGGAGCACAAAGAGAGACTGACCTGTGGGCAACCCAACGATAATGTTATTTATTCTGCTTACTCCAAGGTCCACAAGCTCCTTTTTATCATGGACTACTTCTAATCACTCCTGCTACACAAGACATCGTTGTGTGGTCCTTTGTTTTTGTCTTTCACTCTGTGTTCATCATGTTTTTACCGTTTTGTTAACGTACGTCTGTCACACAGGCCGCTGGTCAATGAATAATGAGGACTAAACACATGATCGCCTCACTGTCTGTCTTAGTCTCAGGCTGATGGCTTTAGAACTTTTATATATACAGATTGCATAAATATAGAAGTTTAATAAAAAATAATTGAGTTTTTTAAACTTGTGGGTTGTGTCGTGGTAACTGTGTCTGCAGCTGAGGGCACTTTTCACTGTCTGTTTTTCCTATTTTCCCTCGTGTGAAACATCCTTGTTTTTTTTAGTTCAAATACTACCCCGCCCAATCCTCTCAACTTTTAACAAGGAAGTTGTGACTCAAGTGCTTCTCAAGAAAGGTTTAGACTGTATCTTTCTGATACTTATCTTTATTCTATGCTTCTTGGCATTGTGCACGCTCCAAGCTAAAGTCTTACTTCCCTAAACACCTAAACTTTCTTGTTTATTATGACTGGAAAGAGTTGTGTTCCAACCTCCGGCATCTTGTGAATTTATCATACCTTGCTCAGCACACAGGCTTTCTTTATCATACCTAAGGCAAGGTTTATTTACATAGCACATTTTTACAAAAAGGCTATTCAAAATGCTTTCCAAAAACCATATAAAGATAACCATACACCTTATTTCAATACATTAAAAGCCAAGAGGAGTACAACATAAAACAAGCTTAAAAAATAATACTAATTTAAAATAAAAGTTGTGGTGCAGTGTAAGACACAAGCACACCTATGCCTGGAGACGAATGTAGCAGAAGAACATGGATGTATTTTGGCACTAAAACCTTCAGTGCTACAACAGTAGTATTTTGAAGTCAGCGCAACCTAGATGGGTTAAATCATGGAGAATATGCCATCCTATGTTAAGTCTTTCTTCACTGTGAGGATAAGGCAGTTACGGTAAGTTTGATTTGCAATCGATCTACAGCTTTTTTTGCATTGTGCACACTTATTGGTTCTACTGGTTAAACAACCTTTGCCATTTAATATTTGTTGCCATTAATGGACTGTTGTTCATGATCAGTTGCTGACAATGTGAATTTCCTCACCCCGAACCATAGATTTTGATCAATCTTTTCCGTGCACGATAAAGATCCCCCACCCATCTGGAACACTTACTCACCCACAAACTTGATGTCGTCTGATTTGCAATCAAAACGTCACCACTCTGGGTTTAAGATGCATGGTTTCCTGCCACGAACAATATGTGGAAACAACTGATAAGCGTAATTCAGGCGGTTGCGAAACCAGTTATCTACCAAATGCCCTATTTTGGCTTTCCGTAAAACAAACTGCTCCACTCAAACACACACATTGGACTTCTGTGTGTTTTTTATGCGGTTAATTTGAGAGTGTATGCACAAACAAGATAGTTAAGGTAAAACCACAGCTGCTAAGTAATCTAAACCAGAGATTGTATGCACTTTATTTTACGATGGCCTGCTATGGGCAAATTTGCTGCTGTGACTTACCCTGTCCTTTACTAACAATGATTTCTCAGAGTTGGTTGCTCATTTGTGTTCGTGGTGTAGGGCTTTGTCAATACTGACTTCTTTTCATATACAGGAGTATGTCTACAATCAATTTAAATTACAGACAAACTAATGATGTGACTTCTATAACGTATTGGTTGCACCAGTGACAGAGGTGGGAGAAGTACTCAGATCTTGTACTTGAGTAAAAAAGTACCAGATTAGGAATACTCTGTTACAAGTAAAAGTCCTGCATTCAAAATGTTACTCAAGTAAAAGAACAGTATAAGCATCAAACTATACTTAGAGAACCAAAAGTACTTATTATGCAAATTGGTAAATTCCAGGATAATTATATGTTTTGATTATAATTATTGATGCACTAGTGTTTTAATCAAAGCTGGTAAAGGTGCAGCTAGTTTTAATTACTTTGAATACTGCAGGTATCTTGTGAATTTACTCCAGTAACTAGTCTGATTCAAGGGTTGTTTATATTTCACATCATTAATCCAAATGTGTAAAGTTACTAATGCTACAAAATATGTAAATGTACACGATATACCTTTGAAATGTAGTGACATGGAATATCAAAAAATGTACACAAGTACAGTACTTGAGTAAATGTACTTAGTTACTTCCCACCTCTGACCAGTGATGCTTAAAGTATCATATAAAAATATATTTTGGTATGGATTCTTGACACTTATTTTAGGCACTGTGCATAAATGAAGTTAGGAGTGTGTGGGGGGTATTGTACTATTATTACTTTAAGGTCTGCAGGGGGGTTCTGCCGTTTGGTATGTGTGGGTGTGGGTGAGAGACAGATCATGGGCTCTTAACCATCACTTCCTGGCACCAGGTAAAGGTGGGTTGGGGGCTCATCTTACAGAAAGAGAGAATCATACAGTAACATACAGTACAGGTTCCTCAGGCACTATTATTTCCTGCTGGGGCCTCAGTAAGGTAAAAGTGGGCTTGGTTTCTTCTCATGAGACTTGATAGTGAGGCGGAGCTGAGGCCACGACCATATTTATGCAAAATGTTTTTTTTAACGCACTCAAGATTTACGTCTTTCTTGGCAGGACCTGAACACAGCAGTGGGCTCCTTTTGGCACAGATCACCTGTTCAGAGGAGGACATATTTTTCAACTCGCTCACTAGCAGAAACCTGACATGTGGACCAACTAGCGGGAAAACTACAGCTTTGTGAGGACACAACATTGTGACTTATAAATTACAAAATATGCGAACATTTCCTACTTTAAATGTGCGGTATGTTTAAGAGTCGCTTCGCCACCGCACTGGCTCTTATATCCGTCATATTGGCTCCACTGCCGCTGGACTGTGCCACCATAACATGTCGGGTGAGTTTAATAACAAATAACTAATTCAATATTTTTTAAATACAACTAACTGAAGTGAAGGGAATGAATCTTCTTTTCATGATAAAGTAAAATGCAGTGTTGGTGAAAGGGTGAATCCCTACGCATTTTTGCTAATGCTGTATCCCTTTCACCTTTATGTCTTTCTCTTGTCCCTAATTTACATGCAGGAATATCAAGGAGGACATAAACATGGTACGTTTTATTATCAGTCTCATCCCAATAAAAGCATCAGTGTCAGTAGCCACAGGGTCTAATGGTCTTCTCTTGTCTGGACAGATGATGTTGTGGGACAATGCCCTGTGAAACTGACCTCAGCCATGCCCAAGGATTCTGGGGGGGGTAACTCTGGATGTGTCGTTGTTCATGCCTGGATAAAGACTGATGGTAAGGGGGTCTAACCATAGATGCAAAGTCCATCATGTTATCTCAATTGTTTTACATTTTAAGATCTCTGAAGCTGTCATTGCCTGAAAAAAGTCTGTTTTCTTCCAGACCTCTGTAATGCCTCGACAATTGAAATTCGTCGTTCATCATTTGAGGAAATAATCAGGCCTATAAAAAAAGGGACAAAGGTTGGATATTTTCCACCTGCCCCAAACTCTGCACACATGTAATATGTCAATATGAGCCCACCGTTTACAGTTGTTCAAGAAGGGAGAACACAAAGGTAACATGTCTCTTTTTCTATCTTTTTTACATAGTGCAAAAGAAAAAAGAAAAAAAGGCATGAAGAAAGAGTCAAGTGTGGAAGTAGTGTCTCACAGCCACACAGCAAAGCCCAATTTGATCTGGTAAGATTCATTTTCAAGTATACTCACACATTTCGTTGTGAATGCAATTCTGATGATGATGGTGTTTGTTATCTTTTTTAGTGGGAACTGGTTTATGATTGTGTCCAGGATTCAGCAAATAGTGTTGTTACTGTGTCATACAACACATCATCAACCAGCTGCAGTGTCAGCTACACAATACCAGGTAATGTAATAAGGATTTATCTCTTTTAGTTAAAAAAATAAGATTCAAATCTACTGAGACCTGGAAATCTATTTGGTATCACTGTGCACCGGCAAAGATCCCCCATTTATTTCCTGAGGGCAATATAAATGTTGAATGTCATCCTATTTCCCATCCAACCACATTGTTCCAGTGGTCTTTATTTGCTTTGAATGCCATATTATAGCTTTCTTTATCCTAACGATTATATATTATTAAGAAATGTCGGCGTTTCATTTTTTTAATCTCAATTTTCAACTTTCAAATGTATTTGTTTTTCTTTTCTTTCTGCTACAATTGATCTTTGTTTGCTTTTATCGATAAACTCTCCCTCTTCAACCTCAAAGGAAATGAGTTGGGTGTGACACATTCTTTCTCCGACAGGTGATAAGGTAAAAGTAAAACAAACAATAAATAAGGTTTCTGAAGAAGTGTCTTTGGTCACCACCAGCAATAGCTCAAACTCTTTTTGGTATAGATTTTACAAGAATGTGAACGTGACTGAAGGCATTACATTTATTGTTGGCTAAATGTATTATCTAGACCAGGGGTACTCAAATACAAATGTTAAAGGTCCAAAAAAATGTTTTTAATAAGACAAAGGTCCGATGATTACGGTCATTCAACATTTTAAACAATTGCAACAAGATTCTTAACACGAGGTTGCAAAAACAAAAATAATCTGTGTGCAGCAGTTTTCATTGTTATTGCGTCTGTGCTTGATCCCTCAGAGTCGCAGAGCTGCACAGTTATGAATAAAGGCAGCCGCACCCTCTTTCATTCAGCATTCCCATCATTGCTTTATAAGTGTCTTGCCCCCTTGTGTGTCCACTGAGGTTCGTCAGGCCCAACACATCTTCAACAAACTCCCCCTTTGCCTCATCATAAAAACTCACAAACACCAGCAACTGAGCATTGTCAGTGGTGCCAGTGGACTCATCCACAGCTAAGGAAATGCACTGTGCATTTTGTATTCCATCACAAAGCTGATTAATCAAATCACCAGCCAGTATTTATGTTCTTCTGGTTGCTGTGGAATCTGAGAGGGGGATTTGCTTTATTTGACCTGTCATTTCCTCTTTTTGTTTGCCTTCAAACATGGTCTCCATCACTTCAGTCATGCATTATTTTATACTTCAGTTATTATCCAGTGGAAAGTCCTTACCTACTGGCCTAGTTAAAAAAAAGTGGTTACTTTTTTTTGGCTGGGCAGTGTAGTTTTACACACCGTCTTATTTGACTTTCTCAGGACTTAGAACAGTTTTTTGGGGGCAGACCCCCACAAAGAAAAAACTCGTAAGGTCATCATCTTAACAGTTTTGTATGCTCATCCCGTGAGCAGAGCATCATCTCTATTACAGCTGAATGCCGCGATTACCATTTTGTTCAGCAAAACGCCTCACCAAATTAGTAAGATCCAAAGCTTTAGTGCGTTTTGATTCAATGAACAGCCATTGATTCAATGTACAGCCAAACTTGACAGTCTCTTCTCTGTCATTGTAGACCGCAAATACCTCATTCCTTCAGTACTTAGGTCCGAATCAGTCTATGGTCCGAATGCTTCTCGTTTTGCGCCGTACCGTTCAAATGAAATTGCCGCCAATCATATTTCAACGCTCGCGCCATGGGTTGACGTGCGTTACAAGACGTGTGTCTTGTGCTGCATTCACTTGCACTCGGACATTAGAGACGTTCTCTCATAAATGTCCGATGAGCCACAACTTTTCTTTCAAAACAAAGCTGCCAACTGGGGTGGCAAGGCCTATTTTTAGGGTGGCAGTTGCCACCCCATGCCGCCCCGGGGTCCCCGGTAGGTGAAACTAGGCTGCTAGCTACAGTACAGATGCAACTAGATGAGCTGTTAACTCTCGCTCTGACTTTTTTTTTTTTAAACACACATTTTTCCCACCCGCATTCCGCGAAGACCCGCCCTACTGTGCCTCTGATTCGCAGAGTGTTGGTGGGGGGGAAAAAACGCTGACGGGATGCTGAATGTGATTGGACCAATGCGTTGACAGACACACACAGACACACACAGACAGACAGACAGACAGATAGAGCGCTGTTTGTACACAGCGGAGAATTTTGACTCGTTGCGTTGTCTCAAAAATAACACAGATAATACAGATAATACATATGAAAAGTATAATTTCGCTCAGAGTCCAGAGACAGTTGTCGTTCGGTCCGGATCCGGACCGGAGTCCGGACTTTGAGGATGCCTGATCTAGACCCTCCAGAAAAACGCGATTCTGCGATCGCAGAATTTACCGCATAATCAGCAAAATGGCGCAGATTTTTAAAAGGCCGCATATTTATCAAAAGGCCGCATAATCCCCGCATTTTTCCATACAAAGTTGAGAAAAACATTTTTTAACTCGTCTTGACGTGACGTCATCAGCTCGCGCATCACAGAATGTAAACAACACTGTATAGAGTGAACGTGTGGAGCTCACACGATAGAGAAAACACCAAGATGAAAAAATCTAATCCATCTCATTTACTGACGAACATTTCTACTAAAGACTGGGCAAAAAGTGGGGGGAAACTATTCTGCACCCCGTGCAACTGTGTGTTGGAGCATAAGAGAAAATCGACGGTGACGACCCACTTTGATTCATTCAAACATTCGAAAATGATTTCTGCTGCTGCGGACAAGAAAGCCAAACAACTCACGTTCACCGAGGCATCAACCTCCAAAACCCTTTCGAGGGCTACAAGAAACGAAGTGAGTAGCCTACAAGATTGAAGCTGGTCAGATAACGAACGAGTAAATGAAAACAGAATGAGGCGGAGAAGTGTGTGTGTGTGTGTGTGTGGGGGGGGGGGGGGGGGGGTGAGATTAAAATAGCCCAATTGCTTTTACAATAAATAAACATTCAATGTGTTTAATTGAATAGTAAAGGGGTTTAACGTTAGTGGCAGGTTGTGTGTGAGAGAGAATAAATAAGACAGCCCAATATTTAATTTTTTTTTTTTTTTAAATTCCCCGCATATTTAGCATATTTCGCAACTTTCCGCATATTTCGCAACTTCCCGCAATTTCACCGCATAAAATCACATAAAAACCCCGCATATTTAATCGCATAATCAAGGATTTTAGCCCGCATAATCAAGGATTTTAGCCCGCATAATCAAGGAATTTAGCCCGCATAATCAAGGATTTTTGCCCGCGTTTTTCTGGAGTGTCTAATTATCTTTTTTCCTATTATGATGATGGTGTAAACCACAGCTAACCTGATAATATTCACGCAGATGCGGGCAAAAATGTGTCATGATAACTGTATTAGATTTGCATACCCCTTCTTCTATGAGGAACCGAATCGTCTGCATTTTCTTTTTTCAAATGTCCTCGTTTGTCCTTCAGTGCATCACACGTCTAAATGTTTTTCCTTGTCGACACTGATGATTACATCCTGTATATTATTTATTTCTGCGTGACTTAGATCCCATCCCAGACTTTGATCTGTCTGTGAACCAGTCGTCTAAATCCATCTTGGTGACGGTGGAGCCTGGAGGCGAAGTCATAGCTAGATGGTGTTACCAACAAAATGGAAATTGTAAGGAATCGGTTTTCTCCAGCCTAATCATTGTGAGTATCAGAGGCACATTTATCTGCCTGTGTGTTATTTTGTTTCTACACACTAAAGAAAGTAATCATTTATTTTTTTCCCTTTTTAAGATTGATCCATCTCAGTCTCGATCAGGTCTTCTTAAGTTCCCTTACCTGCTGCCTTGTGTGTGTGTGGAGGTATTTTCAGCTCCATGTGTTCATACATGCAAAGTTATTTCTTAGCCAAATAAGTCTGTTTTTTTATACCTGTACATTGTCTGTGTTAACAGGTTTTTTACACACATACGGATGCCCGGCGTCATAAAAAGTGCCCATTTCAGAATAAGAGCCACACAGGTGAGTGTGACGATGATTCAGTCAGATTTAATCAAAAACATCCATAAGGGAATTTTATTTGTACCATTGTTTTGTTATTGATTAACTCACAAAAATGACTTTGTTATTCTTTTATTTGATACTGTTTACTTTGATACCGTTTTCTTTTATATATGTTCGTACATTAATATCCAGTTAGTTTTATCCACGATCGCATCCTTGGATAAACCAGTCAGGCCACTTGGAGTCATAAACATCTGTGTCCACATTGTTTGTATAGATGCCAGGGATGTTTGGCTCTCCTCTGAGGTCTCACTGTACGAATCAAGTTTGAATTGGAGCTCCGAGTGTCCTGTCAGTGACCTGAACATCTCTGCCTCCCTCTGTTGGAGGCAAAACAAAAAACTCTGCACTCCTGTGCTCAACTCCACACTGGAGGATAGGAAAGTTGGGCGAAACATGGTATGTTTGGCTTTCCTGCTGTCGGTATTAGTAATACATTCCTGATTTAATTCAATAAAGCTTCAAAGAACCACTGTGTCTCCCCAACAGATATACAACACATCTGCAGTGGACAAACACCCTCAGATGTGTCTGCAGGTGAGATTTAGCCAAATTGCATTAACCTATGTTCAGTTGTCTACCTTTTTAGATGTAGATTCACATATTTGTGTTGTGTTTTGCAGTTGTCCCTACAAGGCAGTCAAGAAATCTATTGCCGCTTCGAGGCTGGTGAGTCAAACAGGAAAACCAACATGTTGCTTATAGCTGATCATTGTATTTGAACTGTCTGTTTCCCTCTCCTTGTCCTTTACAGGTATGTCTTCATGGGAGGTGCATATGGGACCAGGTAGGCAGAGTGTGGTTTTGTTTATCACCTCTTTAGCTCCTGCAAGCTTTTCAGCTCAACTCTGTGTCCTTAATGAGAGGGAGTGTACACCAATGGGGCAGGTCCACTCAGTGACAATTGTAAGCATACGTACATTGTGAGAAAGATGGTATATGAATGTTCATTTAAGTAAATATATGACTCTTCTTATCTATTTTAAAGGAAGCGTATACAACTAAAACAATGATACATGTGCCTCTTCTTTTCCTTGCTGAGAAGCCATGTGTGCAGGTAAAATCATGTGCATGCACGGTAAAGGTCTTTCTTGACATGCTGCGTGACCTTTCTCTCTCATCTCCCTCTAACAATTTGCTTTTTCTGCAGGTGTGGCAGTCACATCCAGCTCTACTTGGAAGAAGAATTCTGTGCCCGGACTGTGAGTGTACTCAAGATGCACACATGAGCGCAAATGCACTGCTATGTGTACTTTTTAAAAGTAAATAAATGTAATTTTCTATTTCTACAGACTCGCCTGACAGATGTGGCATGTATGCTGTGACAGCTTTGGTATCCGTGGTTATTGTTGCTCTACTGGGAATGTTTATCCACCGTCTCAACAAAAGTGGAGCAGCAGGTTGGTTCAATTCCCCCTGTGCCTTTGATTGGTTGCATGTATAATCATTTTAATTATACTGTTGTACTGCCTGGATTTATTTGTGTAATTGGAACCTGATGGCAACTGTGGTACATGTACAGTCTGATGTGAAATTGAATTAACAAATTATTCAGAACATCTTCTTTTTCTCCCCTGTTTTTTCCCATATCCCTAGGTTGGCTGTGTTTTCGGGAACCAGTGTTACTTGTGTGCTCATCAGAGCAGTCGGCCCACGTCTCTGCTGTGTGTGCGTTAGCCTCGATCCTGCAGGGGGAGCTAAGTGCCTCTGTGCACATGGCTTTGTGGGCCCAAAGCTCACAAACGAAAAACGGGACTGAGCCTGGGACTGGAGTGGCTGATCTGGGTCCCCTTCCCTGGCTCTACGGGCAGTGGGAAGCCATGCGGGAGGCTCAAGGAAAAGTGCTGATTATTTGGAGTCCTGAAGCCACGGAGACCCATGAGAAGTGGAGGGAGGAGAGAGCAAACATGCAAAGAAGTAAAAGAAACATGAGAGAGGAAGTGGAAGAAGTAAGTGGAGGAAGACTGGGAAAATGCAAAAGAGAGAAAGCTGCAGTTAAAAAAGAGTGTGATGATAAAGACTGGTACACACAGACTGAGCCCTCCACAGTGATCGCACCAGTATTTGCGGCTGCTCTGGCCTGCCTAGAGGGGGCGCTGCAGGAATGCAAAAGTCAAGGAGTGGCCCTTGTCTACTTCCAGGGCCTCTGCCACAGCAGGGACATCCCAAAGGCCTTCAGAGGTGTCCCTCGGTTTTGCTTACCCCAGGATTTCAGGGGCTTTGTACAAGAGCTGGGGCGGATGAAAAGACAGAAGAGAACTGGAAAATTGAGGTGGAACTGCTTGCACAGACTCCTGGCTAAAGTGCACTCAGTATGGCTCGCACGGCAGCTAGCAAAAAGACTAGAGACACTGCTGCCTCAGACGCAAGGAAAGAAAACGCAAGGGCCGAGTGACACGTCATCACTCATATATAATAATTTCTGATAAGACCCAGAGCAGGCTCAAGTTGCCACTTGCAGCCAACAAGGCAAGGTCAGGAACTGTACAAGAGCACGAGCCTCTCCGTGTGTTGCCATGGTGAGCAGAGAAACTTTAATCTCAGGTTTCACATGTCTGATGTGGACAGACTCTTGTTCTGCTGGAAACATGATAGGTATACATGAGACAAAGAGGATTGGTGTTGCACTGCCAGTGCCAAACATTCAAACATTTATTATTTTACTTTCTTTTTACTTGACTTTACTAAATACAACCTGCACCTATCGTTTTCTATATAAAGATGAGGTAAATACTCCGTCCTGTCTCCTGCATTTTGCCTCTAACAGACGCTCTTTATGCTTCTTTAGTCAACACCTGTCCTATCTACTCTATGTAAATATGCTTACCAGTAAGAAAATGTTTGCAAAATATACCTCACTTACACAATACAGGAACTGACAAATTTGCATAGGTTTCTGAGCCAAAGCGGTCACAGTTGGAAAGAGTGCAACAGGTGGAAACATTTATGGTATCTACTGAAGTGTGCTCCAACATTTGTCAGTTAATTCAGTTTTCATGTACCACAGGTATTGCTGTTAGTATAGTAGAGACCTATTTTTAAATATGTGCACACATTACATTCTAAAAACAAACTCTGAATCCGTCAATGTTTTCTTAGTTTTTTCACGGCATACAGCACTTCTCTATTCAGCAAACATTTTGACTCCACTTGCAGAAGTACCTGTTCAACACTGTTTGTATTGGAACATTATGTCTGGTAGATAATACAAATGCTATTTATATAAATGAAAGAAATGACTTTTGCCAAAAAATAACTGTGATAAAAGTGCTTTTGTATTACAGAAATTCGTTTTTTCTGCATTCAGTGTCTCTTTTCGTGAGGTTCCTGTTTTTTCTTAATCCACTGAACAAAAAATTGCAAAACTGTGGTATTCTGATGCTGACACATCTCCTTGACAGGATAACTGAGGAAGTTAATTGTTATTTTCAGAAAAATCAACTCTAGAAAACACCTACAAGTTCAACACAGCTTAGGGTTCACGTCAGGTGAGTCATTTGATCTGATGTGGATACTGAACCAAGTATCCAAGGCTAAAAAGTGTACATCACACAAAGTAACAAAGCTGGGTTAAGTATACTATTTTAGAGTAACAAATGTTATTTAAAGTATATATGATTGGATCACTCCAACTGGCGATAGCTCTCGAACATAAAATCAAGAGCTGAACCGCAGCGTTGTAATGTGTACCTTTGGCTTATGGCCATCTCGTTATCACCCAAATGCATTCACAAGAAGCAAAATGGCTTTGCATTTTATTGTTGCTGAGCTACTGGTCTAAATGCATACAGTTAACACAGGTGGTAGAGCTCCATATCGTACAGCAGATAAGAAGAAATACAAATTAAAATCTACAACAATGGACAACTGATGTATTCACTTTGATACAGATTAATGATTAAGCGTTAGCACTCAAACTGAAAACATTTATACAATGGCCCCTTCATCCATAACTAGGTGCAATGTACTTATATGATTCTGTTTTCTTCAAGTTTGTATTTTGTTGGTCGAACGCACTTATTGTAAGTCGCTTTGGATAAAAGCGTCAGCTAAATGAAATGCAATGTAATGTAATGTAACAAAGGTAGTTTAGACTTACTAACCCTGTTACCAAAAGATGACAGGTTCAGTTCTTAACACAGACAATGTGGATTGACTTGTTGACTATTCGTACAGTATGAGGAACCATTTCACCTCCTACCAATCTATCGCTGTAGGAGTTTCTGTTACATGCTTAAAGATAACAAAAACAACACATGATTAATCCTCAAATCTTCAGATTGGCCTTTGGCTTTATATTGTTACAAATTGCATTTTTTTCATAATCTTCATTTTGAAGAAAGTGAGAACTTCTTGTGCATGCAGTGGTGGGAGAAGTACTCTGATCGTTTACCTTAGTAAAAGTAGAAATACTATGGTCTTAAAATACTCGGTTTGAAGTAAAAGTTATGAATTAAAATGTTACTAAAGTACAATTTAAATAACTATTATCAGCAAAAGGTACTCCAGGTCAAAGTAAACTTCAAGTAAAAATACTCACTTCAAAGTATTGTAGTGTTATGGAATATTATTATTTATTCATTCAAAAACTTCATTGTCATTATTAAGGCACAACAAAATGTATTTTGTGCCTGTCCCGTTGGTGCAACATATACAGTACATAAAATAAAATAACAAATAAGACTAAAATAAATGTAACGACTCTAAAAGCAAGTAATAGAGAGACCAAGATGATTATGAATAAATATATGAAGCTAAAATGACTACACTAAATGATAGCACAATATGCACAGATGTGGATTGCACATAAAAAGACACTATATTGCACATAATAATAAGAGCTTATTGTAGCCTATACTGCTGTGTATCTTATTTGTTTTTTTATCACCAACAAATACATGTCATAACATGTTATTGTTCATAATTGTTAGATTAGTAGGCCTAATGTAGTTTATTATATAAGCATATCAGAAAGATATGTAGAAAAGGTAACTAGAAAAATATAGCTAATATCTAAATAATGCAGTATACTTCCAAAATGTAGTCGATTTGAAGTTTATGTAGTAGGCTATAACACTGAAATACACCCTTACATTTGTTACATTCCCCCACTGTGTGCATGTGACGAGTTTCCTCAATCCCACCTGAGCAGGTGACGACACGCCCAGCAGCACGAGCTGTCATTAGGCAGGACACGAGGAACACATTTGGAACGTCACAACAGTTTGGCGTTGGAAAACAACGGTCACAGGATTCTCCCAGAAATCATCCCTGTCATGCTGTGCTGCTGGGAGGAACTACGGATAACGGGCTCCGCATTTACAGATGAGGAGAGTGTAGTCTGGAGCAGGAGTCGTGAGCCGGGGAGAGACTCTCCAAAATATGGCTCCCAGGCTCCGCGCGCCGCAGGTTTCTCTCCGGCTGCTGTCAGTAATGCGCTTCTGGCTCTTCATGTCCGCGAGAGCGCTGGAGATAATTGACAGAGACGCACCTGAACTCACCTGTAGCGAGGTAACAAGTCACAATGACTGCGTTGATATGAACATTTTGAATTGTATCCCGTTTTGTTCATACTCAGGTGAATGGCGTTATACTGGAACATGAATAACCTGTTAATCCTTATCTGCATGATCATTGCATTCCTGATGTGTGTGTGCACCTGTCTTTGTTTCGATTACCATTACTATTACTTAGAGCCAAGTTGTTTCGCACCAACAAAGAAAAACCAAGATAAGGTGTAGATAAGGCAAATATATCCTTTTTATTTATCTTAGGCCTACTACAGGTAGAACAAATTGCATTAGTTCTTATCGGGGTTTTGACATCAGTATGTGATGAATACATCCGATACGGATAACAGACATATGTTGTGTGTTTAGGTAATACTTTCTTTCATAGTTCATTTATCTTAACCGACATGACGCCAAATTATAATAAATGAGCCTATTATTGTTGGTTTGTAGCCTACTTGATCTTTTGGTAAACCACATTTCATAGAATGTTCCCTGTGTAAGAAAACAGCCAAGGACATTAAATCGTTTTTAGCCTAGATTCATTTGTTTAGTTCACGTAGATTTACTTTATAAACATTGTTGTTGTATTCTTGTCTATTCGAGTTTAATGTCCATTACTTATTTACTATTGGGCCTGAGTGTGACACCTTACTCCACTGATCCATTTCCTTCTTCCTTTCTCCAGGGTTCTGAGTGTTGTTAGCTGTTTAGTTGCTAGGGTTGTAGCTTGAATTATCTTTGAATTTCATTTAATGTAAATCAACCAGTTACAAATCAATATATGTAGTATGACATTCACTTACAAGCACATAAGTAGAACTATAAATTAGAATCAAACTGAAATACTTTTAATGAAAGTTATTTTGACATTTGACAGTGGGTATATCAATGGTGCAAATGATAAAATCACTGATGGATAAATTTCATTCCTGGTATATTCGTTCACAGTGCACTTTCATGGCTTACTGGGAAACTTTAAAAAAGCGGAGCAATCATTTATGTTATTTGTAGCACAACCCCAAATATCTGCTGGGAAAACGGCCTATTTCTTAGTAAAATTGTACTCATGTAATGTAAGGTATACTGGTAACATACTTATCAATGTCTTATATTAAACTGATGTTGCTCCCATTCATCACTTTGGTTATTGCTATTACTGAAATATGAGACACAATTACAATTTTACCTTAATTTGTTCCCCTTTTTTGTATGTTCTAATATGTATAGAGACCTTACATTTATTGCAGTCTAATGGTAGTTGTAGTGCTGTTTTTACTAAAGGATCAGACTATCTCTTTTAGCACTTTGGACATTTACGCAACTCAAAATGGTTGCTTCATTGTTGGCAAGCGTCATTCTTAAAATTCACTTGTCTTTCCTCAGGGATTAACTGACTGCACTGTGAGCTCAGGTAAGATAACTATCAACACAAACGCATCCCATATACCACTAATACCCTCAGTGTTTGTCTAAAGCAGAACGTCTTCTTTCCACAGCCATTCCATTTATGACCAATCAAGATGACACTATCGATGTTGCAAATGTGCAGCTTAAAGTGATTCTGTGCTGTTCAGCCACAGACTGTGAACCAGGCCTGCAAGTCCTCATCACAGTACAAGGTAGCTTTGTTATAAATCTTTTGACTGTCAGCTAGGGTGACCTACCTTGAATTCCTTGAAATAACATTCAATGTTTTGTTGGCACTGCTGTTCTCTTAACAGCTTACTGTTCCCTGCATTGTTATCATAGTTGTTTATCTTGGCTTTATAACATTGTGTTCTCCATTGAAGAATATATACTGCCTCTCAATGTTGTTGCAGAAGTTGATTTAGTAAAAGAGGCTTCTGATCAGTCTGGAGACCGCAGTGATGAAGAGGATTTGTCTAACACGAGTCAACCGGCAGAAGGAAGTGGCACAGTTCCAGAGCCGAGAGGTATAGAGCAATAAGCACGCACGCAAGCACGCACGCACATCGTATTCTATTTTCACATGGATTTTCCTTTTTTCCATTGTAATTACTTAGCAAACTCATCTTCTGTTCTTTCTGTGTTACAGCTACGGTGATAGTATGTTTCAGCTCTCCAGGCTCCATGGACTTTTGCAAGACAATCCGGTTTAAACCAAGCTCCTCTGGTTTCGATCAAGCTTCTTCCCAACGACCCAAGCATAAGGTATATGTTAGGCAGAATTACCTCTGTGTAGTTATTGTTTCTGTGGTTGAATAATTAATTAACAAGTCTCCAATGGTGGAAAGTAACTAGATTTACTAAAAAACTGTCCTAGAGGATGCTTACAATATTTCAACACTTAAAAGCATGATTTTAACGCAGGACTTATATTTGTTGTATGGGTTCTTTAACTAGGCTAATTCCAAATACTTCTTCCACCACTTCTCTTTGTCGTTAAGTGCTTTTTGTTGTTACTAAATTATTTAAATACTTAATGTTTACCATATGTTTATATTTTCAGCAAAAACAGCTGGTGTTGACAGAGGAAGAAGTGACGTTGGGCAATCCCCTTGTGGTTCGAGTCTCACGTTCAAATAAAACGGAAGCAATCACCATCCCATCTTTGGAAGAAGGTAATATTATGCTCAGCCATGTAAGCAAAGACACACTGAATTTCAGACTACTAATGCCACTGATCACCCAGTCCTTCTTCTCTTTTTCAGTTTGCTCCATGAATCTAAATAGGACTTTAAAGAAGTGTGATGGTAAGATCTTTTGTAAAATATAAAACTGCTGTATAGAGGTTTTAAAAGTGTGAGGCGGGTCTCAGCAGGGGGCTCCACATAGTTTTTCCAAGCTTTTTATTGGAAGAGGAGAGGAGGCTCAAGGTCTCAGATTTTGATAGACGAACATGAATTGTGCATAACGACACGCATGCACATGATAGTTTTACATACTTGTAGAGTGATACATCTTACTTGTAAATCCTAATGATTGATTTCTCAGTTCCCAGACTCCGATTTGATCATGAGAGAAATGTCGTCGTCGTCGTCTTCCTCCAGAGTGAAAACTCTAACGTCACTGATGAGCTCATGGTTAAGAATCACCAGACTGGAGAGTTTATTGTGTGGGTTAGTCCATGCTAAACCTTCCCATCAATTGCAAGTTACAAAATCAATAATGTTTGTGTTTATCTATTTAACTTTTTTTTTTTTTTACCTACGTTTGCAGCCCAAAGACGACAGAGAGATCATCCTTCCATCCAAATTTGTTGCACCATGCATGTGCTTTCAGGTATCTGACATTTGAAGTGTAGGTGGCAAAAAAAGTTGAGCTACAAACATTATAATGAAAATATATATATTTGAAACCTTTCTTTACAGGTATGGTGGAAGACAAATGAGCTTCGAAAGCAATACTGCCCTTTCCTAAACCGACAAGGTAAAGAGCCTTTCAGATTACAGATAGGTCACATGGGATTCATTTTCATTGGTATGATTTCACAGCATTGCAATCCATCTTTTTCAGATGTGCTGGAAAGAATGCAGCACAACGTGTCTGTGTCTCTGAAGGAGTCTCTGCAGAGGGGGGGAGGCTCTGTGCTGATCTGGAACGTGACGGCCCCCTGCAGGCTGAACGCAGAGGTGAGCCTGTGCAAGAAGGACCCTGCAGGGGGCCGCTGTGAAGAGGTGAAGGGCTTCAGACAGGAACTGCACAATCATACTGGTTGGACAATCATACTGGCTGGATATTGGGTAAAAACATTACCTTGCTGTCTTTGCAATCTGTCACAAGCTCATTTTTGAAAAGGACTTAGATCCACTCTTATTTGTTGTACAGTTTGACTTGCTATACTTTTATTTCCCTACGTTTCTAACTGTATTCATGCTTTTCTTTGACAGCTATAGTGTATATTAAACCACCCAACAGAATATAAATCGGTTTAATTTAGCTCCAACTCGACCACATTCATCATTAAAAACATTGATTACAAATGAATGTACATTCAATATAACATGTTTTCTGACTAAACGTTAACTTCTGATACTTTACTAACATTATTCTGACAATGCTTATGTACTTTTACTTCAGTAACATTTTGAATACATGTTAAGTATTTTTACATTGTGTCATCTAATAACTTAATCCACCACTGCACATCCTAACTACAACCATGATCCTTTGGGCTTACCTGCTTTTATTATTAAC
This sequence comes from Notothenia rossii, assembly GCF_949606895.1. Taxonomy (NCBI): domain Eukaryota; kingdom Metazoa; phylum Chordata; class Actinopteri; order Perciformes; family Nototheniidae; genus Notothenia; species Notothenia rossii. Next base: position 15,749,067 of record NC_136902.1, read on the forward strand.
CATAAGTAGGATAATGCTTTATAATATTGTATTATAATTAACCTGAATCTTCAATTTGTTTTTTTATTTATTATTCATTTACTTTTCAGAAAACAGATACGTTCAATATCTCATCGCATCCTCTGCTTTGTGTTCAGGTGATTTGTGTTGATTTAATAAATATATATCCACATGTGCAAAAATGCTTCACTGCTCTTACTACATAACACTGTGCTAACCTTAAGTCTTTAACTCGTTTTTAGATAAAGATACAAGGGATCGAGTCATACTTAGAGCCACAGTGTCCATTTGCAAGTAAGATTATTAATTATTATCCAGACTCAGATTAACTGTGTTTAATGTTTAACTCTCCTCAGTTAGAAATAGCTACACTGTTTCATTCGAAGGTGGTAGATAAATTATCTCACATTCACACTTGTTTACTCAGGTGTGTTAAAAGTTCTTTATCATGCTTTTCAAAGACTTCTGAACTCAATTATTAATTTATTTTCCAGCATCTCGATGGAGATGGAGCTTTCCACTCCTCATTGGACTACTACTGATGTCTTTGGCCTTACTAGGGGCATATCTGATGCAAGGGGTCCTGAAAGGTCAGTTCTTATAATATCTTTGCTGATCATATAATACTAAAAGCCCCTTAGCAAAGCCCCTTAATATGTAAATCTGTTTATCTTCTAGGCTACATGTGGAGATGGTTGAAAGACGAAGATGTTAAAGGTACAACAAAGCTTATTTTATACTATTACCACATTCTCTTTCCACTGTTAACATTATACTTTCAAACTTTTATTTAAAAAATTGCGATGTCCTGAATTCTCATTTATATTTTTTGAGCCACTGTTTGCAGCTATTGTGGATTATTCTCATCTGAAGGAATTAAAATAAATATTACTTAACTGTTGGACAGAGCAAGCTGTTTCAAGTTGTTTTAAAATTACTCACCTTTTTTTGTGGCTGTAAGAGATAAGATAAGATAAGATGGTACTTTATTGATCCCAATTTGGGAAATTGTTTTGAAGCTTCATAATTAACAGATTTACCAGAGAGACATGACATGTTATCAATGGTTTCATTTAACTTTTTACTGTTTCTAAAAAAAGGTTTTAATATTCCTTTTTTTCAGGTGCTGTGGGTGGGGGTCATGTGGTGTTGCTGTACCCACCTGATGACAACCAGGCTTTGCCAGAGATGATGAGTCACCTGGGCTCTTCCCTCCAGGCTCTGGGCTTCACCGTGTCTCTAGACCTGTGGAGTCAGACTGAGCTGAGCGTTTTGGGCCCCGTGCCCTGGCTCCACTCAAGACTGAACCGGCTGCAAAAGCAGGGGGGCAAAGTGGTGCTGGTCCTCACCCAGGCTGCCTGGATAAGGGCTGAAGAATGGGGGGCTCGTAGCTCACAGAGAAACAATCCACACAGAGACATAGAGGAGACAGGAAGAAGCTACACTGCGTCTTCGCCCTGTGTAGATGTGTTTACTGCCTCATTGAGCTGTATCCTAGCAGACTATTTACAGGGCCGCGCCGGTGAGCGGTTTGTGCTGGTGCAGTTTGAATCACTTCCACCTGAGCCTCCCGGTGGTTTTCGACCGCTGCCAGAACTTTTCCGCGGCCTTCATGTCTACAGCCTTCCATCCCAGAGTCTGGTTTTTTTGACAGAACTGGCAGGTGCTCGGCAAATGGCCACGGCCTCAGCCAGACGGAAAAGAGCAGGCGGGCTCAGGATGGCGTCCAGAGCGCTGGCACAGGGGCTGTCAGGGTTCACAGCAGGGACAACTGTGTTACGCCTGGCAGGAGTGTCCCAGAGCTGTGTCGGGGTAGGGGTTGAAGACTCAGGGGAAACAGTGCCCTTGCAGCAATGTCTTATCACGCCTCCCTCGAGCACTGACTCTAGCCCGAAGCTCAATGCGATGGAGTGGGTCTAACAGCAGGAGGGGATTACTAAAGGCTTCAGGTTTTGAATGCCAGTAAAGCGTTGAAGTGATACTCTGGTAGAAGTTCAGATACAGCGTTATCAATTTGAAGGATTTGCATTTGCTGTTCTAATCTTATGGGGTCTAGTTGAGAAAAAGGGATAAAGTTGTTCATTTTCTTTTTATTAAAACAGCTGTTATAGCTTGAGCTATTGCTGCTCCAGAGCAATAGAAGCACATCACACTATACCTCACACTACTTCTAAAAGAAAACTCTAATTGATGCACAGCTTGATCACAACATGGTTTGTGATGAATATAACTTATTTCGAAATCTTCATACCGAAATTAAACTAACATACAAAACAATATTCTCAAAGAAGTAAATTGCTCTACTGATTTTCTCCTTACAATATGTTGTTTATTTAGGCTGTTTACCAGTGTTAAACCAAGCCTCCACTGTGTGTGTTTAACTTGTTTTTGACATTCTGCATGCACATGTATTGAATATAAATGCCAATAGAGACATGAAGAAACTTGTAGCAGCATGGCGAGTCTGTTTTATACTGTGTTTTGTTTTACAGTTGTGTGATTGAATAAATAATCTGTCTGACTCAGGAAGTCAGATTCTCTTCTTATTACAAAACAGTTTACATTGTTGTTAAAAAACATTGCATGACCTGTGTTTGCAGAGCAACATACTATAATTGTTATTCAATGTTATTTATTCTATGTTTCTTAAAAAGAGCTGCAACTGCATTTACGTCAGGCACCCACAAGTACAACATACAGGAGAGATCATAAAACCGTATAAATATTTAAAAAAACAACACAAGGTATGGAATCAAAACAATGCAGTGAGACAAATACGTATCACATAATTAAAAAAAAAAGAAGAACATTTAAATAAATAGGCCAAGTACAGACATTATAAAACATTAATTAATTTGACACCTGGGGATTTCATCACAGTTTTTGTTTATAATATTCTAACAACCTTTTTTTTATTTTATGTAAGAGCAAGAAAGTTAAGCATTGAGAACATAAACAAAAAAAAGTAAGTTACAGGAAAACAATTCTGAACCTGAAAAGTTATTTTATTAATAAAACATTTGCCCTAATAAATGGCTAAATAAATAAACATAAGGTGTGTGTACTTAGTGTGACCTGACACTCAGAGTCAGTATAATAGATGTTGACTGATTGGTGGATGAGTTAAATCCCAGCGGCTTTGGGCGGTGCCTCACCCCGTGTGGCTCAGCTGGAGAACAGTGGACCAGCTGGAGGCTGTTCATTCATCTATCCCGACCAGGGTTAGCCTCACACGAACCTGCATATCAGTGTTAGCTAGCTTATCATTTAGCTGGCTTACAAACAAACAAAATGGCACAGTTGAGTCAATAAAGGTGTCCGTCCAACATGTGAAAAATCTGCTGCATTGTGTGAACCAGCAGGGACTCAGACAATCATCAGCGCTGCGGAGGAAGTGGTGGCTATCCAATAAGGTAAGACGATGATAGCCAAAAGTAGCAGTTTGGCTAGCTAATATCAGAGTAACTGGAGTAAAGATCAATTAATCAGATACTTTTAGGCTTAAATATCGCGAGGAGAACGCAGTTGCTGAGTTTGATAGAGTTTAAAGAGACATCGGACGGATTAGCAGACAATAATAGATCATGTTAGCTTAGGCTAGCAGCTAGCAATTGACCTTAGCCAGCTGCTCATTTTGTGTGGTGCTGATGCTGAGCTAGCTAAGCTAACGCCTCACACCCGGAGAAGAGCATCCCACTATGCTAATCGGGGTTTTGGAGTAAAGAAAGAGAAAAAACGACTTATTATCAACAGGCCACTCACTGAGCTACCTTGAAAGTTGCATTGTTTTTTGTTAAAATATCACACAAATCTTAAAAACAACTTACATAATAATAATTGTATATATTTGGCGTCAAAAAGTCAATTAAATACAGTACGGCAATATACTGCAATCGAGTTAAAGTACAAAAAAAACCTACAGTTTAATAACAGCTTCAGTCATCACTACTAAAATAAGTTCTAAACCTTTAATTTGCTAAAGTAATGCTACATATAGCAACATTATATAGTTTATTACATGGCTTTCTATTGGATTGCTTTATAATTTACCCTATGGATGTTCTTGCCTCCTCACTATACAGTAATATTTCGTAGCATACAGTTGATCCACATACATGGTCTCAAGAGAAACATGATAAATAATACTAATCTGAAAGCAACAGGGCATTTAGGCCGATCATTGAAAAGTATGTAAATCTCCACATTTGCCGTACATAACTGATTTTGTGTTGGTGTGTTTTTCTGAAGGATCATGTGGTGGGCCTGGCCGTTCCTGCCTGCTCTGGTGCTTCTCTCAGAGCTCTCTGTGGTGAGAGTCCAGACTGCGCCGTGCCAGACCTGCCGAAAACTCACAGAGAGTTTCATCAAGGTACTGTACAGCATTAACTGTAATTCATGCTTGTCTCCAAGAGCAAAGTTCTATTTTTCCGTATCCCTGAGTCTCAAAATGTCCCTATTTTCAGGGCTTGGAGATAACAGCCAACAAGAACTTTGGGGGTGGAAACACTGCCTGGGAGGAAGAAAAGCTGGCTAAATATGAACGCAGGTAAGACAAAGTGTTATTAAGAGTCTCACTTACATTTGATTGAGTTACTTCTATCCATGGTAATTATCAAAGTCAGCCAGTACTTGCTGAGTGTAATGAATCTGAATCTCAGTGGACAAGAGTAAGGCTCCATCAGTCTTCAGGGGGTGAGGCAGTAAATGATCTTTTAATCTACTTATCTTGTCTTGTGTTACATCTCCAATTGTTGGCCTTTTGTTTCAGTGAGACTCGCCTCCTTGAGATAGTAGAAGCTGCTTGTGAAAAAGCAGATTTTGAATGTAACCAGCTCCTGGAGCAGATAGAGGACCAAGTGGAGACATGGTGGTTCCACAGGTAAATGTAAAATATGTGTTTGGTAGTATGATTGAAAAAAAACATTTCAAGGTACACCAAGAAAAATGATTTGATGATTAATTACTTTTCGTTTTTTTAAATATTCTATTTCATTCCCTCTCCATAAATGACAAACACGAACAAGAAATTTGACCATTCTCTGTTTTAACTTCATGACTGACATGATGTGTGTGTCCTGTAGGCAGCAGGAGGCACCGGACCTGTCTGAGTGGCTATGCATAGAGGAGCTGAGACTCTGCTGTCCACCTGGACGCTTTGGACCTGACTGCAAAGGTGTGAAAAACATAAATATTTAAATAGAAGCTTCCTGATATGAGTGTTGATAACTTAACCATCAAGAGTGATTAAGACTTCATAATGATGCAAAATCCACAGGCTAACTCAGAGCTTTGGTTTTTAAGAATACCTCCTAATAGGATATTTGTCCAACACAGAATGTCTGTCCAGCCCTGATGGTGTGTGTGGAGGTCTGGGCCGCTGCGAGGGGGAGGGGACTCGCCTCGGAGATGGAGAGTGTGTCTGTGATCCCGGATACTCGGGCCATCTGTGCCAGAGTTGTGCGGATGGCTACTACAGGGAGAAAAGCTCCAACAACAGCATAGGAGCCTGTGCAGGTGCCCGAGATTCAGATAACTGTTTCAGCTCTCTACGTGCATTTAATTCAGTTTGAGGTCATCTTAAATTGACCTTTACACTGTCTCCTCGTCTCTCACCCTTTGTAGCTTGCTACCACTCATGTAAGAAATGTGCAGGGCCACAGCACTTCCAATGCCTCGACTGCAAACCCGGCTGGATCCTTCATGACAACAAGTGCGTGGGTGAGTTTGGCTTTAGCTGTCATGTGGTAGCATTTCATCCACTCTTGTGCTAGTTTTCTGGATGTGTGTTGTTTGACTGCCCTTGTTTGTCTCTTAGACATTGACGAGTGTGGAACAGAGCTGGCTCGTTGTCCTTCTAACACCTACTGTCACAACACAGAGGGAGCATACGAGTGCAGAGGTACGAGCCGTTGACATTTTGGTTGCTTTTGACAGTATACTAGTTTTTGTATGTCATTTCAAGATATGTAGGTTTTCTGCAGCTAGTTTGATTTTTGATTATTTTTTAGTCAGGTTTTCAGTTACATTTGCAAGAAATTGTAGCAATTAAATTGTAAAATACTGTGATTAATCAATAACTTAATACGATTATTTTTTGTATTGATTAATCTGCTGTATTTCTTTAATCATTTATTTGGAAACATTAAATAAATCACTTAATACCCTCTTTGGTGTGATGTTGACCACTCTGTTTTGTCGTATCCAGGCTGCGACCAGGCATGTGTTGGCTGCATGGGAAGTGGACCTGCCCGCTGTAAGAAATGTTCCCGTGGCTACAAGTTGAAAGGAGCAAAGTGTCTTGGTAAGAATATACCGCTTCTCTATTTTATTTCTGTGTCACACCTTTGTACCGCGGGAGTCCACTGTATTTGATTAGACTCAGACAAAATATGCCCCAAATCACTGTGTATAAAAAGTGACTTTAAACGTGATGCGCACCAAGCTCGTTTGTAGATGGTTAACCTCAATTTGCAAAACTCATAACTTGAATGTTAATGTTTAGGTTAGGTCGTCAGCAAAAAGTCTTTATAGCTTTTTTTCATTTTGGAAATCGAACACAGCTGACCAAGCTGGATGTGCAACAAGAGGGCTGGAGGATTAAACAAATTAAAACGCTGCTCACATCAAGACAGGACATTTTACCTGCCGCTTGTCATCAATAATAAACATTGGTACCTTTTTATAATTTTGTTCCACTGTATTTAGATATCTATGTTTATAGACTCAAACATTGCTGCCGTATTTATGACTTAATGAAATTATGTTTTGTGTTGATGGACCAGCTACAATGTTAGCGTAGCCCAGCATCATGATGTAGTCATATGGACAACCTTTTGATTTTTAATTGCAATTAAATCACCGTAGAATCTTTTTTATGGGTTCACATACCGCTGTAGTAAACCAAATAGCCATCATAGTTCACACAAATGAAGTCAAAAGTAACAGAGAACTGCATTAAACGGCTTTTTTTTTCTTCTCACAGATATCAATGAATGTAGTGATCGTGCAATAGCATGCCCAGGACTCAATGAGGCCTGTATCAATGAGGAGGGGTCCTTCCACTGTGACTGTGCTGATGGATTCATTAGAAGAGACAGCATATGTGTTGAGAACAAGCCTCCAGGTAAGCAGCCGCACCACTATATGTCCAAACACATATATTGCTGACAGCTTCTCAGATCTGTTGGTAACCTTTCTTTATCCTCCTCCTCCTCCTCAGCTGGCCCAGAGAAGGGGCTGTTTGACGACATGACAGACGATGAAGTCCTCGTGCTGCAGCAGATGTTCTTTGGCGTTGTTATTTGTGCCATAGCTACACTCGCTGCTAAGGGTGACATGGTTTTTACGGCCATTTTCATCGGAGGTGTAGCTGCCATGGCCGGATACTGGCTGACAGAAAAGGGAGACCTAATGCTGGATGGATTTATGAAGGGACGCTAGACTTTCCGGAGCCTCGATGTTAGAAAGGACACCGGAATACCGGCCAGGTCAGGTGAATAAGACTCAACCGGGGGGCAGGAAAGTATCCCTGCAATGCTAACCTTTCAGGGATTTACTTTGGGAGTTACTTGAAAGGACTTGGTTTCATTTATGTTTTATGAATAGGATAATGCAAGAAAAAGGGAGAACTTGAAGGCTATCAAGCCATTAATCTTGGAAGAGGAATGACAAAGCAACACTGCACTGATATAAAGGAGATGAACTTAGTCTCCTAAGTCAACTCTGTTGGGAACAAGGGTGACATGAAGACAACTAATGATTGTTCAAATCTGTTATGCATTTGGATGTCTCATGCCTCAACTTTGAAATGATGTCGTTTTTTCTTCCACACTATCGAAACCTCCAGTCATCATGTCCATCATGTTTTTTATTATCTCAAAGCTGTAAAGCAGAGGGTTTCCCACGGGCTGATTGTGAGTTTTATCAGGTTACTGCAGCACCCAAGCTACTCGCAATAGGCAGGGGTTAGATAAGGGAAATGTTAGGAATTTGCTTTATCGCCCAAAAAGGAGAGTTCATTGAAACCCTGGGATGTTTCCATTATGAGCTCATGGTTTGTTTCTGTTCACAGAACTTTCCCTCTTTACCTGCTGAATGATTCTTTTTAGTAATAATGCATGAAAATAGGGTTTGAAATGAAAGGTACTACACTGTATGCATTATATTATTATGTCTTACTTTGGCATGGAAGACTGACTTCACCAGCTGCTGGATCACCAACACTACTGCTAACGACCATTTAATGAGTGTGTGAAGGAATGTGCTTTAGGTACCTACCAACTATGGATCTGGATGACTCAAGCCATTTTCTGTTGCCTTTTATTTATTTTGAAAGCAATATTTATATATTTAAAGATTTGTGTTATCATATTTAGTCTTTACATTTCATGTGTATTTGTGTGTGTGTTCTCAATACATTTTTATTTTCATCTGTTCAGTTGTGATTGTAGCAGATATAGTAGCATCATGTTCGAAGGCCACAGAGTGTCACTTCTTACCCAACCATCTCCTCTGTCCTTGGTTTTCTTCATGTGGAAACTGTTCCAGTCGTTATTTGTCATATATGTTTGCTTTACAATAAAAAGTCTGTCAAACTTTATGTTTTTATTCAAATGTTTTATTTAACTTGATCAGGCTTCCTCAGCTCTTTAAACCACATGTGTCAAACTCAAGGCCCGGGGGCCAAATCAGGCCCTTGGTGGATTTAATTTCGGCCCGCAGGATAATTTCTAATTACTATTAGATCTGGCCCGCCGGTATATTGCACGCACACCTTCACTCAATCCTGAGGATTTCCTCCGCTCAGAGCCTGACCCCAAACATTGATGGCCTTGCACCCGAGATGAGATGCAAAGTATCTGGCTTAGTGTGCATCACAGAGCAGCAAACTGAGTTTCAATGGATGTTTCCTTCTGCACTTTCTTTCTTGCAACCACAGGGCATGTTTGGTTTTTTCTTTGAAGCTGTTGTTGGCCTGTGGATAAATGACTCTGGAAAAGCTGCAGATAGAGCCATAAGAAATGAATGCAACTGATTATTTAATGTTGTTTTTATAGGCAATCATTTAAGCTTTGCTAGTTCCAGGTTTAATATGGACAATAAGTTCACTTGAATAAGTTTAGCTATAAACAAAACTTTTTTACAAGCACTAGCACCGATTTTTTATTTTTGGCCCAATGTGTATTTGAGTTTGGCACACCTGCTTTAAACAGAATGAGTAACAACATTCAAACTTGTGGACTTTGATTTTCTGCTATTGCCTGTGGCATTCTAAATGATCGCACATGCAGGAAGTCATTTACTGAGAGAAACCTGTAGTGGGGAACTCCACCTATTTTACAATCAGTCTTTCAGCAGGTTTTGTGAAGAAATACTCCATAAACAGTGTGTGGGAAAAAAAGCAGTTTGAAATTGTTGGTGACTCCAGATGGAGCTGTTTGACTAGGGCTGTTGAATCCGTATAGTCTAGTAAGCTTGTTAGTGGCTGGATTGCATTGTGGGTATTGTAGGCATTATCAGTTTTGATTCTTAAAAATAACAAAAAACAACTGCCAGTCTGATAATGGAACTCAATGCATAAGTGCTCATAAGTCTTTTTACTGCCTTTTACTTTATCGGAACCAACAGCTGTAAATAACACAACATTAATAAAGTAAGAGACAAATCATCATTCTTATACATTCAAATAAAGCTTAAGATTTTCATTTGGTTCTCCTTTCTTTAGAAAAACCCTAAGGCCCATTTATTGCTATACCACAGCTCTAATTGCATGTACAATATATGTTGCATCCCAGTTTCATCTGAATCTCATGCATGCCCAAACACTGCTGCGAGGCCAGCCTGAAGTTTTGACTCTGGATGTTGAAGTTTGACCTATTTCAGTGTTCCATTCCAGTTAATGGGGTTGAGGCAGAGCATCTCTCTCTCCTTTAGGGTCTCCTGGGAGCGTGTTAGTGCTCTGTCCCTCCAGCTCTGCTCCATTAGCTGCACACACACCAGAGACACACAGGGGGAAAACCTCAAACACTTCCTATATTGTTGTAACCTGAGAAGATGCACCATGTTAAAGCATTATCATTACACTGTGAAGGCATTAGCAGTGGATACATAATGTATGTCGTGTTGGACTTTACCCTCTTGTTCTCATCTCTGTAGGCTGTCATTGCTTTGCTGTGCTGGATCCTTAGCTCTCTTTCACCGGACAGTGCGAGGCGGTCCACTTCCCGTAGATTCTCGGCTTCCTTCACTTTACTGGCCAAATGTAGCTTCAGTGATATGCATTTCTCTTCCATCTGCCTCTTTAAATGCTCTAACAACTCTTTCCTAAAGGAACAAATAATTGATTTTCTATGTCAACACTGAATTTTCATATTCAGTATGTAATGTTTAGAAGATTTTAGAGGATAATAGAAAGAGACTCAACAGTTCAAAATGTTTAATTGTACCTGTACTCGTCTCTCTCACTGCTGGATCCATAAAAAGGTTTTCTCCACACTTGATGATACCTGAAACATCAACTACATGTCAGTGACTTTTGACCTCAGCTCTTCTAAAAGGCATTAGTGATTTTCAGTTTGAATAAAATGGTAATGGGGAATTGTTCAGATGCTCCTACCTCTGGTGCTCTTTCCTCTGCATTATCAGTGTCCTCTGGTGGTTGTGATGGTGAACAGCTGGTGTCTCCAGGCTGACGATGCGTTTATTAACCAAAGGTGGATGTAAAGGGTTCAGTCTTGGGATACTCTAGAAAGCAGATTTATGAACCTTTATTTTTTCTTAGCTCAAACACTTTATTCCCTTGAGACAGTCTGACAATAAATCTCTGCTCACCTGACTGCTTGCCCAGAGCCGGGCAGAGTTTGAGATGCTGGGAAATGTAGTTTGGGTGACCACCAGACAGCGACTCTGCCGGATAGGAAGTGTGTCTTGAGGAATACACACCGGGGTGGAAGCTATGGAGATAGCTGCTGTGGTGATGAAGGTTTAGAAAAACAAAATCACTGCACATGTTTAAGATTTTACTAGTCACACTAAAATAGACAACAAATAGAACAATTGTTTTGTTTCCTTACGTAGTCTCATTTTGTAGTCCAAGCTGTTTCTTCTGTTCCTCTACCAGAGAACTTTTTGTAGAATGAAAATTCTCAACGTGTTAAAAAACCTGAACAATTAAATAGTTTTCTTAAACCAGCAAATTATGATTTCTGGTAAATCATAACACAAATTGAAATATAGCAAATTAGTGCAGCGGCACTAGTTAGAGATTAGCTGTGACATGCCTGTGCATTCAATGAGTGTTTTGCGGTGGCAACAGTTGCCTTGGGAATCAGGTTACCCCCCCCGTCATAAAGAAAGCTGCTGCGTAGACTGTAAGGACATGCATCAGTGCACTCAAAAAGAAAGATTATTAGACTGTGACAGTAGATGAACCAGATACAGTCGGAAGATGTCTCCTGATCTTATCTATATATAAAGACATGGAACAACATAACCAGTCTGGTGACTGAGTGATTAATGCACTCATGACTCATTTCAACTTTTAAACTACTAAAAACATTTTATTACACGTAAAGTAAAACTTTTTAAAAGTAAGGAGACATTTCAGAGCAAAATTATAGAGACATTCAGGTATAAAAAGGCAAGTTCATCATAATACTAATATTGAAATGGTTTATGTGATGTAACTGATTTTCTTGCTTGTTTCCACAGCAAATCTTCTTTGTAGTTCTTCATATTTTGGATTTCAGATTCCAAGTCTTTCATGGTTCTCCCATAGCCAGTCGTGGTATTTGTTCAGCATGTGATCTTCAGGTTTCACCTTTGACATACAAATAGGATTAAATGTCACATTTGGCATTAATGAACATTATAAAACAAACAAAAACGTTTGCATTTAACTGACCACTCTCCACTCGTCCACACAGAAGATCCTATAGGAGTCGTTGCCGTACTTCCCAATGCCGTACAACTCAATGGGGTAACGCCACTGTTTAGTTAGATACTCATCTACGCAGGAGAAAATGGATTGTGAGGTATTTCTGGCAACTAGTATTGTATCATAGCTAAACCATACAAATCTACAGGAACAACATATTATTACTTCAATATCACTGAAATAACTGAGCACAAAACTGGAAGCTGTTATCCATCATCTATACAAGAGCAGCACATTCACCTGAGAAGCGTACGAGTGTTTTTGCTCTGAGCTCATACAGGCCTAGTGGCTTCATTAGTTCAGACAGGGGCTTCCAGTCGGCCTCCCGGGTCACCTCTGCAGACGGGTAACGTTCAAAGAACTGCCACAGCACTGGTATGGCCATCTTGCCTGAAGAGTAAAAAAAAAGGATGTGGAATTCTAGACTGAATTCCTGGTTGATACAATACTGTTGCAATTAGGGATGCATATCGTTGGCTTTTTTACGATACCGATACCGACCGATACCACTGAACGATACTGATACTCGACCGATACATATCATGATACTTTCATGTTGCATAAGGGAACATTTGAAGCGCTTTATAATATAGTTAACATGTCAAATGAATATTACAATTAATTGTGGGCCTTCAACCTTTTAGTACTGAACAAACAATGAAAAACACGCTTGACAATACAGGCTTGAAGACTGTACATTCCTGTACTCTGATTTTATGTGACAGTAGCAAATGTTTTGAGAGGTTGGATGTGTTGCTGCCTTTCCCAGAAATAAACTTCTTGCAGTGGTTACAGACCCCACCATTCAGACTGGCAGTCATATGCAGCCACACTTTAGATGTTTTTGTGCCGACTTCGAGCTAATGAAAAAACTAAAGCTAACCGAAAGGCTCAGACGTTCGGGAGGAAGGTGAAGGGCTTTGCTTGGCAATTAAGCCAATCACCGAAGCCGTTGCAGGACGCGCAATCTGATTGGCTGGCGGTTTGGGCGTGAGTTTAAGGATATTACACCTCACTTTATATATAAAAAAAACGGATCTGATTTCGGTACGGTATACCGTAGTCGCCAGTAACCGGTATTTCTGTAATACCGGGAACCGGTATGCACCCCTAGTTGCAATGCAATGTGTGTATGTTGGATCTTACCACTCGTCTTATTCAGAAAAATGGTGGCCACCAAAAGCTTCCAGGGGTCGTGGAAAAGTGTTTCCTGTACGAGGTTGTAGGGTGAGCGGGGAGGTGTCCACTTCTTGAAGGCCTTCCTCCTGGGGGGACTAAGGTCTGTGTATGGACAGTGTACATATCTTCTTCAATGTTAAGGTATACTTAATGTATCGTATACAAGTATACGCAAACTTTCATTTTGCTTCTTTTATAAACAATTTAACATTACCATCACTGGGGTGTTTCCTTTTAAAATAAGGGCTTGTTTTGCGTTTGTGTTCCCCGCACTTGGACCCTAGGCAAACAGGAAACATGTATGTATATATTATTTTAAAAAACACATTTGTTATGATCTATACTGTCATACTTCTTCATCAAGACATATATTTCAAATACTTGGTGGGAACTTAAAGGAATCACACTACTCATTTGTGCATTTTTGTTTGAGGCCCTCTGTTTTAACTGATCAAACATGCTAGAATTGAAATAAGTTAAAAGAAAAATAACACTTACTTAAACTGCTACCTTTACACGCTGTCAGAAATTGCAGATCATACTTACTATTCTGGGAATCTCTCACTGGTGTGCAGCTCCCACCAGTGGTGTCAGGTAACAACACCTCCTCTTCCTCATCCTCAGCATCTGCCTCCAGATCAGAATTAGATTTGTTGGCACCTTTGCTGTGAATCTGCAACTCATCTCTGCCTCGTTCATCCTCACCCTCATTCTCACTCTCAGTGGCAGGTTCAACATTCAGTTTGGGAGCAGAAGGCCTCGAGTCTGCTTCTTCATCCTTGCTAACAATGAGAGTGTGTTGTTGGTTACTGGGAGGATCCAGTCGGAGTAGCTTCTCTCTCAGCTGACCTGACCTCTGAGGGCTCTTCTGCAGTTTCACATCATCCTCTTTGGTTAAAGGCACTTTTATGAAGCTCTTCACGCATGCACTTTTTACTTTTCTGTCTTTAGTTTGACTTCTGAGGGAGGAATAGGCTTTTTTAGATTTACTAGGAGGTGGATCCAGTATTTCTGTTGCATCTTCTTTTGTCTCCTGCGGTGCACCTGCATTTCTTTTCTTTCTTCTCTTCTGTTTCACTTGAGAGGGGAGTAATTGCAAAGGGGTGAGAGCATCGTCCTTGGATGCAGTGAAATCAAAGAGGTCTATTTCTAGGTTCCCTTCTCCATTTTTTATGAAGAAAGCATGCAGGGATGCTCTCGACCGAAACCTTTGCCCTTGGGGACTGACACAACAGAGGGAAAAATAACATTACACACTCAGCGAACTGATCGGAAAAACACTTATTCATGATTCACGGTATGTTTAAAAGAAAACGATGACACACCTTGTAATGTAGACGTCCATTTTGCCTGCTGTCTTGCCTGCCTTACGCTGCCTAACCTCTCTGATCCAGCCAGGGGGCAATGTGGAAGTGTGGCATGAGTCATCTTTGTCATTATGACTTTGGTTATTTATGTCTTCACCGGTTTCCAGCAGGAAATCACAGCCAGTATGCATCATGGTAGGTATATTACTGTTGTTATTGAGTCCGGTTGATAGAGTGTTGGATTCTGATGTTGTAGACTCTGTTGAAGCTTACGGCCTTCAGCTCATTGTCCGACTTTTTACTCCCACATCAGCAGTCATTCCTGGTCTGTGTCTTCTTCATCTTACATCTAGAGATAGACATATACAAATTAAATCCTCCTGACAGAAAGGGGTCATACATTGAGATGGCAGCAGAAAGGAAGGACCTCCTGTAGTAGTCCTTGTCATAGCGATGCTGAAATAGTCTCTTAGTAAAAGTGCTTCACAGTTGGATCAAGGGGTTGTTAAAGGGTGTGGTGTTTTCCATTAGGCACAATAGTTAGAGTAGTATCCTCTTTCTCCATTGCTGCCTCTAATGGCTGCAAGGAGGTTTCCAGGAACAGATGATGACACAGGCCCATCATATCGCCATAAAAGGAAAATTGTTTTCTAAAGGCTGGTAAAAGACCTGAAACATATAGTTACACATTTCAAATGACCTGGATTTCCTCGGTAAGTAGAGTCCTCTATTTATTTGCCTGTAGGTCAACTATTATTACAGTTACACATTGATGAAATCCATGTATTATACTACATAGAATAGATACTACTATATACTACTGTCCCCGGTAGGGTTTTTACAACATCTGACTTTTTTCCATTCAAATGTATATTGTGAACAATCTGTCATATAAATGAATCTTTAAATGGTATTGATAATTAGGACACATACCTTTATAACAAATGAGATGGTGCAGATCAAATAATACCTGAGTAACTAAGAGAAATGCAAAGTATTAAAACTGTCCCCAGTGTCACATAAAGTGCATGTATGGCCATTTAACATATCACTGAGAACATGTTCATATAATAAGCAGCAACAAAAGTGTAACTTACCTGGAAGTACTTTGATTCTCGCAAAAATGCAGCTCCCCTCTCTGTATACGGTATATGCATGGTGAAGATTCACTGTTGTCTCGCCGCATACTCTCCGATGTCAACAACAAAGACTTGCCCCGCACACAGGAAGTAGCGCGCGGATCCGAGTCTGCGCAGTGAGAGCGACTCATCAGAACAGTTTGGTATGAAAAACCAACCTGTTGATACTAAACCCATCACTGATTTGTTTGCTTTTTAAAGGTGGAAATGAGAGCCGTTCTAGCGTGGAAAGAGACAATTCGTGAACAGTGGTGAGAGCGTTGATGTTCTTTCTTGTTGTGATTACGTTGTCAACCTGGGCCGGATGCTGGGATGTAACGCTAGGTCGTTAGCAACGGCGGTTGCTATGTAAACTAGTGTTAGCCAGCTAGCATTAGCCCATATCTATTTCATGTTCGTTTACTCTTGGTAGAGACCCTTACGCTGGTTTATGGTTATTGTATCTTAGTAGTAAGGCAACATGTGTTCTATCAATAGTGTAGCATGTCGGCTTTATTGTGTCGCACGATATAACGTTAAGTCAGAGCTAATGTTAAGCTAACAGTTACTTAGCTCTAGGTCTTATTTCTGCACATCATTGCTTGCTGTGCATGACATAACGTATAATTTTCATCTATGCTATTCTCAAATAGCATACATGCTATGTTACCACTCTGAATTGAAGATAATGTGTTAGCAGAGGTGGAAGAAATACTCAGACATTCTCTTAGGTGAAAGTACCATTACTACAGTATAAATATACTCGAAGTAAAAGTCCTTAATTTAAAAATGTACCTAAGTAAAAGTACAAATGTATTGGCATCAAAAGTACAAAAAGTAAAATGGTGTTATTGTATTACAATTATGAATGCATTAATGTCAATGTTGCACTTGGTAGAGGTTGGTTTATTTGGGTTTTATTACTTTATGTAACTGTTAGGTAGCCAATCCTATAATAAAACATGATTTTGTTTATTTTTTATTCTGCATTAGTTATGTTAATCTACAAAGTAGCTAGTAACTCAAGCTGTGAAATAAATTTAGTGGAGTAAACACCTTAAGTAAAAGGCCTCCAAGTTGTAGTAAAGCAAAAGTGTAAAGTAGCATAAAGTGAAAACACTCAACTGAAGTACAAGAACCTCATATTTGTGCTTGAGTACAGAAGTTGAGTAAATGTACTGAGTTACTCTCCACCACTGCATATTTGGATTTAAAAGTTAACTTTACTTCTTTAGGAAAGCATTTCTGATATATTCTTAATTTGCAGTTTATGACACGTTAGTGGACCTTGTAATGAGATTCTTTCCCCTTTTTATTTGTATTTAGCTATTTCCAAAGTAAACATTGGACCTTAAAAGTAATTTACATTATTGATAAATCTGTCAGTTACTTTTAAAATAAATAAATATTAACACTTTTTTTTCAACAAAACCTACTAAAAAAATGGTTCTATTAATTGTTCAAACTATTTAATACAAAAAAACAACGAATCAATGTATTTTTTTTTGCAGTGTATATGACCTTGCCTTTAAGCCAGATGGCACCCAACTCATCATTGCCGCGGGGCTTCGTGTCCTGGTAAGACTTTCATGTTTTCTTTGGACAAGGCATATATTCACCGAAAACATGCAAATATTATAACAATAAATGTATTGCTCTTTTATTGCAGGTTTATGATGTGGCAGATGGAGCTATAATCCAGCCTTTAAAAGGACACAAAGACATAGTGTACTGTGTGGCCTATGCTAAAGACGGTACTCCACTGGCTTTTTCCCACGTGTACACTACACTTTTCTTTCTTATCAGTCATTATTGTTATCTTACTAACTACTGCGTTCTTCTGCAGGGAAGAGGTTTGCTTCAGGGTCAGCAGACAAAAGCATCATTATCTGGACCTCAAAACTGGAGGGTATTTTAAAATATACGTAAGTGTGACTTTTATACATCAATGCTGTTTCATGCATCCTCTGCATTGTGTATTACTACATTTTGTTCTCCTTTCTTGCTCTTTTCTGCAGTCACAATGACTCTATCCAGTGCGTTGCCTACAACCCTGTCACTCACCAACTTGCCTCCTGCTCTTCCGGTGACTTTGGTGAGTGTGAGCCTTTACTGTACTTTAATAAGTCATGCTTACTATTCTATAAACCGAAAAATATTTTCCCCCATGGAGCGCTGGAAATCAGGGTACCTTATTTTATATTTTCAGGTCTATGGTCCCCCGAACAAAAATCTGTGAACAAACATAAAGTTAGCAGCAAAATAACATGTTGTGGGTAAGTAAAGTCCCTTGTTTGAACAATACATTGGTACACTTGAATGGGACACTTAAATATTGAATGATTTAATTTGATTAAAGGTGGACGAACGACGGACAGTACCTTGCCCTTGGCATGATGAATGGAGTCGTGAGCATTCGGAACAAGAATGGAGAAGAGAAGGTCAAGATAGAGCGCCCAGGAGGCTCTTCTTCTCCTATCTGGTCCATAGCCTGGAACCCCTCCAAGTTAGTCTTACTTAGTTCTTGCACATGCAATCGTACAATAAAGAGCATATTTTTTTATCTTCACCAATGTATTTCAATGTAATGCCTCACACTGCCTGCCACACATGTTTACACTGTCCTTCCATATCCCAACATTTATAAAGGAATGTGTTCTGTTGAGAGTCAATAGCTTGTGTGGGGCCTGCAGGTGGCAGTGGTTAACCAGGGAGTATTGGAACTGTTTCTGTGAGGGAGAGGATTATATGTGTGTATATACTATGACAATATAAATGATAAATACAATGTCATGAAATGCAATTACAATTGTTTAGGATAAAACATGGTTGTTAATATCCAATTCTTTGGGGAAGGGCTTGACTATGCATCCATCAGTTGAAGGGTAGCCTCTGCTTTTTTTTTTTAACAGCTTTATCATTTTCTAACCAAAGCCCCGTCGGTACAGCATGTTGACAGGAGTACTTATTTCTAAAGCCATTTGTGTTGTGTATTCACAGGGATGAGCACAAAGACATTCTGGCTGTGGCAGACTGGGGTCAGAAGCTGTCCTTTTATCAGCTCAGTGGAAAGCAGGTGAATACCAAAGTTCTATGGAATACACATCCCAAATTCATGCATAAAATGTACAGTTTACTGAGTTACCCGTGCCTAAGTTCTAATACTGCAGGCTCTTTCTCCTCTGCCACTTCAAACCGTTGAAAAGGACTTTTAAATAAGTAAATGTAGTCTCATTACCTTGCATGGGAACTAGCATAAGATTTATAGCATTTTGAAACACTTCACTGCTGATTGTATGTCCCATCACTTGCTAAAGCTATAAGAAACAAGAATATGTGTTTAAAAATATATATGGTATTGGAAACACTTAACTGACTTTAAGACCTGTGTTTCCTTTTGTAATCAGACTGTCAGGCTCTATTGAAACCATAACAGTACATTGGAAGTGATCCTGCTATGCTTTAATAGCCCCCTCGCTGTCCCTCCTTCCCCCTAAATTCCGTGTGGGCAGTACCGTAATTATAGACAAATATGCACTGTTCATTACTCTGCCGTTTTGCTTTAGCTCATATATTGTCATCGGACTATTTATCTATTTAAGTGAACATTCCATTTTTATTACAGCGGCGGGAATTGTTTGCAATGAAAGAAAATAACCATGGATTGTCGGCCAGCTTTTTTCCACAGTGAGGAGAAACAGATGCAGAGTTGGGACTCATGTGTTGTGCAAACAGACTTCAAACATTAATACAATAGACATTGTTTAAACCAGAGAAAAACTTTGTTGTCTAGCATTTGATCAAACACTCAAAGGGATGGTTGAATGTACTGAGTACTTTGATGTCTGTCAGCCGAGACAGTGGGAGGTGTTGGCCCAGAACCCTGGGCAATAAATATGAAAAATAATACTTGTATTCTTTGTTTAATGTCCACCTCTCCTTTGTCTCTCAGATTGGAAAAGACAGGCCTCTCACCTATGACCCTTGCTGCGTCAGCTACTTCTCAAAGGGCGAGTATATTGTCATGGGGGGCTCTGACAAACAGGCCTCCCTCTACACTAAAGACGGCGTGCGGCTGGGCTCCATCGGAGAGCAGAACGCCTGGGTGTGGACGTGCCGGGTTAAGCCTGACTCCAACTTTGTGGTGGGTCCACAGCTTGTCACGCTATATGTCTAACAAATGTATCACTACCATTAACTAATAAGGTGGTGGAGGTGTTTTATGAAAATGCTGAAAAAGCTTTGAGCAGTCTGCATTTGAAACATTTTGTTGATCGGATTTAGCCACACGAATACAGAAGGCATTGGATTCAGCAGTAACACCTTGCCAACTTTTCCTCTCACTACGTTTAACTGTAAATGATGGGGCGTAACATTGAGAATTTGTCGCTGGCAGTTCTACTGTTAAGATGCTTTCACAACAGGAACATGTTCCCACTCTCACAGTCTTTTCTTAGAGGTGTTAATAGGATGTACTGCTATATTTGTTATCTCTTATCTAGGTGATGGGCTGCCAGGATGGGACCATCGCCTGCTACCAACTTATCTTCAGCACAGTTCACGGCCTCTACAAGGATCGCTATGCTTACAGAGACAGCATGACTGATGTCATTGTCCAGCACCTCATCACTGAACAAAAAGGTGCATATTTGCTTCAGCACCAGGATATCTAGTTTATAACAGAGGATCTTTTGTGATGCTAAATAATTATGTGTGTGTGTGTCAGCTGCTATGATCAAGGGTATAAAGAAATGTCTATTTGTATTTTTTCATATAAACCATATCTGTCCTAATAACATTCATCCAATGATTTTGTTGTAAGGCATCTCATTTCAAACTTCATATACAGGTTTTTTTTTTTATTTAAATGAGAGAAAGCAGTCTTTCATTTTTTTTACAAATAGGGAAAAGCAGTATGACAGCATCGCTGGGATTGTAACAATCAGCCCTGAAAAAAGAATTTCAACAGAATGCATTAGCTATGAAAATGACACTTTGTCAACAAGTCCGCTCTTTTCCTTCATCTCCTTCTTTGCTTAGTGAGGATAAAGTGCCGTGAGCTGGTGAAGAAGATCGCCATTTACAGAAACCGTCTTGCTATCCAGCTGCCCGAGAAGATCCTCATCTATGAGCTCTATTCAGACGACTCCTCCGACATGCACTACCGGACCAAGGAGAAGATTTGCAGGAAGTTTGAATGCAACCTGCTGGTGGTGTGCTCCCAGCATATCATCCTGTGTCAGGTCAGAACATATATAGTTTCATAGACATTGTTACAAACGCATCCAAAGCATTTGCCTACTTAAAATATTTTTGCTTGCTTCTTCTAAAGCCTGTGTGTGTTTTGGGTATTTCCTTACATCATGAGATCAACTGTTTTCCTTAAGTTACGTTTCTTGGACTACTTTATACTGACCTGCAGTTACACTCTGGTTCTTTGTATATCACACTAATGTACACTTGACTGATTATACGCAAGAAGCCATAAAGACATTTGAGCGAGATCACATGATGTAATCACAATGAATCATATGTGTTTAGCCATTCAATACTAGACCAAACAGCCCAGAGAAAAATAATCATATCATAAAAATCCAGATGTTTCTGGGTAGTTTGCAAACGGCTCCAGCTGTGCATGTGTTCTGCAGGCTCTGTCTCGCTCCCCTCCTCAAGCCTCTCTAAAAATCTATAAAGGAAGACAGTTGAATGAAGGGGATGAACCACAGTCTGCTGAACCAGTGGCAGTCTCTTGGGGGTCCTCTCTGCTTCTTGTCTTTATGTGTTTGACAGAGGCTGGTAGGGAGGAAGAGCAGCCATAACGCGGAGGTTATTTCTTTTTAAATCTGTCTGTGTGTGATAGAGGTGCTTCATATCTCTCTCTAACAGACATGCCTATGTTCCACGCCTCAGGCAGCTTTTAGGCCATATAGCCTCATAGTGGCTGTTTATGTCGTCGTACAATCAAATCAGTGTTACAATTTTTAACAATGCTTTCTCAAATGAAGCCACGATTTGCAGTTTTCAAAAGAACATCATGCAAGATGTGTCAGACATTTGCGAGGAGTGTATGTGTAAATGATTAAAATGTGGTCATACTTAACCAGTTGGTGCTTCATGTGTTAAAAGGAATTGTGGTCTCACTTTCCCCCTTCTGCTGCTGTGCAGGAGAAGAGACTCCAGTGTCTGTCCTTCACCAGTGTCAAGGAAAAAGAATGGGTGATGGAGTCTCTAATTCGCTACATCAAAGTGATCGGTGGTTCGCAAGGCAGAGAGGGTCTGCTCGTGGGGTTAAAGAATGGAGCTGTGAGTATTCGGAGAAAATGCATTTCCACATTAAGTAGTAATAGAAATTGTTCTCATGCCCTTAAGCCATGTGTCCACAAATATCATCATAAAATACTTTCTTTTCAAAAGACAAGATGTATTTTTGTGACCGCAAGTCATATTTCTTTATATGGGGAGGTTCAAACCCCACTGCAGTCAGCATGTCGTTGTGTCCCTGGGCAAGACACTTCACCCCAAATTGCTCCTGTGGGGATTGCCCACAGTATAGGAATGCTCCGATCGCCAATTTTGGGGCCGATCGCCGATCCGATTGAGTGGGCGGGGCCTAAATGGAAGATTTAAACATCACTTTAAATCTTCCATTTAGGCCCCGCCCACTCGATCGGATCACGACCTAAAACGGTCTAGTATTGAGTATGTGAGTCGCTTTGGATAAAAGCGTCTAACAAGTGACATGTAATGTAATTAATGTAATAAAGGCTTACATTTAAAACAACTTGCATTATTTTCTAAATAATATTTGCTCTGCTCTGTCATTGTTTTTGTCGTGTAGATCCTGAAGATCTTTGTTGACAACCTGTTTCCCATCACACTGCTGAAGCTGTCAACGTCAGTGCGCTGCCTGGACATGAGTGCGTCCCGCAATAAACTGGCTGTGGTGGATGAGCACAACACTCTCTTAGTCTATGACATCAACAGTAAAGAGCTGCTTTTTCAGGTCAGAAGGCAGCGGAGGGGGTGAAGAAACCTAACCTGGCGCATTAGGATGAAATATAAACATAAATGTGTGATTATTTGCATTAGTTACAAGTCCACATCTTCCTCATGTAATCCTGTCTGGTCTGTGTTCCACTGTCACACCTAGATTATTTTCCCACCACCCTCCCTTATTTACCTCCTCTCTTTTGCTCTGCTCTCCCTGTAGGAGCCTAATGCGAACAGTGTGGCCTGGAACACCCAGTGTGAGGACATGCTGTGCTTCTCTGGTAATGGCTACCTTAACATTAAGGCTAGCAACTTTCCTGTCCACCAGCAGAAGATGCAAGGCTTTATGGTCGGCTACAATGGCTCTAAGATCTTTTGTCTCCACGTCTATTCCATGTTGGCTGTGGAGGTGCCTCAGGTGTGTAGTATGTCGTCAGCCTACTCTAGTATTGAGGCAGTGGGTGTGTTCCTTGTGTTCATAATGCAGAAATAAAACCAAACCATAGTCAGTCTTAAAAGTATCAGACAAGAATGACTGCTTTTATGGACTGTTTGTTGTTGGTGGTCCTGTTCCTTTTTATTCGAGAGTTTGTTGCATTCTTCATGAAGGTTGTATTGTTTGTTGTTGATGGTGTTGTTGCTCCGCCCAGTCAGCGCCCATGTACCAGTACCTGGAGAGGAAGATGTTCAACGAGGCCTACCAGATCGCCTGTCTCGGTGTGACCGACAGTGACTGGAGGGATTTAGCCACAGAGGCCCTGGAGGGACTTGACTTTGACACCGCCAAGAAGGCCAGTCAGACACAAACACTTTGTTCTGATCAAGATCAGTGTCACCCACTCTTCATTTTACTACTTTCATCTCCACAGAGTAATAGAAACTTAGAAATAGCCTTCCAAATGAGCTGATGGTACCTTGTTTCTACCTCATTCTTACTCCTAGGCTTCATGTTATTTGCAAACAATACTTTAAAACATCTTCTGTAGATTACCACGGAAACAAACAAAATACTGGGATTCAACCCTCCTGTTGACTTTGGGTCAAATCTGACCGATTGACTATTTTCATCAATCATAACTTTTTTGTTTTACATTAAGGCTTTATGATATCCTTCACAGTAGACATTTGAAAATATACAATTGCTGATCACCACTTTCATTGAATTTTGGATGATTTAGTCAACTTTGTAACACCCATGGTGTTCCCGGTCATAAAGAAAAGGAATTAGTAACCATCCGGATCAGATAAAACACACACACACACACACACACACACACACACACACACACACACACACACACACACACACACACACACACACACACACACACACACACAAACAATTTGACACATTTCCCGCTCTTATGTGCCCATCCCCCCACATGGATCACACCTGTCACACGCAATACATGTCCAGTGTCTATTCTTGTATATTTACTGCAGTTTTTCATGTATACGAGCAGTCTGATACAATACTTACAGTTTGAAAGGGTGTTGAATTAAATTTGGTGATGATTAATGGTTTTTGTGTTAATGTAATAGCAGTTAAAAAAGGACCAGTCAAATTTGACTGCGAACACCAAAGTAAGGGGGGGAAACGAAGACAATAGGAGGGTTAATAAGGCAGGATGTTAAAGAACCTAGTACCATTAAAAAAAAACAAAAAAAACATCTAGTTCTGAGAGACCATCCTCTAATATATTTCTTGTCTTTTCTTAATCTCAGGCCTTCATTAGAATCAGAGACCTGCGCTACCTGGAACTCATCAATAGCATCGAGGTAATACCTTCTCTTAAAAAGCGGTCAAAACATATATATGTTGTGTTCAGGCATGTTGATATTTTCAGTTTGATTCTGATTTATGCTCCAACCAAAGCTGAAATCAATTATTTCAGATATAGCTTTGGGGGACCATGGCTCTTTCACAATTATTTTTGTCGTCAAGATCTAATTGTAAGGCTTTGCTTTGAGTTTCAATTTAAAACCTCCTGAACAAGGGAGGGTCCAATATACACCCGTAACAGATGCATACACACAGCAAAGCAAACACATATACTTGACAATTTGCAAACAGAGCTGAACAAAATCTGTTTCTGCTGTTCTCACTTCTGAAGGAGGAAATGTCCTTCTTTTGAAAGTGTGCTTTTTTTCAGTGTATATAAAAGAAATGTTTATTTGCTTCCATATAGATTGTATTTTGTCTCGCTATGACTGAGTTTGTAACCGTTTAGTTTGTGTTTAAGTGAGGCTGATTATGTCTCGAGTAAAGCTATCGAATAGTTTTGAGCGCCTTCTGTGTTTTCTGACTCACATGCATGTGAGTGTTTATCTATGCACACATGCCAGTGTTTGTGTTGACTGATTTGCAGGAGAGGAAGAAGCGGGGTGAGAACGACAATGAGCTGTTCCTGGCAGACGTCTATGCCTACCAGGGGAAATTCCATGAGGCAGCCAAGCTCTACAAACGTACCGGCCACGAGTCCAGAGCCCTGAGCATGTACACTGACCTACGCATGTTCGACTACGCCAAGGTGATTAAAACATTGATCAATAAAAACACACATGTACAACATACTTTAATATCAATACGGACAGAACGACCTGGAAAGCACTGCGTGTTTTTAGGGTGTAGAACATATGTTTTTCCTCATCATGTGCACTTATGCCAAGTTGGGGCCCTGCACTAGTTTCAACCGGCCCCCCCCCTTTCCCGTCTGTCTTTCATCTCTTCATATATCACTGGTATCTCCACATATATCATCTGATCAGTACACACACACACACACACACACACACACACACACACACACACACACACACACACACACACACACACACACACACACACACACACACACACACACACACACACACACACACACACACACACACACACACACACACACACACACACACACACACACACACACACACACACACACACACACACACCCTGGGCTTTTAAAGACATATCCCTATACAACACACACACGGGTAACTTACACACACAGTTAGCAATGGGAGTGAAGCACAACTGGAGATAAATAACACGGTGAGCGTGTGCTTTTACATGAATACTTTGATGAGCCGGTCAGTTGGAGTTGAGACAAATTCATGCTTTATTATGTTTGCAATGGGGGGGGGGGACACTTTGATCATAAGAATCACATTCACATTGCGAGAGCATAGGACACAGCTACGACTGGTTTGTGTATATTTGTGTGTGCGTATGTATCAGATTGAACGTGTGTTTGATGTGGCTGCTGTATATTTATGTGGCTGTGTGGCCATCTGGTCCTGCAGGCTGTTTGTTTTAGGAGGGATGGACAGCGGAGGGCTAGCCGCCTGCTGTTTGTGTGACTCTTCCTCCCGTCTCGGCCTTGACCCACATGGTTCTGTCTGTCAGTCTGTCTGAATCTGACTTTTCTGTGTTGCAGACATTCCTCTATATCATGACTGTTAATGTGGCTTTCCCAGTTCTTAATTGGTTAGTAGGTTTGTAACTTAGTAAAAAACGTGTGTGCTTATCTTGCAGGATTTCATTGGAGGGACAGACCCTAAGAGCTCTCGGATCCTGATGACCAAGCAGGCAGACTGGGCTAAGAGCAGCAAGGAGCCGCGGGCAGCAGCGGAGATGTACCTGTCGGCAGGAGAACATCTCAAAGCCATCGACATAATAGGGGAACACGGCTGGGAAGACATGTAGGTGCCAGTCACTGCATGAAACAATCTAGGTCTCTCCTCCAGCATCGCATACACTGTTATTCATGTGTAACCATTTCTAAACGTCCTTTTTCGATTTGTGAACATGGTGTTCTTAAATATATAAATATAACCCAAAATATGAAGGCATATTTCATAGTCCATAAGCCAACAAAAGATGGTATTTGATTTAAGCAGACATGAGTTAATGCAGTTTGAAATGTTCACACTGACACTTCCTGTCTAAACTGTCTAAAAATGTTACTGTCGTGGTAGAACCCTCACTCTTTGACTTTTTTAGGTTTCCAAACAATATTTGAATACTCAAGCTTTAGAGAAGAAAGTGGGAGTGAAGCTGCTTGGGACCGACAAGGGTTCAAATATAAAGGGCCATATTTAAACCCTGATAAAAACACTAAACACCATCTCCTCATGTTATGTGGTTAAGAGGATTCACTTAACAGTGGAGAAACCTTGTGTCCTGTAGTTAACATTTTAAAATGAACAATATATGCATATTCATAGGTTTATGGATTTCTCTAAATGGAAAATAATTGACTTAATTTGAGTTAGGCCAGTCTGCAATGTTTTTCTTGGAAAATAATCATCAAGCACAATTTGTCTTAATTCTTGTCCAGAAGATATCTTTCACTTACAATCTGTGTAGCGTAGCAGTGTAATGCTATGCTATGCCATGCTAAAAAAAACACAGGGAAAATAAGCTTTTTTTGTTTTTTTTCCTCATAAAAGCGTACCAGTGGGAATGTGGGGTGTGAGCGGGTGTTTCTGAATCCGAACCCCCCCCCCCCCCACTGACTCCATATGACCCATTAACTGCCCACTGCACGTGTCCTGTGGTGCCATCAGAAAAACACTGCAGTTACATTCAGCACTCTTTAAACTCAATCTGATTCCACTACTAACCTTGACTGCTTCAAATTCTTTTTTTATGTGGCCATGATCATAACTTTAAACACTGGAACAGCATGTAAAGATTTATCTGCCCCCCCCTCACTCTGTGCTCTACTTCCTCTCTCCTCTCATGCAGGTTGATAGACATCGCTCGTAAATTGGACAAGGCCGAACGTGAACCGCTGGCAAAGTGCGCGTTATACTTCAAGAAGCTGAAGCACCACGGCTATGCCTCAGAGACTTACTCCAAGATGGGGGACTTGCAGGCTCTACTGCAGCTGCATGTGGAAACCCGGCACTGGGAAGAGGTATGACATACTTAATGCACACAGGAGGCACACCTGCTCCGCTCATCATGACTTATAGATAGCATATCGTGAGACAATCACATAAATATAATGTGAACCACATAGGACTGCTAAATAAACTGCTGTGCTACACAGAAACTCATATCATAAACCACTGGGTGTTCATGGCCAGAAAAGTACATTCTATTTGTTAAAGTAACCACAGCCAAATGCAAACAATAAGACAATACTCTGCCTGGTTTCCTACACTGACAAAGTTGAACCACACACACACTCCAGAAACTTTTGATTTCATGACCACATGATGATTGGTGGGGGAGAAACACAAAACGCTCTACAGCACTGAAAGAGTATCAGCTTAAAGCTCCATTCTGCTTCCAATCAAATTCCTCCATCAGGGCGGGTCGTGCAGCTCAAACAAGAGGAACATATTGTGTTTCTTTTATCCATCTGTGGTCTTTAATCGAGTTTAAGAAATGCGCATTTGCATTCTGAAACAGAAGAGCCAAAAGCAGAACATCAAACCACGTCTGAGGAAGTCTTCCTGGATATTTATTTGATCCTCAGAGAAAAGGAGACAAGAGAGAAGGATGGGGGAGGTAAAGAGAACTGTTAGACTTGATGTGCTTCACTGGGGGAGGTTGACACCCAGACGGGACAGAGCACAGACTCAGTTACAGAACGGGCCATATGGATGCTATTCACTGCTCCCACTCCTCTCTCCACTGTTCTTTAAATGACTTCGGGATCACAGGCCCGGGACACACACAGTCTCTTTATTGTCTTACGGCCGTTGCTGTGTGTATGACTGATGTGTGTTTCTTCGCTCAAGTTTTGCCACAGGACATTTCGATTATTCAGTCACTGTAACAGGCCAACTTGTCCATAAGAGCACTTCATCAGCTCTTTACACCCCATCATTCAAACAGTGTGAGAGCTGCTGCTGTAGTTCTAATTGAGTGTGAAATCAACTTAGCTCGTACAATTTTCTTTGTTCTCAACTCATTAATAATGCTGTAATGTGATGTTTTGACTGGAAGTAATTTGTGTTTCCCTGAGTGTGTTGTAGCTCATATGTCCCTAATCAACTGAAGTTCAACTGCAATTACTCAGTGCAGTGTGGGGCTGTTATCTATGTATAATGTGTGGGACTTTTTGATGTCAGCGGCTAACATATACTGCATTACTTCTCTCTTTGTTGCCTTCACCTGTCCATTTCTCAGGCTTTCTCACTGGTGGACAAGCACCCACAGTTCAAAAATGATGTCTTTGTGCCTTATGCTCAGTGGTTGGCTGAGAACGACCGCTTTGAGGAGGCACAAAAAGGTGAGTTTGCATTTCCAACATGTCCTCACTTTTAGTCACCCTATTCGTGATGCTCTGGTGTATTATAATCATATTTTATTTGAATGTATATTCCCAGGATTATTTCAGTAAGCATTAAAGTCTGCGGCCACAGCCACAGTTTACATATGGAAGTGATAAAGCCTGGCTAGCTTTGGACACAGATATGTTTTCCTACTTCCCTGAGATTCTCTATATTCACTGTTAAACATGATCCTCTTTGCTTGAGCCGAGCAGAACAGAGCTGCCTGTTAACTGAATGACATGCATGCATGCCTCTAATCACCAGTACTACAAGCAGCTCTGATGATGATTACCAACTGTAACCATAGTTATAATCAGCTCATAGATTTATAATTATGATCTCAGCAGGCATATTTCTTCTTCTACATAATCTTCCTCTGCCTGTCTCGACATGGAACTCATGACTGAACAGACCTGATTGTATTGGAGCTTGCTTATGGTCATGCATTTTGCTGATTGTGTGTATTTTAGTCAAGCTGCGACAATGTATTGTGTTACTAGTGATTGTTTTTGAGTACAAGATTCCGGCCTGTCTCCTGTCCACTGTGCTGCTACTTCTTTATACCTACTTAGACATAGTTAGCATAAGGTTGAATTGGTGGGTTCATATTTCTGAGGCTTCAAGTGTTCTCCATGTAGAGATTTAATTAGAATCCGTGGCATTCTTTTTATCAAAACCTTAACTAAGACTGTTTGCCAGTTTTCTCATTACTAATATCTTTAGTTTGAAGATGTCTTTCAATAGTTGTCATATTATCCAAACCCCTTCAGGGTGTCCGCGGGGTCTTAAAAAGTATTAAAAGTTGATAAATCAATTTAGCGAAAATTAAGGCTATTAAAAAAGTATTAAACGGCATTTTCCAAGGTATTACATTTTGTAGCTTGTTTTCAATAAGTATATAAATTGTCCAAAGAGGTTGTATTCTACAGTCTGCCTGAATGTAATCATTGCGTAGGTGTGTAGTGTGATTCTGTGTAGTTTATTTATGGCATCCCGTTGGATTTGACGTCATCTGAACAGGACATCGCACGCTCACTGCTTGATAGCGGGCGAATGCCCGTTTACGCCGGTTGTTAAACAACATCGTTATGGGGAAATGCAAGTTTGCGTCCAAATGGTTGGAAGATAAGGAGAAAGGACAATCAATACTGTATATTAGAGATGTCCCGATCCGATCACTTGGTCGGGGATCGGAGCCAATCACGTGATTTTCAAAAGATCGGAATCGGGAGAAAAAATTCGGGGATCGGGATTATTTTTTTTTTTTTTTTATAAATACTTTTTTTTAAATGTTGTATTCAATGTTACAAAACAAAAATGACCATGTTCAAGTCTTAAAGTCATCCTGAGGCCTTAGTTTTGGTTTCAAATTACACATCATCATGTATGTGTTGCTTCTTTGGGGCTTGTTTTCATAGACCTGGTTGCTTATTTCTCTCAAATCTGGCAACAGAGTGGGCAGGGCGCAGTGTCTAATTGTAGCAGTAAGCTAACGAGTACTGATAAGCTTTATTTTGTTTTGATCCAATGCTGCACAACTGAACTGATCCAATGCTGCTGTGAAAAAAAGAAGCTATATCCATGTTGGACAGAATATCCAATTTAAATAAAAAAATAACCTTAAGGGACAACTTGAATGCTTTTTTTCTTTTTTTTCTCTTAATGCATTGCATAAATATCGGATCGGGAAAAATCAGTATCGGCAAATTGTCAAAATCAAATGATCGGAATCGGATCGGGAGCAAAAAAAGGTGATCGGGACATCCCTACTAGAGATGTCCCGATCCGATCACGTTATCGGGGATCGGAGCCGATCACGTGATTTTCAAAAGATGGGAATCGGGAGAAAAAAATCGGGGATCGGGATTTAATTTTTTTTTTTTAATACTTTAAAAAAAAAAATTATTCAATGTTACAAAACAAAAATGACCAGGTTCGATTCTTAAAGTCATCCTGAGGCCTTAGTTTTGGTTTTGAATTACACAACATCATGTATGTGTTGCTTCTTTGGGGCTTGTTTTCATAGACCTGGTTGCTTATTTCTCTCAAATCTGGCAACAGAGTGGGCAGGGCGCATTGTCTAATTGTAGCAGTAAGCTAACGAGTACTGATAAGCTTTATTTTGTTTTGATCCAATGCTGCACAACTGAACTGATCCAATGCTGCTGTGAAAAAAAGAAGCTATATCCATGTTGGACAGAATATCCAATTTAAATAAAAAAATAACCTTAAGGGACAACTTGAATGCTTTTTTTCTTTTTTTTCTCTTAATGCATTGCATAAATATCGGATCGGGAAAAATCAGTATCGGCAAATTGTCAAAATCAAATGATCGGAATCGGATCGGGAGCAAAAAAAGGTGATCGGGACATCCCTACTAGAGATGTCCCGATCCGATCACGTTATCGGGGATCGGAGCCGATCACGTGATTTTCAAAAGATGGGAATCGGGAGAAAAAAATCGGGGATGGGGATTTTTTTTAATTTTTTTAATACTTTAAAAAAAAAAATTATTCAATGTTACAAAACAAAAATGACCAGGTTCGATTCTTAAAGTCATCCTGAGGCCTTAGTTTTGGTTTTGAATTACACAACATCATGTATGTGTTGCTTCTTTGGGGCTTGTTTTCATAGACCTGGTTGCTTATTTCTCTCAAATCTGGCAACAGAGTGGGCAGGGCGCATTGTCTAATTGTAGAAGTAAGCTAACGAGTACTGATAAGCTTTATTTTGTTTTGATCCAACGCTGCACAACTGAACTGATCCAATGCTGCCGTGAAAAAAAGAAGCTATATCCATGTTGGATAGAATATCCAATTTAAATAAAAAAAATAACCTTATGGGACAACTTGAATGCTTTTTTTCTTTTTTTTCTCTTAATGCATTGCATAAATATCGGATCGGGAAAAATCAGTATCGGCAAATTGTCAAAATCAAATGATCGGAATCGGATCGGGAGCAAAAAAAGGTGATCGGGACATGCCTACTGTATATAGTAAATGTGAGGTAAAGTGTGTCGCTAAATGTAACCGGTTAAAACTGGAAGTGGCGATGAGGTCTTAAAGTGTATGGAAAGGGTCTTAAAAAAGGTCTTAAAAGCTATTACATTTGACTTCAGGATTCCTGCATATGACCTGCCCTCACCCAAACCCACTCCACTAAAATGCATATCGAAGCCCTTTTCAGTTTTGTATGTAAACGGTAATTCAGCACTTGAAGTAAAAAACCGACCATTGTACAAAGCTCAGTTCATATGATGCTATAAAAAGATTTCTGTAAACATATATGAAAGTACATGTTGGTGATTGAGTTCACACTTGTCTAAAGGCTGACCTTGTTATGTTTATTTATTACAATAACCCAGAGTTGTATTTGTATAGGAGCTTTGCTGCGAGCCACTGCTGTTTCTTTGTCAGCTTGTGTTTGTGTAAGGGGGAAGGAGTGGGTGCTACTTCCTAACACTAACCAACAGCAGCTGAATCTGTTCTTTATGTTATGTAGTCTTATAAATATTTGCCACTAATATGTCCTGACCCTCACTCTGGTTGCCGGGGCAGGGTCGATAGGGGGGTCTACTCCCTAAAGCTGCTTCTAATTACCCGTTTATAGGAACATGAAGGCACAATGTTTTTTTAGGGCTTTAAAGCCAAGGGTTCTTTGGTATTTAAGAGCAACTTCCCCATTTGGGAAGTCATTTTGAGTTATTACATGGCTTAATGATGTCTTGTATCCATTATGTATACATATCTTGTGGCATTTAGTCTTATTGTGTATTGGTGCACACAATTCTGTAGTGTTTTTTTCACATTTTTTTTAAAAAGTTAGCTATTCTTTAGTGACTGTTTTTTTCTGTATCCTGTTGAGTGTGCATCAGACATATTCCATTTGGACTTTTCATAAACACACATGATTGCTTTGTACTTGTTATTATTGATATCTTATAGGTCAGGGGTCTGCAACCTTTTTGACCAAAAGAGCCATTTTGCCCCCTTTTCCACCAATTTCTTTTGTCTGGAGCCGCAAAACATATTTGATTGCTTGATAGCTTATAAAGTTGTATATATTGTTACATCATAGACAAAAACTACAGTTTTTTTTGCATTTATTATGTATTACACTATAGAAAACTGTTTACCTCTAATAATCTCTTATAAGGAGAATTAAAACAAATTACACAGGCCTACTTTAAAATGAATCCACACAGCACTTGGGGAGTCCTCTGCACATTTGAAGAAAATGAATATAATTCAAATGGGCCCACTTTGAAATAAATAAAACATATAAGCTGCACCCTAGAGTTAACTGATTGAATTATGACTGAAGATCGTCAGCTGTCTTCCTCTTCCGTGTTTTTCCTCCAATACGTAAAGGCTGCAGCACCTTTGACAACTTCTCTCCACATATCAAACATACCGGTAAACCAGCATTGTTTGCTGTGAAAGCAGATAACTTTAACCACGCAGAATTAAACCCTCTGTGTTCCTACGATACTTTTCTTTTCTTTGATTTATCCATAGTTCGCTCATCGAGCCGGGGGTCAGGACACAAAACATTTTCAACCGTGCAACAAAACATAAATAGTCCTACAAATATTATTATTTGATTTCCTTCTTATTTTTGTCTGAGCTGAATGGAGCCAGAGCAGAGGGCTTAAAGAGCCGCGGGTTGCCAACCCCTGGTATAGGTCTATGAAAGCAGTGTTGTTGTTAACAGTGTCTGGTAGCCTTTTCCTTTTAAAGCCTTAGGGACAGGAGTGGCACCATTGCTGTGAAGCAAAGCGCAGAAACACCACAACAATGAAAACTTGGCAAAGCTGTCAGCCCAAAAACAAATCAATAAAGAAGGATGCCTTCGATTGGCAGCTGGAATCTAGCATTGCCACAAGGGCACATCATAACAACCCATCAATCACCACTTATTTTTTTCTTTCTGTCCATAGCATTTCACATGGCGGGGCGACAGAACGAAGCAGTTAAAGTCCTTGAGCAGCTTACCCACAATGCAGTGGTGGAGAACAGGTTCAACGATGCAGGGTACTATTACTGGATGCTATCAATGCAATGTCTAGACATCGCTCGAGGTAAGACCGGTCTTCACGGAAATGGAAAGAAGCATTTGTTTTAACTGTGAAGCTTAATGTTTCCTACTCATCCTTTCGGTACCTCGGTGTATGTTTGTCTGAAGCAGAAAGTGAAGACCAGAGGGATGAAATGCTGAAGAAGTTTGAGCGTTTTCAGCATCTTGCTGAGCTCTACCATGTCTACCGCTCCATTCAGCGCTACACGGTGAGAATGCAATACATTGTCACCCCTAATCTTTCATAGCCAGACCAGGCAAATGTGGAGGAGGGGAGGAGGGGGGGGGGGGGGTTAGAAATCAGGAGGCTTCTACAATTGGCTGTCAGATGTTTGAAAGCCTGGAGAAAAGTACCTGCTATGTGGTCAGGTTACTGTTTGGGTACAAACACATCAATGTAATATCGTTTATTTTTTAACCTGAAGTATACCGACAGCCCACTCAGTTTCTGCCCTCTTTCTAATCAACATTTGTTCTCAAATTTCTCGAGAGCGCTATGGGTTTGACGTGCAGGGGGTCTGGCTCTGCAAGATTATGTCAATCCCCCCCAAAAGAACTTGGTGTAAAGGACAAATTAAAGCATGCAGGGAAGATCTTTGGTAAAGTGAACAAAATAAATTGAAGGTGTTATTTTCAGACCACTGAAAGGCAATGTAATTAATCACCTTCACCAAGAAGCAACTACCTTTTATTAAAGCCAGCAAAAATAAGCTTCATTTTAAATCTATCCAACTGAAAAACCAGCCTTATGTTGACAACTACTTTCAAATTAAAGTAGCTAGCAGCCCTGCCTCCAAAAGTTGTTGATCTAGCAAGAAAGTGGCCAAGATGGCAATACATACTGCGGATATGTTTATAACATGGCTATTGTCTGCACTCACAGCTGTCCATCTAGCAGCTTGTGGAAGGCTCAGATAACCTGCAGTGAGTGCGCACAGATAGGCAGGTTGCTCCTCCTGTCATTTCATTAAATCAGTCCTGCAAAAGCCAAAAATACTGGACAGTTTTTTGTGTTTGGTCTGCATTCGAATCATTGATTGCTAAAATCCCAAAAATGTTTCAAAGGTACATTACCCAACTTAGTTTAAACATGTTGTTCTTTCAAGTTGATAGAAAGTGTATTATATGATTTCTACACATAACTGCTTATAGATTTTCGCGTGACCTTTATGCAACGGACTAAATGGTTCACTTCCTGAAACCTCTCTGATCCCGTTCACCATGGTAACCAGCTGCTTGATTGATCATGAGGACTGCTTCATCTATGGTCTTCTCCACGCCCCTAACACTAACCTACTTACAAACAAGCAATCTCGAGTTATGAGCACTCATGGGCGACCTGGCCTGTGTCAGTGTTCTCAGTTTGTTGTTTTAGTTTTCTGCTCGGCTCCGGTCACCTCCCTGTAATAGTGAGGCATTGCTGTGATCCAGACCAGAGCAGGAAATCTCTATATCTCACCTTAACTCTCCTAGGCAGCCTCTATATATTCAAGTGATCAACTTTTTGGGAGAAAGTGCTCTTACTGATGGCTTAAGAAAATGTGTCTTTTACCTCTCACCCAAAGAGTGTTAGTGTAATTTATGATGAGGCTTTGTAAAAGGTTCCAGACCAGGCTTGGATATGAAACAATTAAGCAGTGGAGTAGATATGATGGAGGGTGTTAAATAAATCTAAGCAACCCATATATGAGTAAAGGTCTTTTTAATCCTTTCTTTTCAACTTTCTTTTATCTCCAGGATGAGCCCTTCAGTTCCCACATGCCAGAGACACTCTTCAACATCTGCAGGTTCCTTCTGAACAACCTCACCAAGGACATACCGCAAGGCATTTCCAAAGTGTATCCTTCCATTGGAAAAAGTAGTCCTCACATGGCTTGCAATATCAAACAAATATTTTGAAAAGAAAGTGTTGATTGACCCTTCCTCTCTGGAGAGCTCTCGAGAACAGACATGCCAATCTGAAATCAAGACTGCGCACAGACACTGAGGATAAAGTTGTGGAAAAGAGATAGAAGTGGGGAGAAAACGGAAGCGTTGGCGCCACTGCGGAAACCACGCTGCTGCTGGGAGAATAACAAGGGGCGGTGATGGGGAGGAGGAGAAGATGCCAGAAAGAGGCACATTCTCAGTTATCTAAACAAACACTTTGATTAGTGAACTTTGTGCACGCGCATACATATATATAAACACATTAAACAATGTACATTAATTTGAAATCGTACAGACACACTAATCCATGTAGACACACACAGTGAAGTCAGAGTGTGAGGAAGGAAACCAGGCTGAGCAGCTGGGATCCTGAGGAGAAACTGAGGTGTTCTAAAAAGGTTGAACTTAGATTTATAGACTCAGCCAGGATGCGTTGGACTGGTTAGAACAATTAAACACAATGTCACAGAAAGAGCTGTACTAAACAAGTTTCACAATAGGAGGACGTTCATTTATCAACAGCCCCAGCATGGAACAGATCTGGGTGTGTGGGTGGAGCTGGAGAGTAGCTCATTGGAGAGGAAAGGAGAGGAGTGGTGTTAAGTTTGAGGTGGTGGAGGAGCGCCAGCGCGGAGCTCTTGCAGCTGCAACTCATTGACCTGTCGTTGCCACGCTCCGATGGTTAAGAGAACAGCTCTGTCTCTCCCTATAAATACAAATAACCAACAGTTTCCTCAACTCTAAACACGAAAACAGTCACGTTTGTGTAAGCTCACACGCAAACCCACCTACCCAAGGTATTGCTTCTAACTTGGCATTCAGCCAATGTTGCCGGCTCAGCAGGGCTCTACTTCTGCTCATTACATTTGAGAAATATGGGAATACACAGTGCAGTCTATTTATAAACGCACACCGGTCTCAATGTTTCCACAACTATTACATTACACGTTCATTGTTAGACGCTTTTATCCAAAGCAATTTACATACTCAATACTGTGGACAATCCCCACAGGAGTAATTTGGGGTGAAGTGTCTTGCTCAGGGGCACAACGACATGCTGACTGCAGTGGGACTCGAACTTGCTATCCTCTGATTCGAAGATCCGCGCACCAACCCACTGCGCCACACGCCTCCCTACTTATTTCAAATATTCAGAAATCAACATCCAAGCTGTTCCTCTCACCTAAGATTTCCTTAACCTTATTATTAGCAACACCTTGTATGCATTGGCCAAGCAGAGTCGAAGGCTGGGGGCTTATAAGCTTGCCAGGTATTCCTACGAGAAACTCCAGAAGCTGCACATCCCCTCTCGCTTCCAGGAGTCCATAGAACTGGGCAGCCTCACCATTCGCTCCAAACCCTTTCACGACAGCGAGGTGCGTTGGATTAAACACGCTGGTATATTAAACGTGTTGTGAAATATTGATCATGAACCCACTCTGATCATGAGAGCAGTTACTCCCATCCTGTGCTGCTGAGTGTAAACTTCCATGTGTTTACTGCAGGACCTTATTGAGGGCATGATGTGCTACCGCTGCTCCACCAACAACCCCCTGCTGAATAACCAGGGGAGCGTGTGCATCAACTGCAGGCAGCCTTTCATCTACTCAGCCTCCTCGTATGGTCAGTGACACACCAACACATGGCGTGCGCTATTTGCCAGACACGACCCCCTTTGTGTTTGTTGTGGTAATGCAGCGTATCTCTTTGTGTGCAGAGGTGTTGCCTCTGGTGCAGTTCTACCTGGAGGAGGGCATCAGTGATGAAGAGGCAGTTTCTCTGATTGACTTGGAGGTCCCTCACACGGATCAGAGTGACGCACGCTGGCACGATATGGACAACGGTGGTATCCTTTAATAACCTACAGTATGTATAAAAATAGATATACACACATGGACTAACAGATGATTCACATTCTTTGTATGAATTATTCATTCCTCAGTCTGCTGGCCCTGTGATGCTGCATCCCTGCCCTTACACGCTGCACATCTCTTTGAAATGAAACATGTGACTCCCCTCCACCTTGTGACAGTTCTAAGAAGCTGTTTAGTCTTCTTTGGCCTCGATTCTGTGCTGGTGGGTAAGCTGTCAGAGCTAAGTCATCTTAGCCCTTGAGCTAATAGGGTTAGCAAGGCTCTCCTGTCTCATTTTAATGACACTAACCCTCCAAGAGCCGTAGCCACAGCCCCAGTGCAGGGATTAACCTGCATTAGTCGGCACACACTCAAGGGCACTGAGGTCTGCTCTGTTCTTCCAGAGCCACGACGTGACTGACAGCCACGACTGATCGGCCTTTTGAACACTCTCAGTTTGAAATAGTCTATGAGGGATAATTTTACAGAGGTTTGTCCTGTCTTAAAAATATACAATAACAAACAATATTTAAATGTTTGCATTGCTATATGTGTCCTTAATAACCCCAATCAGAGATGCAGGCTTTGAAGATGAAGGATGATTTGGACGATCATGAGGAAGACCCATTTACAGCAAAAATGAGCTTTGAGGTAGGAAAGGACAAACGAGATGAGATTAAAAAATCCACCAACTGGGCAAACCAGCTGGAGAGGGTAAAAGAACAGGGTGAATAATACAACGTGGATGTGTTCATGTGTGTTTAAACAGCAGGGGGGCTCGACCTTTGTCCCAGTGAAGGTGAGTCGCTTGGTGCTGCGCTCCATGAGCAGGAGGGACGTCCTGATCAAACGCTGGCCCCGGCCGCTCAAATGGGAATACTTCCGCTCCCTGCTGCCCGATGTGAGCATCACAATGTGCCCCACCTGCTTCAAGGTACAGCTTTATAACACACACACAGCCAGTATGACCTGGTGTGAACCTCGGATAACACTGATCTCTCTGTTTATAACCTTCACTGTTTTAGTTTATTTTGCTTGTACGGAAGCCATGAGAGGCAAATGGCTTAACAAAGGCATGACATTGTTGTGTTTGTATTTGTCATATCACTACCATCAGAATCCAAATTCCTTTATGAGTCCCACAGCGGGGACATTTAAAGTGTTACCAAAAACGGCATAGTAGATAAAGAAGCAATGCAATAATAAAAAAATAAAAGCAGACATTTGTAATAAAATAACAGTAAAGACAAATAAGTACACAACTATGGTAAAAGAATTATAGCAGCAAT
Source organism: Notothenia rossii (assembly GCF_949606895.1). Taxonomy (NCBI): domain Eukaryota; kingdom Metazoa; phylum Chordata; class Actinopteri; order Perciformes; family Nototheniidae; genus Notothenia; species Notothenia rossii. The sequence goes on from NC_136902.1 coordinate 15,788,034, forward strand.
TTAAGTGACATAAATAGCTAAATAAAGTATTGCGACCTCAAAATACGTTTTGGGACATTTATGCAGACATGTATTGTTTCACAAAAAGTGATTATAGCACCGTACAGTTGCAAACAAGCGTTTATATCAATATTGCACATTGCAGGTTTATTGCACATGATTTCAACAGTCTGTATTGTGTGGTGGTCTACCAGGGGCCGTGGTGGTTGTGTAGAGCCTGACTGCTGCAGGAAGGAAGTACATGGTCACAGTGACCAATTGGTTTGTGGACTAAGTTTTTAAAGCCTTGAGTTTGTTGTGATATTTGTTTGGTTGTCCCCATTTCGTTTTTTGCAACCAGGTGGAGCTAAATACAACCAAAAGTTTATCATTTTTGAAGCAACCAAAGTGCTAGAATTTATGATCTGAAAACACACTGTGAAAGGGTTCAAGTCAAAGAATATTGAGATCACCCATACCGGACAAAGCTTTGAAAACATTTTTCTTCACAACCCATGAACCACAGAGAAAACTGTTTAGATAAGGATTAGAAAATGGATCACCAGAATTATCTTGTTCCTGTTCTTTGACTTGCCTCCCAGGGCTTCCATATCCTCATACAGATAACATTTAATGTCCGATCTGTTCTGTTTTGTGATGTTCCTATCTTTGTATTTCCTCGTAGATGTTCCACAGTGAGGACTATGAGCTCCTGGTGCTTCAGCACAACTGCTGTCCTTATTGCCGCCGACCCATCGATGAACCAAACTGATGGACTTTAAAACTAGAGCATCTATTTAAAACGTTTGTATTTGTATGTCCTGTAGCTGATATGTTTCTCCCTTTTATCATGCAGTTGGTTTTCAGATGGGTTGGGAATTTTTTTTGTTTTGCATTGTAATATATTTGTCCCTGTAATTTGCATAAAAATACTGTATGTTTTATCTTTAAGTTAATCTAACTGTTTTGTTTGCTGTTCCTCAAGCTCCCTTTGAGGAGCAGCCCTTTGTCCTCAGAGGATGACTGACAGACGTAATACCTCTAGTGTTGTTGTGTTGGTCATTATAGAGTGCAGGAAAAGTGCACCAACAACCAATCGGATTATAAGGATCAGATTACCTTGATCTATCAGTGACAACATCATCACTTTAGAGGCAGCATGTGTGCATAGTGTAAAATAATATTGCTATAAAAAACGTTTATTTAAGAAACGCAATTCCACCAAGTGGAAAACATCTATACCAGATGCCACGAACGCATTCCACAAGCTTGTATACTGTACTGTGTGTTTTATAACAGTACGGGACATCTGTTTAGTCATGAAAATGTATTTTTATTTTGTTACGAAAAAACCCTTTTCAATAAAATGTTTTGGTACTTTTTGTATTACAGTGGGTTTTCTTAACAGTGTTACAAAGATGGTCATATTTGCTTCTTACTCTTTTAGATTAAACTTCAGGTTTTCCGTCTGTAAAAACAGAGAAGTGGAGTGAGAGTGCATGCTCTGAGCGGTATGCGCCACTGACTCTGATTACTCTTAGGGCTATGAGTTGGGCCCTGCATTATGCAGTGGTTGGGGATTAGGCTTTTAGGGATACAAATAAGTTGGATTGCTCAAGAAATGTAATTTATAGTTTGTCCACTCTGAACGGTTTGAATCACAAATAGGCTCGTTCCCTCCTACTCTCTCTCCTCTCATTCTGATGATGCATTGATGCACTTGACAGTAATTATGGGGTTTGGATAGCCATTGCTGTAACCTCTCACCTTGAAAATACTTCACATACTGCATAGCTATTTCTAGAGTTCTCCCCTTGTAATGCTGTATGTGAATATGAGAGAGGGACAGACTGAGGTGAGTGTCTTAATTCCCTCTCTGCTTATACTTTGCTCCATGCAAGTCAGAGTCACTAATCCCACCGGCCTGTTAAAAGGTGCTGCATCACCTCAGGGGGCTGCAGAACACATCCTCCTCTCACAGGATCCATCCCTCCAGCCGACCTTTCTACCCTCTTTGCACTACGGCTGCACTACTTCACAGTATTTTATTCTGACAAGAGACACAGACTATTTTATTATAGTGTAAAAGTCCCGGAGAGAAGGAAGAACATCCCCATCTGCAGCCATGAAAGGCACAGAAGGACCCAACTTTTATGTCCCCATGTCTAACAAGACTGGGGTGGTTCGCAGCCCCTTTGAACACCCTCAGTACTACCTGGCTGAGCCCTGGAAGTACTCTATTGTGGCTGCGTATATGCTGTTCCTCATCTTTACCGCCTTCCCCATCAACTTCCTCACACTCTTTGTCACCGTCAAAAACAAAAGGCTGAGGAACCCTCTGAACTATGTCCTGCTCAACCTGGCCGTGGCCGACCTCTTTATGGTGGTTGGCGGCTTCACGGTTGCTCTCTACACCGCCCTGAACGGGTACTTCATCTTGGGCGTCACCGGCTGCAACGTTGAGGGATTCTTTGCCACCTTAGGAGGTAAGAGAGAAGGATGTGAATTTGCTGTAAATGTACTTGGTATGCTAAATGAGTCATTCTACAGAAAAGGTGGAATCTGGGTGATACAAATCTGCTGAAATATATTCCTTCTAAACACATCTAAAACATGTTAAATAGCAATAACTAACTCTTAACTTGATGAATCCACAACAAGTAGAGCTTAAAGTATTTGTATTATTTTTATACATTTTATACAAAGCTTATTTTGTATAGGAATGTCACTGGTGTTACGTGTTACCAAGAAGAAGAGTAACACCAGTGACGGTAACACCAGTGACAATTTGGAGAAAACACTACCATTTTAACAAAATTGCTGCCATGTGTCAGACCAAATATGGATTCAATCAATATCAAAATCGTTTAACTCTTCCATACAATACATTTTCCCATTCAAACGTCCACCCCTAGGGCTATGAAATTAGTAACACTAATGACAGACTTGAAAGACGCACGTAAAACTTGAAGATAAAATGACACCTTTAACAAACAAAGTAAGAAGTATCTGACTTTCCTTATGTCTTTGTCCACTGCACTGCCTCAAATGTTCTCTTGTTACAGGAGGCACTTCAGAGACAGTACATTACTTCAAAATAAAAGCGTTTTGTGTAGCAGTAACACCAATGACGTAATTTTGGGTGACTGACATTTATTGGATATTATTAATAATAATTTGCGTTTTTTTTACCATTTCAGTGTTATATTTAATGTATGTAATGTGATGTGAATATGAATGAGATTTATTTATTGAAAAACAAATATTTTAAATGAAGACTAGGCTTCACTTCCATGTATGATCAAAGTGACAAGGCAGTTCCTTGGACTTGGCATTTTAAATAAATTGCAATTTATGTATAAAACAATTTTTTTCATTTTTTTATTTAGTACCATTGCAAAGACAATCTCTATTTATTCAACATGAATATGAGTATTAGGTCAACGTCATGTATTTTGGTGTCTGCAAAAGTAAGTGACAGTACTTCCACCTTTTCTGTAGAATGACCCAAATGCTATTGTCTAGATTTGTATTTCACTTTCTTCTGTGAACATTTTAAAAACAAACGTTTTTTGAGATTATGTGAGTGTGAAATATAAAAATACTGCTTTATTTTACACTTTAGGAGAGATTGGTCTCTGGTCCCTGGTGGTTTTGGCTATTGAGCGCTACGTTGTGGTCTGTAAACCAATGACCAACTTCCTCTTTGAGGAAAAACATGCCATAGCTGGCCTGGCTTTCACATGGATCATGGCCCTGACCTGTGCTCTTCCCCCTCTGCTCGGATGGTCACGGTACTGTATAATTCAGTGTTAAAAACTAGGATAGAGGCTTCAAAGCCAAACCAACATTTTTCTCATTTGCACACCTGAGATTACATCTGAGATTACCTTTATTTACTTTTAGCACACTTACGCAAAAACTCATATCTAGAATCAAATACGGTGTGTGATTGTGTTGATAGAAATGATTCTGTGTGGCTTGCAGGTACATCCCAGAGGGAATGCAGTGTTCCTGTGGGATCGACTACTACACTCCCAATCCTGAGTTCCACAACACCTCATTCGTCATCTATATGTTTGTCCTCCATTTCACGATCCCCCTCTTCATCATTTTCTTCTGCTACAGTCGCCTACTCTGCACTGTGCGAGCGGTAAGCCTGGCCACATATTATTAATAAGGATGTGATACCTTCTTTATCCTTGTAAAGAAAATATTTTTAGTTATTTTGTAGCTTCCTCCCCTCCACAGGGACGTTAGCGACATCACAGCGCGGAGATGTGGGGATTTAGTGGCTCAAGGACACTTCAGGAGGGCAGATCATTGCCAACACGGCAGCTTTATACCCGGTCCTCCAGCTGAAGGGCAGTCTGCCTGCTCAGTGTCACCCTGATGCCCTCATTAATAATAGTATAACAACATGTATAATATATGAGCAGTCATTAATAGTTTAAAATAATGCTGACTTTTTTACAAGGCGGCAATTATTTATATATTTTGTTTTATTATCAACTAAAAGACAATTCAAATAATGTGAGGGGTTTGCATGCACTTAAGAACTTACAGGTATTTATTATAACAAGTTTAAGCTCCTATTGGTCTGTCCCAGTAAACTTTACTGTTTTAGTCCACTCTCTGATGAGCTGGTGAACACCGTGGAGCATTTGGCAGCCAAGCAGCCAGACTCCCTGAGGAGCTGCTGGAGACCGAGCTGTAGTTTGTGGTTCACATGTTTTAGGTAACAATTGCCTCAGTGGCCCGAATATATCTAACACTGCACAAACCGGGGCTAGAAGACACCAAAAACAGAGCTAAAAGAGAGCAAACTTTGGTATTAAATTCACCACGGGGAGCCAGACAAATCCCCTCAAAACAATAATATCCTTGATTTGTAACTGTTGGGTCTGTATGTGTGTTCACCATTTATTTTGTGCTGTCCCAAATTGACCAAACAAAATCTGTTATTAGGCTGGAATCTGAAACAGCACCAGACTTTCTATTTTAAAGCCTCAATATGCAATTTGACCCATACATTTCAGATAATGTCTTTATTTGCACTTACATTTGGAGAGTATTAGTACATTCAACAGAATTATCATTTGTTTTTAAATTACTCATACTACTACTTGATTGAAGTGCGACTTAAAGCATCTGTTTACAAACTCTCACACAACTCACGCAGTGTAATTCAAGTCTCATTCATCCAGTCAAATCCACTATTATCCTTTGTAAGTGTAAGTCCATTGATTAAAGGACATATCACTTTGTTTAGTGCTTTAATCCGGTTTAGTTTTTTTAAGTTGGTGATTGGCTCACCCTTTTGTTAACATTTGCATCACAGACCTTCATGGTGACCTTTATCTGTGTGTTTTCAGGCTGCAGCCCAGCAGCAGGAGTCTGAATCCACCCAGAGAGCGGAGAAGGAGGTGACCCGCATGGTTATCGTCATGGTGATGTCTTTCCTGATGTGCTGGGTGCCCTACGCCACCGTGGCCTGGTACGTCTTTGCCAATCAAGGGACTGAGTTTGGACCAGTCTTCATGACCGCTCCCGCCTTCTTCGCCAAGAGTTCTGCTCTGTACAACCCGATCATCTACATTCTGCTGAACAGACAGGTACGTGAAGAAATGTGACTGTGTTTAAGAGAGGTGTAATGAAGGCATTGGTAAAATGTACAGTTTATCAAGTACAGAACCTGATTACATTTTGTTTATGTGCTTTTACTTTTTTACATCATACTACTAGAGATTGGAAAGCAGAAGACTAAATTAACAAACTCTATTAAAAGCAGTAATGACTAGCTTCGCTCCAATCAAAACGTTTCAAGCTTAATAATGTCTTGTACAATAACATTAATATTACAAGAGGCATTTTTTTAAAGTGAGTATTTTTATTTCAAATTGCTATTTTATAGTCTTTATTTATCATTCTATTTGTACTTACATCTGTTCGTGTGCTGATGCAACACCTACATTTCCCAATTGGGGATCAATACAGGCTAATCTTATTTTACATTTACCTGATGGTTCTAACCAATGTACTTCAATGTAAGTGTTATTTCTTATTTATGTATTGGTGCTATTAACCTTTTGGTGCCTGTACTTTATAGAATGTGCATCCTTCTTCCACCAATGAGGGAATGTAATCTCTGATTCTTATGTTCTTCTCCTTCTTGGCCTCCAGTTCAGAAACTGCATGATCACCACGGTGTGTTGTGGAAAAAACCCATTTGGAGAGTTTGAGGTCTCTGGTGCTTCCACATCCAAAACTCAGACTTCAGTCATATCCAGCCAAGTGGCCCCTGCTTGACCAGTTCCCCCCCTCCCCCCCCCTACTACCTTTGATGTCCCATCTGTCCCTGCACACCTAGGGACCCGCCCACGCCAAGCAGCGCTCCTCTATTGGCCAATCCTCTTGACTTACCTCTCCATGTGTCTTCACTGCCCAGGCACAACCACTCTCTCGGTTGGACTGACGATCTCTAGAGTCAGCATTTGTATTTTCAATCCATTTAATCATGGAAAGTGTTCAGCTGGCTTAACCGAGTTTAACCCGGCATCAAGGGGTGTTGTGATGATCCAACTGAACACATTCCAAGCTCCCCACTACCCCAAAACACATAATAGGTCAATAAAAACTGGTATACGTTGCAGCTATATATAACCCCAAAATGCGCTTCAATCAATCCATTTTATGATTACTTTGGTGAGATTAGTCATGAATATTTTGAGTTTTTAAGGTATCAGATGGGGCTGTGGTCTTGTCTCTCCTCTTGAATTTATGGAGTTGGGGTTGTTAGTTTGCTCTTGGCATTGACTGAGACATGAGTGTAAACAGATGGACCAGAAAAAAATCCTCTGCAGGGAGAGGGCACCTCCTGCAAGAGTGTGTGTGTGTGTGTGTGTGTGTGTGTGTGTGTGTGTGTGTGTGTGTGTGTGTGTGTGTGTGTGTGTGTGTGTGTGTGTGTGTGTGTGTGTGTGTGTGTGTGTGTGTGTGTGTGGAGGATGTCAGAACGCAGTGTGTATATTATAGAGAAATGGGGATATTATTTTGTTTATTATGTTAAACCTGGGGTCCTGTGGAAGTTGTTCTGTGTCCTGCAATAAAAACAAAGCTAAATGTCTGCACGACTTTTCCCCTCCCTCACATTTTCATGATAATGTTTACAAGGCTCTCTGATAAGTTCCAGATGCAAGTTTGTGCGCTTTTGGGTGGCAGGCCAGATCTTAATGGTTTCTTTTCTAATTTCAAATGTTGTTAAAATGTGCTATGCTGTAATGCACGTGTAAATGAAGCACATTGAGACTTAGAAAAATACACATTGTCATCATTAGACACTTTAAAAGCCTAAATACTGTAATTTATTTCACACTCTGACAAGTCATTTGGCATCACAAATACAGTCTCTCCTTATATTGAGTTCACTTTTTTCTCATAAATGTAAATTTCCCTCTTTTAAATTGGTCAGAATCCAACATTAAGTTCATTCGTTAACAAGCACACTGATCAACACGTCTATACTAATGCAGCTCTTCCCAGTGAACTACATTAGATCTTATTCAATAAATCTCAATCATTTATATTCTCTCCATTTCTCCTCAATCCATCATCAAACCTGCAAAGCACATTGGGACGTATCCATCAAAGCACCGATGGGAGCGGGGTCCCCCATCTTCACCAAGCACACCTGAGAACTATGCAGGCCTTAGGAGATGAGGAGTTTATCGAGGTGCTTCTTACTCATCCTGATGGACAGGCCACTTGAAATCATTATAACACATCTATAAATATTGCTATGGACATTATAATACAGTACAGTGCATCATTGGCTCGTTCCCTTAAGAAAAGGGTTCAGTGCGTTAAAATCGCCACCAGGGCTTACTGTAGGTCCCAGTAACTGTAAAGACTCATCTCCACGCCCTTACACCTTCCCTCTAAAGCATAGCTGAGCCAAACTGGAGAAAGATTTGGGAAAATAGCTCGGCGTTCCCAGATCAGAGGAGGAACACCTCGCAAATGTACGGCGCTTGAGAGGCAGGTTTAAGTCCTTTGCCACCTTCCACGCTTCTTATAGTCTGTGGGAAATAATGACACTTATGAAGGCTAACTCCGTATGAAGGCAGACATTCCCAAGTAACTATGGAGGCAGGAGAAAGGCAGCTGTCAGCAGGAGAAAGAGATGGCTAGTAGAAAAGACACTGGCAGGTTCAGGCTTCGCTGCAGCACTCGTAGATGTTGTCCTCCACGAGCGCAATGACCTGCTCGAACTTGTGGTGCAGTTGAGTGCGACGTGCTGTAGGGTTCGACTCCAGAGCGGTCACCACCTGATCGAGGGAGATAGAAAAAGAAACATAGACTTTTAGTGTCTGTGGTGCATTCATGCATCCATCTATCTATCTAGGGGAGGGAGGAAATCAGCCACCTGCCTGGACATAGAAAGTTGAGCAAGAGGAAAAGGGAAAGCGGCAAGAAGAACAAGTGAAGTGCTTCAGCCTCTTCGACAGCCTTCACGCATGCCTCAACACCACAAAAGCCTTAACTCTTCACATATTTACAAAACCCACATCTGCTCTGTTTTTCATGCCCAATAGATGTCACGGTGCAAGAGGGATTTATGGGCTCTTAGCAGCAGTGTGACACGAAGCAGAGCAAACTGAGCTGGGGCAAGAGAATAGGCAATCAGGGGCCATTCACAGAGCTCTGTGAATCAGACTCTAAGCCCCTGGCCCACGTCAGTACAGTAGCATGACAGAGGAAAGAATCTAAACGGCAATATCATGAGGGTGCTCCATTAAGGCACAGTAACCACTCACTAAGCCTCTCTTGAGAATAGTCACAGCAGTAAAGAAACACTGGAGAAGACTGCAGGGGCTTGTAAAGGGTTGGTTAATAAAGAAATAGAAAACACATGAAGCAGCAACTTAACCATCTTATTAGGCGGCTAGGGGTGATAGATAAAAGGAGGCTAAACAGCATGTTGTTTGCTTAGAGTGAACACCTTTGAGTGACAGATTTAAAACAGTTTACAACATTTCTCAACATGCATAAGATCCTCCACACGGATATGTCACGCTCTGATACCCATCTGTTGAAACTTAAAAAAGCAAAAGGGGTCGAGGCGTTCAGCGAAGGGCCAGTTTAAACACGAGTAACATATGGTATCTGATTCTGGGATCAGAAGGACAGAAAGTAACATCTCCTTTCTTACCTGTGTTCTGTATTTCTTGGCATATTTGTAGATTTCTGTCAAGGCCAGGGTGGTGTTGAATTCATTTCTGTATTTCTGCAGGATGGACAAAAGACATGCATTAGATTCCACAATAAAACGTGTGATTGATGGCTTTTGTGGAGCCAGATCCCTAACACACAGGGAACACTTTACTCACTCGTGACTCCTCAGCCAGGTGAGCATTCATCTCCTGCTCGCTAAGAGGTGGCATGTCCTGTATCTGCTTGTAGTAGCACTGCACTCTCTTCTTATACTCTGGGATCTCCTTGGCATACAGCAGCTTGTTGGTAGGGGAGTCCTGAAAAAAACAAAAATGTTGCAATCAGAACATTTCTAACCATTTATTGCAGCAATATCCATTTTAGTTAGGCAGTGTAGCTACGATGCCCGGGAGGAAATGCGAGCAAGCTTGACACAGACTGTCCTTGAGCTCAGTAACTTCCCCCCAGCACCCACACATCATTTGATGAACATGTTCAAGGTCCATGTAAAACTGCATGCTAAAAGCAATGTAGCAACGCTCCTCTTAGAGTTTATCAATAATTTAAACCCTAAATCTTGAATGAAGAGGTTTGTACATCATTGGCAGTCAGGTTTATGTCCTAATAGGGAGCTGTTCAGTAGGACTGGAGGACATTGTTGAAGACCCGATCCAAAGCAGGCTATAGTAAGACAATGGAGGGAGGGAACCGTTTCCTTTCTGCACAACAGGAGACTCACAAACTCAGAGTCAGAGGAACATTCCAGTCTAAACAATACTCCTTCATGCCTCCGCCACTTTCTCCACAGTCACTTCAGGCACTGCTGCTTATTCAAGCACAAAGCAAAGTAGCGGGGCTAAGAGGTTGTGGGCATATTCTGGTTTTAGTGGTGACTACTGTGCAAGTAAGTGTGTGTGTAGGTGTTGGTGTGCTGTATATGAGAGAAAGGGACAGGGAGAAAGTAGGACAGCCTCAGCTTTCAGCATCAGTGAATGTGCTTACAGCGCACCTTCATATTTCTATGTGTCATGAGTTATCTGTGTCACCTAATTTGTGTATTTCTTTGCATGTGTGTGCATGTTTGTGTGCTTTAAAAAGGTGCCAGGTGAGTGGAAAGCCTCCTTCTGATAGGGAGCCCTCTCGCTTCCTGTCTACAAGGTCACTTCCTGCTGCTCGCCCATCTGCCTGGTAACCCCCCTGTGACCCCGTGGCCCTCCATGTGTGCATATTGCCAGATAAGAGGGTTTCCGTGGAAACACCAACCATTGCTTGGTTTCCTACCCCTCTCTCGGTCACCCCTGCTGTGCTACTGCTAATCCAGACCCGTACACCTCACTGCCTGTCCCGAGGCCATCAACACACTCATACAGACAAACAAGTGACTGTCATTGCTAGAGGTATATGAAAGTCATAAAAAGTCATTGAAAAATTATAGTATCCTGTCTGTGTCATAATTCCACCAAAAAATGCTGTAGAAAAGAAACAAGTCACAGTATAATATGCGAGAAGAATCAGAAAAGTCATACTCTTGTACGGCATATCAAAAGTTAGACAATTATGTCGTAAAAAGTCATAGCATAGTCATAGCATATGTCATATGTCATCAAAAGTCATAGTAATGGTAATGTATGTGTAATGCCATATGAATATCTGAAAAAAACTACAAAGTATAGTATCTCTAAAATATCAGGGAAAAACGACATGGTATAATATTTTTGAATAAAAGGTCAGTGTTTAGTATCTTGAAAAAAAGAAAATATTACAAAAAGGACATATGGTTTTAACGTAAACGTACTGCATATTGAAAAAAGGCATAGTAAAGTACGTCAAAAATGAATATTGTATAATATGATGAAAACTGTTACATAGTATAGTAATGCATAAATATCTGGAAAGAAATAGGTGGTAGTAGTCGAAAATGTAAAAAAAAAACAACGACATGGTATGTCGTAATAGTCGACAATTAAAAAATAAAGGCATAGTGTAAAAAGTTATGAAATATAGTATGTGTCTCCGGACATGTGACACAGTAGACCTATAGTATGTTGAACATTTCAATAAAATGACACAGTTATATAGTCGGATGATTTGACCATCACTGCAAAACTCTATATTATGTATGTTGAGCAATAGATTTATGTCATATTGCACAGAATATATACTGTAAATGTAAGCACTTGTAAGAATATATACTGTAAATGTAAGCACTTGTAAGAATATATACTGTAAATGTAAGCACTTTACTGACTCATATCTATACATTTCTATATCCCCAATTTACTTTCCCAAATGTACAAAGTATCAATGATTCAAATGTCCTACAGTAAAGCATGTTGCCATATCCTTGAACCTGTGACTCCTCAATACGTGCACAGCCAGATGCAACATTTTAATGAGGACGCAACAGTGTGTGTGGAAACGCCTCATTGCAGGAGTTTTAATGCATGTCCTTGCATCGAGCATTGAAATGCATGTGGGAATATTTGTGCGGTGAGTGTGCTGGCTCTTTGGCACTGAACTGAAGTGTATAAATCAGACAGTTTCTCAGAGAAAGAGGAGCATCATTTGATGAGTCCTCGGCTGCCTCCAGGGAGGAAGCCACTCAGAGAGAGACAGGAAGCAGAGCGTGCTCAGGGTCACAGTGTCTGAGGGATGAGAGGGATTTGTGAGCAGTAAGGACATTGACATGCAAGCACACACACACCCATGCTGACAGACAGACAGACGGACATGCGCTTGCCCGAAAACACGCACACACCCACATCACACACACGCACAGCACAAAAAAAGAGATTCCTGGTGCTCATGACCTTGGATCAGCCGACTCGGCTGAAATAACATGAGAAGAGGTAGCTGGAGCTGACAGTCTGAAGGCTTAGGGATAAGAGCTAGGTTCACAGGGGGACTCGGGAGGTGTGTGGTCAAATTCCTCGAGAGACACGAGTCAAAAATGCTGCAAAAAGGACAGGTGTGTCAAAAGTTGAACACTTTCTCTGAGTCAATGTGACTTCCCAACACCTCCAAAGGATATAATTATCACCAGTGTCCTTCACAAAGAAAGTCCATAGAGTAAGTCATAGAAAAAGATGCTCCTTATAACTCTTAATACCAAAATGATCCAGTTTGTCTGTGCACCCATCGGTACAGGAACTGCTATTATCTAACTCAGAACATGTAATGTTGCCAGTTTCCAGATAGAAAAATAAAAAGATAGTTAATCTCACCTTTCCAAGCTGCAGGTCGGAAATGGAGCAGGCATCTATGAAGGCCTGGGCGATAACAGACAGACAGGCGTCCATGTGGTCCGTCTTATCGATGTCAAACACAAACTGAGGATTCTTCAGGATGTTCACCCAGAACCGCAGAGGTAAACTGCACACAGACGGAAAGATACGCTTTTAAAGACTTGCACGCCCACAGTGAGATGCCCAAAGGGGACTTTGAACACAGCGTTCAGATGTCTACCTGTTGGTTTTCCAGATGTGCAGGGTGTCTGGGTCTGTGATGCCCCGCTTGTCAGCCTGCTCCTCCAGGAAGTCAAAGAAGTATTTGATAGCCAGAGGGGGGCGGTCCTGAGGGATGCTGAGGATGGCTTGGAAGAGGTCATCCAGGAACTTCTGAAGAGTTCCCTGTAGAGGAAAAGAGAAAAGGAGATATGGTTTCATGGGATGTGGGAATTTAGAGATGGCTCCTGAGGCTAATAAGGGCCATGGAAAGGAGACATAGAAAGAGGGCTCAGTATACAGGCTGCTACTTTAGTGTGTCTTGCCCCTTATATTCACCTTAGTAGACAGCAGGCGCGTCAGGTAGATTTCAGGAAGGACCTTTTTTCGGTGGCTCGTCCTGTGTGACCTCTTGTGGTCATTTTGATCATCATGAGGTAGGACCTGAAAACCAGAAACCAAAAGTCAACATACTACACACAAGTTGAAGCAATAAAACCCCTCATAAGAAGCACAATGAATGCTCTACTGTCTCCGCTGTCTCCGCCCTCAGCGGGGGGATTTTTCTGCTTCTTGCATTAGACACATGATCCAGAAACCACATCAGGGTACTTTTGAAGAACTAGATGATATACAGAATTGAGGAAATGATGGAAGTGGGGGAATTCTCATTGTTCTCTCTGTTTGCTGTGTACAGGATCATGTGTCTGAGTTGCTCATACAGGTCGAAATGGGGGTAGGGGAATAGTAGAAAACATTCAAATCCACCTCCTCGTCAAAATAAGAGACCACAGAACTGTCCTGCAAAACTAACTATTCATCCGGCAAATTGTGTTCAAAGGAACTCATTATTCTAAAGTCAAAGGGCCCATATCTTGGCTGACGTTTATAAAAGAGCTTAAGTGGCATTAGTGCTGTCATGTCCTCTCAGCAGCTTTCCTTTTCACCTCCATTCACCCCCCCATTCTCTCTATCATCATGCCTGCTCCGGGCTGACTGACAGTGGCACACACAGGAAAAGCTCTGGGAGTGAACTGTTGATGAGATACTTACCAAGTGTACATACTTCTCGGTATCCAGATCTTTAACTAAAGCAGAAAGAGACAAAGAAAGAAACATACAGCATGAAACAATGTGCAATCAGCGAGGTGGAGACCTGAGAGAGCGAGAGGAGACAGGAGGAGGGGGCACATAGGAGTGTGACAGATAGGAAGGAGAAAAGAAACACACAGGGGGGAGATTGACAGTAGAGCGAGGGAGATAGAGTACATGCAAGAGGAGAAAGTGATTAAGGTGGACTGTGGGCTGGGAGGAGAGGGGGGCTGTCTGAGAGAATGAAGGAGAAAGATTACGAGTGAATCGAGAGAGAAAAGAGAGAGATTAGGGCAGACAGACACAGAGTCTGTGATTGGTTCTGGAGCCGGTGTAATGAGATGGTAATGCTCGGCCAGCGCTGGGAAAGTGCATAAACCTCACTGGTTTGTATATAGAACTAAACACAAACACACCGTGTGCATACGTGAACATATATGAATACATGTAGACGCGTTTTCCAAACACAAGCTCAAAGCTGAAAAACAAATACAGTAAATCATTGTATGTGCACTAGAGGAAAACAAAAGGCATGCATTTGTGCAGATACACACAGAACAGTATTGTGAGTGTTTTCTCATTACAGCCGACTCTGCCAGAGAAGCTCCTGCCCAGCGGGCCCCAGTCCAGACCCTCGACACTGATCACAGGCAAGCAGGACAGTGTTTTATATTAACCAGGGACCAATACAGGCTCATAACACCCCCTTGACGCTTTGAAGCCGGAGCCAGGTTTGGTCTACATAAGCTTATTTTTGGCAGAGTATGAATGAGAGGAGAGTCTTTGATGGACATAGCCGGAGCAGCACTGAGCTCTGGTCTGGTACTGATTATGTCAGGTAGACCCTAAGCATAGAATGGACAAGGCCATTAAAAGCTGTACTGTATGTAAACTCATCCATCAACAGGCAGAGGCCTCATTATATTACATGTTGAAGTTGGACAATGGGCCCACTTGTGTCGCATTATTTCCCTAAAGCTGAAATATGCTAATGGGTTATATCTATAACACAGAAAAGGAGGAGGTGTCGTAACTCCTGTGTAAAGCATTAGTGTTGTGATTTATTAGCCGCGAGTGTGTTTAGATGTCCGCCGTGTCTTTTGGGGACAGGAAGGTGTGTGGTTTCATGTTTACATGAGCGTATCGTGTTCTCGTGAGCAGCTAAGCATGTTCTGTTTCCTGTGATCCAGGGAGTGCGTGTATTTATCCAAGTGTGTGCGACAAAGCGACAGGGAGTGGTTTGTGTTTGAAGGTGACGTACCTCTCCCAAGGGTGTTATCTCTCTTGTCTTTCATGCTCATGGCCAGCGATGCCCCCTCTGGGATCTGTGAAGGGAGAGAGGAAGAAGAAGAAGGGAGGAAAGAAAGAGGAGAAAGGACAGAGGGCACAGGGTCAGAGGTGAGCCGGGGTGCACCAGAACAGCATCATTAAGCATGCCCTCCAGGGGAGTGCAGTGTTGAGAGGTGGGTATGTGTGTGTGTGTGTGTGTGTGTGTGTGTGTGTGTGTGTGTGTGTGTGTGTGTGTGTGTGTGTGTGTGTGTGTGTGTGTGTGTGTGTGTGTGTGTGTGTGTGTGTGTGTGTGTGTGTGTGTGTGTGTGTGTGTGTGTGTCTGTATGTGTATATGTATATGTGTATGTGTATGTGTATGTGTCTGTATCTGTATCTGTATATGTGTATGTGTGTATATGTGTATCTGTGTGTGTCAGTATTGCGTGCATCTAGAGTGGTGGCAAGTCTGCAGGAGCCTGGCAGGGCTCATTAAAGTCAACCTGCAGTGAAATGGATTGAACAGCCTCACCAGTGAACCCAGACTGTTTGTACACGCTGCAGCTCACTGCTTTCACAACTCTGTCCCATGGCTCAGCAAAAACTAAACAGAGCACTTAACAAGTACAGGTAAAGGGGCCAAAGGTCGAGGGTCGCTGAACGACTGCTCACTCACGGACAAATTAACTTAGACATGAAAAAACATACACATAACCAAATGCTTAACGGCATGACCTTTACTTTATTTTGCAGTGAGTGTTGTGTTTGATTTAAATTGCGTTATATTATTATTTTATTGCAAGTTTATAATACAATAATTTAATCTCCTGAATTAATGTGCCATTAAAATAAAAATGTGTTGTTTTTTTATAGAATGTACAGGTAGTAAGTGTGTATGTAAGCATATTATTATTAGTAGTATTACTCGTAGTAGAAGTAATGTATGGTAAAGTTAATTCATTGAATATGTAAGAGATGGTTGGTTAGTTTCCTGCATTGATGTATGCACTATGTGAAAAGATATTGGAATTTGTATTTTTAATGATTAAGTATTGAACATATTAGACTAGCATTATCAATGAGTAAGTCTTGAACAGTTAAAAAAATGCTTTAAATCATTAAAGCCCCCTTCCATTAGAAATACATATGTTTGCTTACTTTATTTTAATGTTTGACTTTCAGAATGATGGATGAGAGGCGTTTGTTTTAACAGTGATCAGTGTGAAAAGTTTCTCTGTGCTCACCTTTCATCTGAGTTGATAATAATGTGGACCTACAAACATTATTTAGTGACATCTCAACTTACTTTAAGCCAGTCGTGGTCTAATATGCAGCTTACACAAGTTGCATGTGAAAACTTGGACTTTTCTGTTAAGTAGGACACGTGTTGGCAGCTAAACCCTTATAATACTTTGAACATCCCAACATGACATTAGGTAAGAAGGCGTAATGGTAGAAAGTATTTTAAGAGAAATGGGGCTCCTGCTTAAAAAATAGAAGCTCCAAAAAATATGATTTATTAGGTGCAATTACAACCCAATTATCTTATTCATATCACCTGACATAAATTCACAACATCGTAATTATACTTAATAAATCATCTTTTTGTGGGCGACTTTTCTTCTGGGAAATTGAAAAATATTTGCATATTCATAGATTCTGGTGTTTTTTCACTGAGATAGAAAAAAGCATAAATTAGGAGGGAAGGTGAACAGAAACACAAACTGTTATTCCGTCTTTAAATAATTCATAGACTAGAGGGGATCTAGGAGTTAGATAATACATTGCACACACATCATTGATGTTGTCATGGTAACAGGTAATTGACAGGTAACCAATTTTGTACTCAATAACAAGTGTTAAACACTATAATTATCCAGAGTTTTCTTTTACCGGACAATGCTTACTAATTATTGTATAATTGCAGTGTATATATGATGTCTAAATGCAGAATTTGCATAACATCAGTAGAAAAGCGGCAGCTCTGCTACAGTTTTCTCGCAGTAAATGACCTGTGTCCAACGAGAAACATCATACAACAGCAGACAAACACACAAACACCTACAAACTAACTGTGTGCAGCCACAGAGAAACAGAGAGCGTCTTCCCACCCATGGACACCACTTACAAGGAGGTCTCACCTGCAACACCCCCGCTGTTACAGTCACATATCAGGAATATACATGTTCACAAGGACTACACCTATCACAGTGTTCTCACAAACAAACACACACCTGGTAATGGAAGACCGTGTTGAGCTTCTTCCGGCCGTCTTCCATCAATGTGGAGTTATCCAGGTCCTGCAGGACCTTACTGTTGCTGCCAGAGTCAAACCATTCTGAGGGGAAAGGAGACAGGAGAGTTGATATTAGACAATTTCATCCCAAATTTGCAAAAGAATATGCGAGACAGAGGGCAGCCGTGCTCTAAGTCTCTGTGTCGCGACCTGTGGAAATATTCTTGCACCATTAATCAAATCAGCTCTGCAGGCTCCACAGCTTTTGGAAGCAATAACTCTTTGTGATTATGACTGTACACTCTCCTCGATGCATTCTGTCATTTATTATATTGCAGCCTCAGGTTAGTTGAGCTTCATGAGGGGAACTGACCTTTTGCAAAGGAGATTACTATATCTCAGACGGCAGGGGAGGGAAAGGATGAAAATAATCAGAGAAAATGTGCTCTTACCCAGGTCTACATCCTCTGCTCGGGGCCACTGGGAGAATGGCAGGTTTTTGTAAAAGGCTTCTAAGATTTTTTCCTTCACCTGGCTGATTGTGTCTGTATTCATGACCTTGATTGATATTGAGTCCATGCCACAGCCTTGGAAGGAGACATTGATGTTCTGCGAAATAAACAGAGAGCAACACATTTCAAACTTTGCAAAGTTTTACATTTCAGCTCGACTGACACTTTTTGGCTGGCACAGTGTCTCATCACAAAAGTCAAAACATCTTCAGTGTAGCGCAGCATTAAAAAAAATCATTGTATAGTATGTCACGAAAAATGGCCCAAAAATGTCAAAGTATATTATCTCATGATAAACTGTCATTAAAAAGTACAAAATATAGTGTGTCTCAAAAATGTCAATCGAAATGTCACAGTGATCCAATAAAAATCACAATATCCTATTCCATAAAAAGCAGTTAAAGAATTGATCAAATATGCAACATAGCATTTCAAAAAAGTAATTGTCGGTCAGCGCTACCTAGAGTGTGGAATATAAACGGAGTGTGTGTGAGGGGTCCGACCTGTGGCTTGGCCTCAATGTTCTCGCGCAGCAGCCACTCCTCATTGAGGGTGTAGCGGGCCTTCCCTGTGATGGCGTCTATGGAGCCCTTGTTGATCTGCTGCTTGATTGCACAGAGCAGCAGGAAGAAAGGCTCGCCCACCGTTTCCTTGAGGTCAAGACAAAAAAGTAGAGTCAATAATCAGAGATGTGGTTAATGCTTTTTAATCAAGCCTGCCTCATGTAACTGAGCGATGCCCCACCTTGAGGTAGCTGTACATGCAGATAGACATCCAGTTGGTCAACATTTTCTCCACAACGGACTCAGTGCGGCGCAGCATCAGTTTGGGGTTCTTGGCGGCCGAAGCATCAATCAGGTCCACCAGCAGATCCTTCATGATACTGGTGTAGTACTCCAGCTTTCCATGAAGAGCGATGGTGAGCAGAGACGCCAGGCTGCATCTAAAGGGTGAGAAAACAGATTAGCGGAGGAGACAGATGAGCGAACACAGGCTCATCCAAACATGCCCTGTCAGTACGTGTGGTCATTGGAGATTTAAAAATAACTATACGCCAGAAGCAACAACATGGTTTCATCCTCCCCACAGCACCTGTGACTGCAGAGCCAAATAAAGGACTGATCTAATGCCGGGAGTATCCGGGTGAGTAAATCCAGAGGTGCAGGGGATTTCCCTAACAAAGCCCCTTTAATCCAGAAGAGAGGGGCCACATTAGTCAGTAAGTGCTGACGCTGAGCTGGGACAGGGATGTGGTCTTGCTTCTGGAATTCTTCTCTGATTGTCCACAATGACGGTATTGTTTTAGGACATCAGGAGCGAGAGAGCAATACTGATAAATGACCAAGTATTTACAAAGCTTGAGCAACCACTTTTCTGAACAGTAAACACGTTATTTGCGCCGTGCACAGCAGCAACAGACACGAGAAAGTCTAACAATTCTGTTGTAAACACTGGAAAAATAGAGAGACGTTATGTACACAATGAAATGCAAATCAAAACTTGTATATAAATACTACCATGTTATATAACATTTTTATTTCAGTTTTGGGCCACAGCTCTGTTTTTTCTATATCTCATGAGAAATGTACCTGGGTTTTTATAGCAAGTAATTGTTGCACTGTATTCACCAGCTTGTTGTTAGCTAGCTTGTTCCTGGGAAGATGTACAGTTTACAGGTTTCCAGAGGCGTTGCTGAAAACAGTTGCCAGATGCCACTGGAGTGAACCAAAAAAGTTACGAGCCGTAAAACCAATGCAATTAGCTCAAGATAGTCAAACAAGAGAAAATCAGATTTTCTTTTTGTATACGTGTGTTTGTGACTACCGTGAGAACACCTTTCTAATACATGTACTGTAGTCATTCCATCACTTGTTGATACAAAAAACATACATTAAAGGTGCTTTATTATTCCTCCCAATATGGTTGAATTCGATGTAATGGTCTGTCTCGATGGACTCTTTTTCTGTCTCTAGTTGATGCTTTTACCTGTCTCGTACAGCGAAGTCCTTCTGCTGCTCCAGGGCGTGGACAAACGTGACCAGGAAGTGTTTGTTATTGAGAAGAGTGGAGAACAGAGTGATGCCCTCCTCTACGTTAGGCTTGGTCGTGTTGTCCTCCTGAGGGCAGAAGGGCGATGAAACAGTTATTTCTCTGTGCGGTGTCACCTAAACTGCATTACACACCTGCTGCGCCCTCCCTAATCTATTTTCGCCAGCTCTTGTCTCAAGTGACCAATCTGAACACTTCATCTTTCTATCACACTTCCTCCTTCTGCCTGTTCGGGCACCTCCCTCAGTGTTATCTGTATCTTCTGCTCCGGTCCCAGACTGTGTGTGATTGCCTCTAAATGTGCCGACTCGACTTAATGAGTATGGTCTATCTGTGGGTGCGACTAAGCAGCAGTGTGATGAAGTCTTCCCTCTGGACTGCAGCCATATGGTGTGGTTTGCAGTCTGACAGAAGGAGAACAGGGGTGTCCATTAAGATAAATGCCCGCCTATGAGATTTATTTGCTGTGACCTGGAAAACACTTCCTGGGAAGACGATGTGGATCCAAGGCACTTCATCATTGCTAGACAGCCTCCCCCGGCTGCCGACCCAAAACCAGCGCTGCGATCGTTACTTTCTCTCTTTCTGACGTGCACAGACACACATGCACATGCTTTAGCTTTCATCCCGCATTTGCAGAGTTTTGTGAAAGTGCACGCTCCCTCTCCCACTCTCTCTTTATAACTCTTACTCCCATCCACTAACCAAATCCACAACAAGAGATGTATTTTTGATGAAAAGTAGACTGTTCGGCCGTGAGCCAGTGGGAAGTTGAAAACAACCTGCCATCAACTTGGTGGGCAGCGTGTTGTTTGACAAGCTGAAATATTGTGTCTCACTCACTAGAAACCATTGAATGACATGCATTAGTTTTCATATCTGCACACTCAAGAGCATAAGCTCACTCAAACAGCCCACTGATTTCACTCCACAAACACATTTCAAAAAGAAAAAGAGAACCACAATGTGCTTTTCTTTACTCCTCATCAACAACACGCCGAATGGGAAACCTTAATAAGCTTCAGCGTGCGTGACCCAGTTGAAGCAAGGGATTGAAAAAGGAGCCACATCAATGCACTCTGGCAGAAGAAACCCTAATGGCTTAACCCCTCACCTGCCAGTCCTGCAGCAGCGGGTGGGTCTCCGGCAGCACTCGAGGGCCCAGGCCATCATACTCGAAGGCAGGCTGCACCAGACTCTTCTCGTAATCCGAAAACATCTAAAACACATAAACACACACACAAAAAAACTGTAATGCAATGTCAGCACTATTCATAAACACAGGGAGATGATAAAGACAGGGAAAACAAAAGAGCTGGCCTTGAGACTTTGGCGGGAAATTGGCTATCTACTGTAGAACCAAAGGGCAAAACTCCACAAAGAGACCCTGAGTAGGCCCCTGACTGGCCATGAAAAGGAAACATAACACCGTGACACGAAACGTCACGATCCTTAATGGCTTCAGAGACCGCCTGACCCAGAGCCAAGAGGCAGGCTTTCAACTCTGTCCTTCATTTCAGGACAGCTACATTTGGCTTGTATTCTCACTGTGTCTAAGTCTGTGTCCAACATTGTTGTGTGTGTGTAATCTACAAGAACCAGAAGCTCTAGTAGGAAAAACAGAGCACAAAGGGTCGTGAGGAAAGTGTTTTAGCGGAAAACTATGAGAGACGATGAAGCAGCAACACTTGAATTTAAGTTTTCCTCCATGCAGCTTTTCAGCACTCTCCCCACTCACTTCCTTCTTGACTACAAACAGTGTGTACTCTAACAAACCAGCGCAGCTGCCGTTGTGAAAGATATTGTATTCTCACAAAACAGTGTGGGTGTGTGAGCTGGGTGAGGAGTGTGTTTTGAGAAATCAGGGGGAAAGTTTCCTTGTCTCAGTGCCCGCCATTATTCTGGCTCCTAGAAGGTCCATGTCTGTGGTTGTAAGACAAAGTCCCCTGAGTTCTGTTAGTCTGTATCGGTGGAAAAACACCCACAAACTGATAGACCCCAATTCTTCCTTCAAGATGGCTCACACACGAGGAAAATGCTTACCTACAGAGAACACATTAACTCTCCTGCAGGGTGCCAAACTGAGCTACACTTGCCTAGCTGCTGCTGTATGGTTCAAAGTTTCAAGGTGAATTTTCATCCTATATACATGCGTTGGGAAGAAAAATAATAGTTAATCCTGTTTTGAAAAATGGTATGGTCAGTCTGCCAGTTGAAATCAGATAGTGAGGAGAAATGGGATAAGCTTTCTCACCTTGGGGAAAAAGGTGCGTGTGACAAACTGTTTGTACTCCAGGAAGGGGATGCCCTGGCTGCGATTCAACTCCTTGGTCAGGTCTGTCATGTCCGTCTGGAGCTCTGCAAAGCCTAGAAGGAAGCAAATAAATAAAAATAAAGATGTATTCCGGGGGCTGTTTGATTTTAAACCACAGCCCTTAAGCTTCATTCGTTGCCAAGCAAAATGACTCAGAAATCTGTTCAAATGCTAATGCGTTACATATCAAATTCTCCCGGTGGGCTCGTGAGAATCTGGGTGAATTCAGTAAAAGAGATTTTAGATGAGACACAGAAATGTATCATTTGATTTCCCTAAATCTAAGCAAAAACGTATGCACTGATCTTCTCCCCACTCCCTCTCTTTATTTCAGTCCAGCTCTGGATGCAGGCAAATATTTAGCAAAGGACAACCAGAGCAGCCAAATCCACTCCTTCATCCAAAACATGTGTGCAGGCGGGGGTTTACATGCTGCAGAAACAGTATCAGCATGTCCAGACACTGACTGAAATCTAATGCTAATGTTGTAGCCACTTTATAGGATAGCATGTTCCAGGAGAGGATAATGTTCTCCTCTAATGAGAGGCTGGAGATCCCTTTATAGAAAAGCTCTTCCTGTCACAGGATGAGAGACATATTTAGGTTACAATGCCAGTTTCTTCAGACTGTGTTTGTGTGGAGAGAAGGGAATGCTAGACCTGAGGGATTTAAACATATTTCCTTTACTCCTGCAGGTTATTTATGCTCCTGCTCAGAAAAGCATCCTCTAAACCAGCAGTCAGTTCACACCTTGCTCCTGATTAGACGCAGCATGCCTGAATACCAAACCTCCCTTCTGCCTCACTTTGCAGACAAATACCACAACCCTCTCATTCCTGTGAAACCTGGAATATGTCAATTTCCCATTTTCCTTCACTCCCTCTTCTTTTGCTTTTATCACATCTTTCGTCTTCGCAGAACTATCTGTCGCTTTCTGCACACTCACCCTGAACTCGGCCACAAATCTATCTGTGTCCTCTGACTAAACAACCTCGCCCCCACCCCCCCCCCCCCCCCTCCACTCCCTCCCACGCTTTTGCTTCTCCCCGGACTCGCGGCCCTGACTCCCGCTCCTATCGCTTCCTCCCTCCATTTCTCTTTCTCTATCCGTCCCCCCCATCTCTACGCTATAAATCTGGTTGCTCAGACGCGGAGTGGCCTTCACACGGCTTTACTCTAATGCCCTGGAAACACAAATACACTCACACACAGCACGAACACACACACAGGTCTTGTTCATCAAGAGTAGCCACGGCACAGGCTATGTGCATGTGACTGATCATTTGTCAGACACTGCGTTTCATGAGTCACGCTTACTCGGCACAAATCTGTCATGTCTCCCTCCCACTTCAGACTAGAAACAATCTCAAACACACACTTTGCAAACACACACACACACAAATATATGTGGTCAATATTTCAGTCTTCCCACAAGCCCCTTTTTCATGTCAATCGACAAAAAACATAATTGGCTTTCTAAAAAACTCCGATAGCACAGCCTGCACTAAAGGGTGTGTGTGTGTGTGTGTGTGCATGTGCATGTGCGTGTGCGTGCGCGTGTGTGTGTGTGTGTGTCAGTCTGTGCATGTGGGCGTTCCTGTGCAAACACACCTTTACGGATCTCATCTCTGATCTGTGACTCCATCTCCTCCATTTGCAGCAGTGTTTTCTGCCAGTAGCGCTCTGCCCTCCGGCTCTTCGTGCAGTACACTACAAGGGCTGGGAAAAATAAAATGCAGTTGTATTATGTTTTCATCCCGAGGACCGTTATCCACACTGACAGCGTCAAGTAAACAAGACAGTAATCTGTTAGATCAAAGGGATTTAAAGTTTTCTGAAATGACACACAGGAATAATTTTTATATCACCTTTTGTCAGCCTGTGAAGAAAATGTACATGAATGTATTTGTGATCACGTCAGTAAAAATGTTGCTTGTATATCTATAAATAACAGTTATGCACATGTTATTTCAGGAGTTCATTTGCATACAACATCTAACCCTAATGTGGCTTCTGTGAATATCTGCAGACAGCTGATTTATAGCAGGATACTGTATGACAATCCACCATAACACCAATTTTCACCCATACACCTGCCCTGCACACACGAGGAATGCAGAATACGCACACACAGACACACATCAGCACACACACAGAGCGGACAGGGAGAGGAACAGTAGGGTCTTTGTGCTTCGGAAACTGAAGAGGGATGAATCAAGTGCGGGACACTCTGACCCCCAAATTCCTTTGATCTGTTCCACATCTGCAGCATCCATCGCTACAGCAGGCACACATCCATCATCTGCTGGAGAGCGTGTGTACATAACCTACCCACAGTGCACAGCAGCAGCAGCACGCAGCACACCACAATGGACACCACGATGGCCAGCTCGCTGCCTCCGAGCTGCACTATGGCGATGGTGTGACGAAAGTTCCCCACTTGCACCTAGAAAGAGAAAAAGGAACAACACAGGACAGTGGAGTGAGCGCCTCTTCTGATTATGTTATCGCTTTAATATTACCGTCAGCCAGTGGAACAGGTAAACAAGACTAAGTTGCTTGGCATTGTTCTTGATTGTGGTTTACGGTGGACAAAGCAAATAGACAGTATCGTAACTAAAATGGAAAGGTGACAAGAAAATGTACAAAGTATGTAACACCAACCACTTTGAAACAAGTCTCTGGTTTTGTCACATCTTGAGTACTGTCCGGTCATATGGTCATCAGCAGCAAAAACACATATACAGAAATGACAAATAGCTCAAAACAAGGCTGCCAGACAGACTAGCTCTCCACTGTTCGAAGGGCACTCATATTGGAGTTATGCATATAAACCTATCATGGCTTCCGGTTGAGAAACGTTTCTAAAAAGTGTCCAATTTAGCAAAAGACCACTGTATTTTTATGATCAAATAGTTTACACAAGAGATGAGCATGACCATAAGACTAGACAAGCTACATCAGGCCATCTACTGGCACCTAAACCCAGGACCAATCTTCTGAAATCTTCTGTGTCTTATAGAGCTATAATGGAATGGAACTCATTGCCAAACTACCTCGCTGAAATAGAGTCCAGAGCCTCTTTCAAGAAGAGATTGAAGGGCCATCTACAAATGACCATGTACCCTTGTGAGCTGTGAACCCTAATTGAATTTGATCTCATGCTTTGTACTGGTAGGTGTCTAGTGCACTCATCCTTGGCTGAGATTGATATTGAAAGTGGATGAGATTGTTGATGATGTTGGAAGTTGTTGATGATATGATGATTCTTAGAATTATCTTGACATCCTAGTGTTTTTCTCATCATGTCCAATTATTTTATCTTATTTTCATACATCTTTTATTTGATCATAGTTAAAGTAGTAGTGGTGTATTGGTGTGCAACCCATACAGATTCCATTCAACCATTGCAGCGGGGAACATGTTTAAAACATAACATAAAATCATACATTTGATTTAAGTCGTAGACAAAATATTCTGTCTCTTCTCCTAAGACTAATTAATATAAATATACCACTTAAGGCTGCCTTGCTTACACGCAATCTGAGACTTGTATGATCATCCAGTTAGAAGAAGTCTTAAGGGATGAAGAGCATCTCAATTCAGCGCATAAAACATAATTTAATCAGCAATAAAACTCACTCATGTAATGTAGCATATCTTCTTGAGAAGGAACATTAAACCTAATGTAACTACAGCTACTTGTAGTGTACCTTAAAATGCTTTTATGTATACACATACTATCTTAATATACTTTATTATTTATGTATATTTATTGATATACATTTGTATTATAAGATATTTGGTTGTCTATGTTTCACTTAATAGTTTTTCTTTTTAGAATATATTTGGATTTGTTATCATTATGGACCATTATTCCAAGTCATTAACACAATAGACTACAACATGTTTCAGCTTCGGCACAAGTCTGAGGAAATAAAGGAAAGAGGGAAAAAAGCATTTCATCTTTAAAATCTGCAACTGTTAAATACCTCCCTGGATACTTGGTTGGAGTCCAATATAATCCTTTGTTGTCTTTGTTCTTAATTTATTCAGCATTACACTATTGTAAATCTTGTACATCTGCTATGTGGCAATACTCTCATTATTATTATTATTATTATTATAATAATAAAGCAAATTTGATTTTGAAAAACAGAGACAAAGACAGAGGGAGAACAAGGAGGAGCAGTAATGAGCAGAGAATGCATTAAATATGTTCTCTGTAATACAGAACAATCATACCTGCAATATATCATGGGAAGCTGTTAATGGGAACACAAATAACTAAACAAATAAACACAGACACATCGTTTTTTTCATGGGCACAGGTGCAGACACAGAAATAAATTGCAGAGTGTAGATTTAGAAAAATGGCCTCTCGCTGCAACGAGCTGTAGGAGTCATCCAGTTCAGAGCAACCCAGATGTGACAAGAAAAGGACTTGCACTTCTGCCTTCTGATTAGTCAGCAGGGTCTCTGTGGTCCCTCCTCACATCCTTCCCTTTCCTGCCACAATCCGAGCATACTTCATCAAAAGAGCCTCAGATAAAAAGCCTCCAATCCTCAAACCAAATCCCTCATACGCTGGTCTTACTCTGAGGGGGAATCTGGCTCAAAAGGCTCTCTCCTGCTTTTTTCTCAATTCATCTTCCTCCTTCTGGTCCAGAAATGTATTTACCCAGACCAGCGCGAGAAGGCGACTGCAATAGCCATGCCTGGTGTAATGGAGGGGAAAATGCCATTGTTCCATGTTCCTGTTTTGCTCAGGGTACAAAAACACTGCTTCCCCACATCCACTTCTGCTGCTCAGCTCCACTTCAGAGCCAAGCTAAACACAGGCGTGTAAAAATAGATGTGCAACAGAAGGTAAGTGAAGAAACATAAATGGCCATAAGCCACGCAACGGCCCTACATATACAGTATGCATTTATACAAATGGGCTGACACAAGGGGAAAACGTATGTTGTTTATGCCTCTGTCGAATGTGCACACAAATCATTCTCACTCCTCACACGCAGGCAGCCCACCCATTTGTGTTATGACATCTCATTTGACCCCTGCCCTCGCTTTTATGTCTTCGCTAATTGCATGTGTTTATTCTCAGACATCCTGAGAGGCAGACAGGGTTGGGTGGGGATGACAATGAGCCACAGGTACACGAGGAGAGAGAGGGGGTAGGGGGGATAAAAGAGCTTTCCAGCTATTTCTGTGTCAAAGTGGGGATACAGTACGTTTTCTTACAGTGCAACTCAACTTGCCTAAAAGAGATGGAGTAATATGTTTCTGAGCTATTTCGGCGAACCACTCTCAGTCCGTATTTAAATATAGATGAACGCCCACTTAATAAAGCCCTATCGGGACAGACAACAACAGATGGGAGACATGCCTAGACAAAGAGAGAGTCTGATTTTATCAAGACTGAAGTGTTCAACCTAGACTTCATTAGGTCCTTTAATTGAGATAGAGGGAACTCGAAGACGAAACAAAAACAGAAGCGAGGAGATCATCGATGAATCAGAGGACTTGCTGTGAGCGGATAGGCTTTGTGAGATAGACGATTATAGACAGGCTGATAAGGGATTGAAGAGATAAAGGGTATGAGGTAAACATTTAATTGTTCGACTGTGGCATTGTGGCGCTAAGTGAAGGCTCACCACTGACTGCTGATTCATGGAGGCAGGCTCAGAGACTACAAACCATTCATAATGCACACTTGTGACTGACAGTGCATGGTAGAGCGGATCAAATCTGTTTCAATGAACATCACAGATGGTCTGAAATTCTGATAAAATGTTTGGCTTACGAGTACTGTGTGACAGATGGGTGATATCCTTAAATTATCAGGGTCTAAGCAGCAATATTTCCAACACTACAGTAGCTTGCGTGTTTATTTTTTATTTTATTGTGGTGTCTCACATGTTTGCATACTTACAGTGACAGGGAGCTCGTTCTCGTTGGAGCTCAGCAGCCCATTGATGGTGCAGTGGAACAGCTGGTCGTTGTGGAAGCTGATGTTACAGGGATAAGAGCCAATCATCACTGAGTATTCCTCCGGCATCAGCTCCAGATCGCTCGGTCCTTTCTGTGCCAGAAACGAACAAAACAGCCGTCAGCCGGTCAGTGGAGAGAGACTAGAGGGGCCTGGTTTGAACAGGCACAGATAACATACATGAAGGCCACAGCGGCTCACAACCTCACATACATGCAGACACAAAAACATTCTCGTATCCACACAAACAGAGAAACCGAGCTGCGGCAGGCCTGTCATGCAGCTGTCACACAGAGGAAGCCAGCAGAAAAAATCCTCTAGTTTGGGCTCGAGTTCAGCTTAAAGCAGCAAACATTCCCGCTGCCTCTCCTACATGGCCAAGCAAGTTTCTACATACAAACCCGCTGACAGTCATCCCTGCGTCTGCCCAAAATAACATTCTCAGGGCCTTTACAGAAGTCTGTTGGTGTAAGCCTTTTTTAATCCAACTCTGTCCTGTTGCAATCCAAGCCCGACCTCACACTGCTAACGTCTTCTCCACGACCACTCAGCCAGGCAAACAGAAACAATGATCCAAATGTTTTTTATGTATTCTGTGTAGTGATGTAACCAGGGGTTATCTCAGCTTAGAGTTGGAGACTGTAACAGAAAGCCTCTGGGACTTAGAGTATGAAAGATCTTTACCAGGCTGGGAGGGTATAATGAAAGATACTTTCAAGTTGCATCATTAAAAACTGTAGCACCCAGTGTTTTTGGAGCACTAGTAGGGACGAACGTTCAGGATATCACTGCTTCTAAAAGACGTTATATCCTAAAAGCTGTAAAAATGCACCGCTAGCTGAATCTAGAGTTATTTTGCTTATTCTGTTCAAGTAAATAAGCCGTACACCAAATATGTGGGAGATAGGGTTAAAGAAAATGATGGTGTGCTTGCTCTATAGGCCCATAGATGCAGAACATGGCATCCCTCCTTTCTATTTATTTATGTATTTATAGTAAACTCTTATGGATATTAATTTTACAATTAATCTTAATTCTTTTCTTTAAATACAAAATTAAAAGCTGACTACTCTTGTTTCTTGTCATATCAAACTTGTTTTTAGGGGTGTCACACAATTTATACACCTCTGAAGTTAACTTTGAATGTACCGTGTTATTATTATTATTATATCGGAGTGAAGCCAAAGAAATGCAAAAAAAATACCCAATGTGTATGAAAATGTTATTTTCCTTTGATATACAAATGACGAGTGAGGAAGCCTGTGCGTGCGGCTGTGTGTGTGTGTGTGTGTGTGTGTGTGTGTGTGTGTGTGTGTGTGTGTGTGTGTGTGTGTGTGTGTGTGTGTGTGTGTGTGTGTGTGTGTGTGTGTGTGTGTGTGTGTGTGTGTGTGTGTGTGTGTGTGTGTTTATCCCCAGTGTGCTTCCTTGCTTTGATTACACCCTCAGGGCCCTGTCCTGTCCCCACTGCAGGATGCCACCCCCTGGGTCTCTGTCAACAAATGCTTCCTAACTCAGACAAAACACTTGCACTACCCACACACGCACACACACACAAACATTGCTCATACATGCATATGGGCACAAAGTGCAACCCATAATCAAACTGAATATGTTGGAGCATATTGTAAATCATAATGTATACATCAAAACATTTTCCAAATTAAACTCATTTAACCAAAACAATGGATTCTGAAGGCCAAAACAGGATGAAAGCAAACAAAATCCACCCACATTCCAGCATGGGTCCTTAATATAGGATCTGGCTGACTAACAAGCTCCCTATTAAACAAACACACACAATCTTCCTCCCTCCTTCAGGTCAACCACAAGTGGAATCCACCTTCCTAAAGAAAACAGGAAACAACAGCCGACAAGTCGTCATTGTAGACAGGCTGAGGCAGCGATTCCTGCAGGGGCCTCATCCTGATCCTCACAAACACATCAAGAGGAAGCTGAATTCAAACGTCCCTGTCTGTACTGTTAGCGTTTGAATGTCATACGGTGTCACAGCCTGCAGCCTGTTGGGGTGACGAATCCATGCAGACAGGTGCTCAGATCAACCAGGCCACGGGAACATGGGACCTCCTACAGAGCTGCCACTGCACCCTCCCCCCCTCTCCGACCCCCGACTGAAATCAACACGTCTCAGCGGACGGGGTCTTTGATGTGTTTTATGTGCCTCTGGTTTAAGTGAATATTAATAAAAGGAACGCTCAGGCTTGTCTGCTCTTCACAGTGGGCGCAGGCAGTTTACAGGAGTGCCGCTTTTGGAGCCAAGAAACCTTAAGAGAATACCATCGCTTGTTCTGTGTAGTATTTCCAAAAGGAGTGTTAGAAGCAGAGATTGTCAAAGCTGGTGTTTTCACTGATACTCCTTTTAAGTCTGACCGTTCTCAATAAATATAAAATGTAGACTATTCTGTGTTTTCATCAGATTTCAAGCCATGTTAGCTGTGTTGATGGCAATGGCAGTTAGTGGCCAATTGGTCCATCTCTTTGGCCCTTACTGAAATATCTCACAAAATGAGTTAGTTAGTTGTTCAGACATTGAAGGCATTCATGGCCCCCAGAGGATGTATCCTCCTTTGGCGATCCCCTGACTCTATAAGGTCAGCATTTTTGTATTTTTAGGGAAATGTCACAACAACGGCAGACAATATTTTGTGCAGAATTTCATGTTCTACTCAGGATAAATGGCTCTGTTTAAACTCCTCGATTTTTGTTTATCTCGAGCAATTACTTTTTTGTCTAAAACTTTGGAGTCCAACCAAATACCTGCAACCTTAATGAAATTCCCATAAACCTCAGATGAATCTTGTGTTTAATGCAAGTTATCAAATGTTAGCATGCTAAGCAGGCAAACCAGTATGGTCAACATTACCTGCTAAAGAATCTATAGATTGTTTTCAGGATAATTTGTGATCCAACCCTAAAACCATTGCAAACTATTGCTGCACACAATATATAGTATATGAAATAAAACCCAAACTTAGAGGTTAACAACATTGTCTCAAACACAAACATTTGATAAGAGCATTGGGCTCGACTTTCAGGAAGCCAACATAACAATGAAGCACTAATCTTGACTTCCTGTCTCTGCAGGGTCACTCACGTTGATGATGAGTGTCAGTGGCTCTCCTGGGTGGTGTTTAATCAGCTTCTCCTTGCTGGCAGTGAAGAACTGGGGGTCTTCAACGTACTCCAACGGGAAGTGACCTTTATGAGGCTCCCCATCCTCTTCATCGCTATCAAAGGTGAAGGGGTTGTCGCCCGTGTAGAGGACTCCGTTCAAGATAAACTGCGTGGTGGTCTGCTGGGACTGGCTGGATGCCGGGGAGGGGCAGGTGATTGTGAAGGGAGAGACCACTGAGCAGCGCTGAAGAAGTACCAGAGGAGACAAAGTAGCTTAAAATGGATTTCATGGTTCATGTCATTATCTGTAACATAATTAACTTTAAACTGTCAATAGGTGCTTCTCTCTTGTGGGAATAGTTTTACAACTATTAATAACACGCTTATTCACTAAAATTCACTCTACCATTGACATTTTATATCTTGCTCGCGGGATTTATGGGGCTATTGTTGCATATATTCCTCTATATTTATAGGTTGGTAAAAAATCTGTTGATTACTTACTTTTTCTCCAATTTCCATCACCTCCATGTTGACACTCTGCACCAGATCAAAACCCTGACCCGTCACTGTGATGATCCTGCCTCCACTGTGGCACACACACACAAAAACACACATTCACATACACACAGAGATACGGACAGAGCGTCACATCTCAGCCTTGACAAAAATGTGTCAAATTCACAATGGTATGCAAATACTTTTGGGACACGGTACCAAAATAGGAGACAGACAGAACCAGATAATAATGCAAAACAGTTTGACTGTAGTGCAAATCCGCACACATGTCATCAAAGACATGCCGCTATGCTGTCACATGCACACTGTGCTATTTAGAACACAATAGGGAGAAAACGCTGCACATCAGGACGACATTACAGTAATGACTTAAGTCAGCGACTCTGGGAGGGGAACTGCTGTCCTCCAGCTTGAGATGTTCGAGGCATCTTGGCTGTGATACTGGTGATGTGTGTAGCAGACCACCTACCTGAGGTAGCTCTTTTTGGGGTGGATGAAGCTGATGGTGGGGTTCTTCTGGTAGGTGTAGGAGGTGCTCAGCTCTGCACTTTGACAGGGAAGGTTTTCAAACTCCACACACACTGCAACTGACTCAGTGTGTGCCTGTAAGGCCGGAGGCATGGTGCACTCAATGGTTTCATCTGTTTTGCTAAAAAAGAATGAGGTAGACATCATGACCACACATCGTAAAATGTCTACAAGTGCTCAAAACTCCCAAAAATTTCACTTAGGATAAAAGATGTATTTATTGCAGTTATAACAGACTTTCATAAATATGGTTTGTCATGACCAAATGACTATAAGCAGAGCCGAAAAATGCAAACTTGACACTTGGACTGCAGTCTAACTTGTGTAAAAAGGGTTTTAATTTGCCCCAACTAAGGAGCAATGTTACATTTCTAAGACTTTAAATAAAAACACTTTTAAGTCTCAAGTTTTGAACTGGTAATATCCTCAACCACATTTATAACAAACTTTCATGCAAGCCTTGCAAAGCCACACAGCACAGAATATGTAATATTAGTTATATGCATGTGCAGCACTTTAAAGCATCATTAAATAACACGTCACTTTTTCATTTAAGGCCTCTGACAGACTTGATACTAAAAAAATAAACCACAACAAAATACAACATCATATAATTAGTTCTCACTCTGTGATGGTACACTCCAGTGTGTTGTTGACCTTGACTCTGACCTGAGAGCCAATGTCCAGGTTTTCCCCGCTGATGATGACTATAGTTCCTCCCGCTCGGGAGCCCTTCGTTGGCTCCAAGGACTGCAGTTTTGGGATCTGAATACAGACGAGAGATACACATATCTAAACAACAAATCAAATGTACCACTAAACATCTGACAGTCACCCGAAAAGACAGGCTTACTGAAACTGTATTTTGTGCTCTATGATGCTTTTCTTGACACCAAATAAAATATTTTCTCCTCCATTGAGGTTGAAACATATTTTCTTCGGAGATTGACTGAGACAGCTGCTGACTATAACAGTAAATTAGTGAAGAAAACTGTGAAGACAGCCCACGTTGCAATATGTTAAAGTGTTGCTGAAGCCAACAGGCCTGTGGGGTAGTGCTTGCAGGACAGATATACTAAGAGGCAATAATGCACATGCAAAGACATATATACATGCACATACACACACATACACACAATGCTCCTGGGGCAAAGATTAATATCTCTGTCCAGCTCTGCAGATACTAGCATCAGCAGTCCTGCTCTTTCGGAACTTTTTCTATCCCCGACATGAACCTCCCCTCCAGGGAAACTTCTTATCATCACTGACAGGATCCACTTCCTTAGTGTGCAAGGATGGAGAAGGCCTATTGTATGTTTGTGTGTCAAAGTGGGCGTAAGGAGGCAGATGTTTCCGTCGAAAAGTTTGAGGAAGGAGATTCAGTAGAGGTACATATCCTGTCTCCAAAACTGTTTTCCCTTTCTCCCACATCTTCCCCTCGACGTGCATCAGTAAAAACCTCTCACACTCTGATCATCTCGGAGATGGATAAGGAAACCTGAGAAGAGTTCCCACAACATCACGGAGTAATGTTTGTTGTTCTGGATTTGTTTCATCCTCTTATTATCAAGAGGGGCTTCAAGATCAGGGTTATTTCTCTGTGGGATGACTCACAGGGAGAGCTGCTCTAAGAAGCCGCTGAAATGATAGACCGTTCCAGCACTAAATTATGAAGTGCTTTGTCTACAAACAAAAAGAAACAAGGGGCTTACATGGGTATTTCCAATGACTAAATACTCCAAATCCAATGGGAAACTGTGTGGGTCGAGGTCAATTTACACAATGCTGGCCAGCTCGCTTCGACCAGTGATGAATTCAGAGCAAAGGGACATTCCAACAATCGCCATATTTGTTTTTGCTGGCAGCGAGTGCAGAATGACAATGGTGCTTAGTTGCAGTTCGGATGAACGTTTGAAGCTTCCCACACACTCGCATTCTTCAGTATCATAAAATGCATCTGTTAACACTCAACTGACACACTTGAAGAGGCTTTCCCAGTGGGGAACAAGAGAGCGTAGAAGAAGAAGAATGTGAAGGGAGAGACGGACAGAATAGAAAGCAGAAATCAGCAGGAGGGTATATATCTGGAGAATACTCACTAAGTACGAGAAGCTCTCCTTTGACGGTCCAATCCCACTTTGGTCCACATCCACTTCGACAATATCTGTCCTCTCATGTGAAGACTGTCCAGTGACACACACCATCCTGAACAAATTCAAAAAAAGGGTCATCCTCCTTGTTTAGCTGTCATCATAATGAGAGAAAAAAAATGTGATGATAATGGATGAGAACACTGAAATAAATGAGTTTATAATTGTAATCTAATAAACTAATAAAAAAAAGACAACATTGGAAAGTGAGGGGAAACAATATAAAGATGAAGAGATCTTGATCATGACAGCCATACAAAGACTTGTAATTAATTTCGGAGGACGGTGGTTATGAAGTAATTCATCAGACCGTATTTACACATGGAATCCAATAAAGCCTTGTTATATCAGATATTAGGCGATATAAGGTTAAAGCTCCTCACACCAGATGTGTCCAACCACAGAGGAGATTAAGGGGCTGCTGAGGCTTGTTCGCTCGCCTCCTGGCTGTGATTAAGCCGTGTGTCCTCAGTGCACGCTCTACAGGGACGTCTCATATTAATGACGCTGAGGTGAAGCGAGGCACAGGGATCTACTTTTCTGGGGCCTCACTGGAATAAATGTTCTGTGGGGGAAACACAACCTTTATCACCAGCTCCTCCAGCTAGACAACCTGTAGGTTTATTTAGTCAGGTGCCTGGCGCTACAGTGGTTTTAAATCTCAGCGAGCGATTGCATGATTGACAGAGGAATTGTGGGGAATTTACATAAGCAGAGGAGCTGTGCTTTATGTAGGAGGACCTGGCAGGACACACGGTGAGACGAGGCTGGGCCGGACAGATTGGGGCTTGGCTGAGGTCAGGCTGTTGAGTGTGAGACCAGGGCTGGCTCAGAAAGCTACATCTGAGTGTGTTTTTAAATGTCAGGCCACCACTGCTGCTTGTAATGAGCCCACTTAAATCATGGCTTTCCTTTATAAGCTTGAATATTCCAAAACAACCTGCAGTACGAGCCATCTGTTGATAGCAATGTCCACATTTGTGCTCATTAATTACAGCAGCGTCAGGTAAACAGTGTCATTACAATCAAATTACAGTACTGTCAGTTACATGCCATGAGGGCAGATGTGCACCTGTTTGAAGAACAAACATCATTCCACATGCTCTGACTTAGAGAATAAAGAAAAGACAAATAAAATGAGACATGAGTAGATTAGAGAACTTGAAGTCTGAATCTGACTGAAAGCTGTGGGATTGCTCCAGGCCAAAACTGGATTCAGGTTGGTAATCAAACTCCTATCAGACAAAGACATCACATCATATGATATCTGCTATTGAACCATGATGCTCAGGATTATTCTGTTTTAGAAAAAAAGACAAATATAATGCCAGTATATCTTGTACAGATAAAGAAAGTCTTAGGTGTGAGGAATTCAGCCTGTAGCATATTAACAGTACACAGACATGGGAGTGTTAGGGTTTCTTCAAGGTTAAGTTAAACTTATGACTGTTCAAGAAATGTTAATACCATGTGCAATGCAGTTTATTATGTCTCACAAACCACTTAAGTATGAAGAACACCCACTACGGACAGCATGGTCTTAGTATTATTTGTGAATATATCAATTCGTTTTTAATAGTTCCCTGGAAATAGTGCAGTTATTTTTTATTATCGATTCTCTGGACAATTATTTTCCCCATTCATATTTTGATACATAAAATGTCCAAAAGTAGTGAAACATTTCCATCCCATGTTCACAGTCCAAGGTGACTTTCTCAGATGTCATGTTTTGTTCATTAACGATAATGGAAAACAGAGAAATCCAGAAAATCCTCACATTGGAACCAGAAGTTAGTAGCATGTTGTTAAAAAAAGGGTAAATTATTAAGAGAAAGATGCCAATTAACTTAATTGATGATTGTTGCAGATCTACCTGTAGTGTATAACAATTATGTCTAATGACAGATTACTGAAATAAACATGACCTGGAAAAGTGTCTGAAAAATGTAAGATAGATTAATCAACAAAGAATGATTAATGAGTTAAAGTTAATTTAAGTGTCTGCTAAATCCAAAAATTGTTGTTATGAGAGGTTGAGAGGCACAGTCTTCTACAAATATTCCACTTTTAGTTTATAGGTGTGTGACATCACCCATTCAGATTCGAAGACAAACAAAAAAGCCTTGTAAATGAAATGTAATACTTTTTATTACCTTATGTCGTTTTGTGAGAAAACTGAATTCCATGTTTTTATGATGTTTGCAGACCTGCAGTCACCCTGTGTGTGTGTGTGTGTGTGTGTGTGTGTGTGTGTGTGTGTGTGTGTGTGTGTGTGTGTGTGTGTGTGTGTGTGTGTGTGTGTGTGTGCACGTGTGCATGTGTATGTATGTGTGTGTGTGTGTGTGTGTGTGTGTGTGTGTGTGTGTGTGTGTGTGTGTGTGTGTGTGTGTGTGTGTGTGTGTGTGTGTGTGTGTGTGTGTGTGTGTGTGTGTGTGTGTGATGTTGATGCAGTGTGATCACAGTCAGAGGACATGCAGGCTCCCTGAGCAGACAGAGCCAGGCTGACCCCTGCTTCACATTCCAGTAGCGCTTACTGCGACTATATTATGGGCTCCAGACACCAATGTGTTGTCTAGTTTTAAAGATGTCTCTGATCATTTCCCTTGAGTGAATGATGAGGATCTTCAACAATCAACTCTGAGAGTGTTTGGCTGATAAGTGTTGTCGGCTAAATAGACAGGGCGAGGGCCACTCAAGGCTCATATGAAAGTGATAAAGAGGGCAGCGTGAAGGACCTCCGTCAAAAACCTAGAGGAGTACTCCAGTAAATGAGGTGTGCCGAGGATGACTCTGTCATTAATTTAAATGTTGACACCTAGTGAGTGGAGCACGCTCTCTCTAGTGCTGCACATTTTCCTTGTGGCACACAGCTGTGAACTTTCACCTCTCAGCACACGAGCAGACACCTGTCTCAACAGCCCTGCTGAATGAGGTCACATATGCCAGTGTGCGTGTGTGTGTGCAGGCTAATGTGTGTGTGGCATTTCTGTAGGGTCTATTTTGAATTTGAGATCTTCTGAGGGAGGACATTTTTGTGAATAATTTTAAGCAGCCTTTTCATCTTTGGGCATATTTATCGATGTGGTAAGAATAGGTCGGTTTTTAATAAATAAGTTCCCCTAATGAGTTTCCCTCCCACACACTGAGAGCCTGAAACACCTTGATTGGACTCCTTAGTTTGTAATACATAACATAGTGACATCACTATGTAACACTCGCACTTTTATTAGCTAGCGCTCCAACGCATTGTATGTGATAAGCTAAGGGGTGGGACATCTCTTAGCGGTTGACCAATCACAACAGAGCCGGCCAGCTAACCAATCAGAGCAGACTGGGCTCTGGTTTCAGACTGAGGGTGAAAAGAGGTGCTGCAGGCAGTATGAGTAAAAAAATACCTTTTCAACATTTAAAAACAAAACAAGTCACAGTAGAGGCACAAAATACAAATATGAACCTGGACATTAGCATCTTTTGATGTTATGGTTGAATGTAAAGGCTAAAGGTTGAGGGAATGAGATGGCATCACATCTTATCAAATCAGCAGGAGGCCCCAACAAGGATAGAAAATGTAAAGCTGTACGTGCAAGTCAAATGTGCTGACATTGTCAGATGCACTAACGTGTTATGATTTGTCACAGCCACATACAGCAAGAATATTCTCTGCTGTCATAACAACCATCCTCAGGATCCAATGAGGAATGAGGACAGGAGATGAGAACACTCCTGGACGTGAAATGCGATTCGCTGTTTTCAACATGTGCAGGTTTTCGGGGAATGTGTCAGGCTGCTGGAGTGACAGGTGGGACCCGCAGGTCACCCTCCAACTGGTCTTAATACAATGATCAGCTTCAGCGGAGCAAGACCAGATAAACACTTCCATTCAGGCAACATTACAGATACTGAAAGGAAGTTTGGGTGCAACTGTAGAGTTATCGACTTCCACAGAGCTCGGTGGTGCCGGTGTCAAAGTGGGGTCCTGCTGTCGCCATGGTGACAGTGTGATGGTCCCTGAGCTACGGAAGAATGGCGACGGAGTCGTTTCAAATGAGAAGCGTGCTGCATAATAATATTTGTTTTTGAATAAAATTAGTCTCATGAATACATGTAAACTAAACCATGCAGGGATTGTTGCACTCTAGTTTTGAGACTGGTGGACACGCTAATGATCAAAGATGGGTATTTGCAAGAGGAAGTTTAGTAACTCTCATTTATTTATTTGTTGCACCCTGACCAAAGATAGAAGTTATGCTTTCTTATTGCCTCCATTCCCAAATTGGACACCTTTATCACCCAGAATGCAACTTAAGTCCCGCCAGTATGATTGGCAGTATAATAAAACATTTATTGAAGACTTGTAAACAGACAGTATTGTGTGTTTAATTTAGTTTGACTTTAAATACACTGTAAAGCTGTTATTATAGTGATGGATATTTTAGGTCTCGAACTTTTTAATGCATGGTTACCTTTCAGGTTTTTCCCTGCAGATAGAGCCTTCTAGTGGACCTCTATCCATTAAATGTAATGAGTCGTGTGTGTCTCAGAGTACTGTCTGGTTTCACTCTGTTCAGGACTGATCTGTACATGCCTGGATTTCTTTGAGGTATATTGACTGTGACAAATCTTTCCATTACTTGATCTGCCCGTCGTGCACCTGACCATTCACCTTCCTGAGAGCATGTCAAGTTACCATGACAACCGGTAATTGTTAGCTGTCAAATAAGCACACTTCATTGCCGCACAGTGACTTATTTTAGCAGGGTTAAATATATAAATATAAGTTGCTATAATGAATAGGACAATCGGTTGTTTCTTCCATTGTGTCATACTGACAATGTAGATTATATAAAACGTAATTAAATAAGCACAAGGGGGAGAAGTGTCTGTACAGCAAACACTTCAGTTGACATAAAACATGCACATTCGTGAATCATTATTGAAGCCATATGTTAGAATACTTACTCCACAGAGACGGTGTAGAGCTCAGGCAGGAGAATACATGGCACATCTCCAATAGAGACCTTTACTGCTGCCGCCCTCCGGCCCAGGTTTCTGCCCTGTACTGTCAGCAGGGTGCCTCCCTCCACTGGACCCCTCAGGGGAGAGATCTGACAAAGACAAAGTGAGGCCATGAACAAGGGGAAGGAAAACCCTGTGAAAAGCCTGTGATATGCACCATAAATGATAGCTCATAAGTAGATCACATCCCTTAAAGATGTTTCCACTGATGACGGTTGATAATGATCATGACAGAGAATTAAGAGAATATAAATGCTGTCATTGATGCTGACATGGAGGGTGGCACACAGAGAGATAAGGTAAGTGGCTTGTTTAAGTGTTCTTCAGCTGAAGACTGAGATCTAAAAGAATAGACACGTGATTTAGGTGTACACACACACACACACACACACACACACACACACACACACACACACACACACACACACACACACACACACACACACACACACACACACACACACACACACACACACACACACACACACACACACACACACACACACACACACACACACAAAGCAGGCTCTTAAATGTGCCTGTCTGAGACTCTTCAGCCTCTAATCCTCTACAGCACATGCAAATAAAGAGCAGCCTAAGAGCCCCCTTCACATCCCACAAGAGACAGACAGAGTGAGAGAGAAAGGGCTGTAGAGGCGAGGTGGAGAGCACGGCAGAAAGGTGGATGAGTGGGGAGGCAATTTAGGGAACTGAGTGTCGAGAGGAGAGTGAATGCTGATGGTGGTGGTGAGAGAGCAAAGCCTTAACAGGGGAATTAATGCACAGTGCTTTTCCCTTTCATCTGTTTTTTTACTCCGTGTCTGTTCTGTCAAATTCCTTAGTCCCATTTCTGCTGTTGTTCAGAGGCATGTTCTCATGCATCATTTCAGCCCTTGCCTTTGGTCTCTTAACTTTCCATTCTATAGCCGTGGAGAGAAGAAAAGAGGACAGTCACCTTTCCAATTACCACAGAAACGCAGCTTCAGATAGCATCGCCAACGCCCAGACAGAAGCAATCAACTCTCATTTTGTCACTGTAGCACAGCAACCCAGCTGCGTGCATGCTTCTCTGAATGACCCCCTGGCACAGCAGAGGTTGGTGTGACCCCGCTGTGTTATTGGCCTGGCTCCAGCTTTATCAGAAGCTAAACCTAGGAATGAAAACAGCTC
The DNA here is from genome assembly GCF_949606895.1 of Notothenia rossii. NCBI lineage: Eukaryota > Metazoa > Chordata > Actinopteri > Perciformes > Nototheniidae > Notothenia > Notothenia rossii. The sequence goes on from NC_136902.1 coordinate 15,828,642, forward strand.
TTCTGTTTGGACTAAGTTAAGGGATAAGGTTTGGTTCTGCATGGAGATAATATAAAAACCACAAGAGTGACAGCGCGGATAAATAAACTATATTTTCCAAACTATAACATTGAGGTGTTTAAGAAAATAAAAGTGTATTACCTTTAATAAAGTGTGAAAACAAACCGATCCATTCGTTGCAGTATGTGTGTGTTACTCAACAGGAAATGATGCCAATGTTTTTGGGGTTATATTACGTTTCTGCCTAGCAAGTGTTACGCCATGCCTACATATATACCAATATATTCTTCATTTGATAAAAACACATTCCTTTGTACACATGTAATGCACACAAACTGTAGTCTGCCAGACAAATGAAAGCACCCAACCTCTCGATGGAGTTATTTATCATCACTATGCGTTTTATAGCACCTATTGTGTCTCTTGTGTGCCATTGAGCATTGACATCAACATCAGCTGGCATGCTGTTCATTTACACCTCTTACAAGTCTGCGAGTATTGATTTACGGCGCCAACTCTGCCAGTACTCCAGGGAGATCACAGGGTGTGAATGTGAAAACAAAATGCACAAGGAATGCTGGAGCTGTGAAACGCATTTGAGGACTAAATTATTCGAAGTATAATATTCAGAGAAAAATATATTCTAAATGCAGATATGCAACCTGAATCCATAGATCTCCTTTATGTTGTTTTTTTGTTTTGTAGAGACCGCAGTGGGGCCGGAGCTTTCATCTTCCTCTCCTCACCCGAGCTTCTCTGGCTCACATAATCAAGGAGGACGTGAGGACAAAAACAGGAAAAGGTTCCTCACTGTACTGCTCCCTTCTCCATCCTCTCTCCCAAACCATTAATGTCTCACCCAGATCCCCCTGTTCTCTAGTTCTTTCATGTAGCGAATAAACTATGTTTGGCAGTTCCTGTTTTGGACGGTGCAGTACCGCTAATCAATGTTTTTTTAAACAGCGAACTAGCCCACACATAACATGAGAATAAAGGGCCTGCGGAGATGATAAATGTTTCCATTGTCTTACGTCACTGCGTTGAATAGAAGGCCTTTTTCACAATTAGGTGGTACGTGGCAAAGTTTAAGCAATAATGAAATCCGCCTCTGTATTATTGATATTTTGGTGCGTGTGACAAAGATTGTATTCGACACTGTGGGTGACGAAAAGCACATTTCATTATCTTAAGGCCCAGATACACCGGCCCGAAATCGGCAGTAAATGGGAGTCGGGCCGAACATGAGCCTGGGCACGCCCTATTCGGAGTGGTGTGCGCCGCACCGTCGGGTCTTTCCTGCCGACCTGACGCCTTTTCTTGCCGATTCGGGAACACCACCGGAAGTCGGACAAAGGGATAACACTGATTGGCTGTTCAGCTAGCGAATCAGTGTATGAGAAGCGTTAACGGAAGTGAGGGAGGTAAACAAATGATTTAAAATGGAAGATGGAACACACACGGACAGCTATTTCACCTCATCGGTTTATAGAGCTCCTGTTCGTTCATGTTTTCAATGGACGAGAGTGAAAATGGAAAGAAAAACGCTATTTGTTGTTTGTTTATATCACGGAGTCTGTTCTTCTTCTCTGTCTTCCGTTTGTTCCGGTTGTTGCCTCTTTTGAATGATGAATACACACTACCGCCGCCTGCTGGTAAGGAGAGTTATTGCCACTCACGCATACGCAGTTAATACGTGCTCGGCTCGGATTTGCGGTGTGTTCCAGTGCGCGAAGTCGGCAAATACGCAGGAGAGTCCGGCGACGCAACAGTCGGTGTCGGCGTTGGCGACTTCTCAGGTGACTGGCCGGTGTATCTGGGCCTTTAGCTGTACACAATCACTATGTCTATATAACAAAGAGCTGCTGCCGTAGTGTGTGTGTGTGTGTGTGTGTGTGAGAAATGTTTAGGGAGAGCAGATTTTTTGCTCCATAAGCTGGAGTACTCAGGCTCAAACCCCTGTGGATTGTAGGGAAACATGGCTGCCAAAGCATTGCATCACACACCCCACAGAGCCGCAGCCCCCACTACCCTCTCTCCAGCCCGCTTGAGAGAAAGAGAGAAAGAGGAAGAGAGAGGACTGCTACAATAGTCTACCCACGCATACGGCTAACTTCAGTCACGTATACAAGTCTCATAAGTTAGCATCCTGTTAGTCACAGTGTGCTGACAGCTACAAAGAATGAGGGATAAGCGGGAATGCTTCAATATGGCCTATTTGGGTGAAATATTTTGTGTGTGTCCGTCTGCTTTGTTTTGCCTGATTGTACTCCTCTGGGCCGGCAGGTTTTATCTGCAGGAAGTTCAGGCCGGCTGGGTATCATGTGAGCCGTACTTCCCATGACCGCCTAGGGTTGCTATGCTGATATAATTCAGCAGTGGCAGAAAAGGCTCGGAGGACGGCTCCAAACACCATCCAATTACAGCTGGACAAACAAATGAATATGATCATGCAAATGAGCTCTATAAACAGTTTAAAGAAAGGCCGTGCCGGTAATCGTGATGACCGTTAGGACGTGACCGCAGTGAGATCCTGTGTTGGATAAACACTCCTCGTGGTCATTGTGGTAGCTCTTTTTGTGGTCATGAATCCAAAACCATTCCTGGTTATTATTTGTTTTCTTTTAGTTTCTGGGATTACTTACACAAACAGCTCTACATATATAACTCCCATAGCCAGTCCACACAGTTTACACTCAAACTGTAGTTACACATGGCAAAAAAGGTGTTCCCATGCCCTTCTGAGTGATTGCAGATTGACTCCCTGTGTCCCCCGAGAGCTGTGGCTAAGTGAGTGTTACTGTTGTTACGCAGTGAACTGCTTTAATGAGACTCTGTTCAAACAGGCAGCTCATACTGGACAGTCAGGGCAGGGGGCACTGCACCATGTGAGTGACCCCATGATTCACCATTTTATGGTTAGAAGATAGTCAACAGAAAGGAGGTGGGAGGAGCAGGAGGATGAATGCAATAATTTGTGTTCTGCGATCATGTGTAACCTGTGATCTTACCTTGTGGATCTCAGGAGCCGGACATTGATCTCTGATTGACTGGCAGTCATCTCTCGGCCTGCAGCTGTTTTCACACCAGCCGCAGAGGTGGCCCTGGTCCTCCCGGCCCCAGCACTGGGAGCAGTCGGAGCTCCCTACTCCACAGTTGTACACTTCCACTAGGGGGAGAGACAGAGAGGCAATTATTATTGTAAGCATTACTGAACTGTGTTTGCCTTGTGTGGTTAACTTAAGCTACTTAGACTTCTACAATTCTTTTCTAGCTTATATAAATCATATGGGCTGCATGTTCTGAATAAACAGCATAAGCATTTGCAGGATGATATATTCATGTCTATAAAAATAAACCAGGAAAAAAAGGAGAGCTAGAGGAGTGGAGGAGAACAAAGCCAGCGAGAAACAGATGATTGTTCATGTTCCAATGTGCCTCCCTGGGAGAAATCCCATTTGTACCACCGCATGTGCCTCTGTGCATGAATGTGTGTGCCTGCATGTGTGTGATAAATTGTGTATGTGTGTCTGTTTAAAAATGTGATGAGTCTGCATGTTATGAACCACCGTCACGTCCTGAACAGTGCAGCGTGTCTGGCAGCGGCCCAGGGCTGTTGTTCACATGATCGACACATGGACAGCGAACAGCACATCTGGGACTGGGAAAGGCGAGGATTGGTTTAGCTACGCTTTAGAAAACATGCCAAGTTCAACATGCGGACCACTTTCATCATCTCACTGTTGTCATGGAGCTTAAATTGTATTATCAACAATAGTTCAGACATGGCTAGTAAGAGGTATTGATAGCACCTCAAATCGCAGCTCCATGTTCTATCATGATTATGTGTAATTAGAGGGTGGCCAAATATGATAGCATGGTAAATTACTAGTTGGCAAATTATGTGTTGTAAAACACAAAGTACTATTATTGCAAGTGAGAGGCAGTCAAACAACGTTTCGTTCCCGTAAGCAATTTTTCATTTTCCTACAGGTTTTAATCAAATCCGCCAATCTCATCAGAAAAAACATTTGTGTACAGGTGAAATGCATTCTGGGAGCAACAGTGGCAGCGATGTCAGATTTTTTCGTGTTTTTGTGGGTTTCTAATTACGCTGCAAATACAGGAGAGCTGAGCAAACAGCTGAAGCGTAACAAATGGGAACTGTATTTTTCATCAGCTTTTTTCTTTTTTTTTTACATGTCAACATAACAAAGTCTTACCTCTCATTGGCTGAGGGCTGTCGACAAAGACATCGTCCCCATTTTCACTGAGGTATCCTTTCCTCCTCAAGTTGAGGTGGTAAACCTGGCTCCTGTGATTAGTGGACAGCTACATGGACAGAGAAGAAGGAGACACAATAACGCTGATTGTGCTGGGCATGTCCTCAGTGTGAACGAGTCATTTTGCATTTATTCCCTCTTACTGTTGCTTCAGATAATAATGGGTTCTTAGTCCACTTATAAACAAAGGTTTAAAATAATTGCGATACAAGTTACAATCAATGATTACATCTAATCTTATCTTAAATTATCTTTAATCAGACATGGATAATAAATAGTTATTTCTGGTGCTTCATTGTCTGTACTTACTGTTACTCCACTGCACTTCACCGTGGAGCTGTTCAGCCAGGTGGCCTCGTACCGCTGCTCTATCCCAAAGTCGCACTCCAGCTCGTCATTCTGTTATATAATGCACATACTTTAAACAATATACAGTATTTGAACAATAACTAGCAGGCAAACTGTGATATCGTACTCTTTTACGAATTAGATAACCGTTGCTTTGGTACCTAAAGCAAGCTTCTGCAAACAAATGCCTTCTAAAACATGTCTGGTAACAATTGACAACTCAGAAAGAGAACCAGGAAACTCAAATAACCCACAATAATTGTCCCTGCCAGGAAAAGATGCAATTCATTCAATATTCATAAACATCTGGACTCCCACACCTCCGCCAGTCATCTGGGAGCCAGAGTAATGAATATGAATTCATTCTTCGTAGAAACCCGAGTTTAACTCAGCCAAGATATGTGAAGGTAAGACCACAAAGAAGCTTAGAAGATAGGTAAGAGCAGCAAAAGGCAATCACTTAAAGAGGAAGAAAAACCTTCGTCTCTGAATCCAGCCGGCTTAAATTGGTCTACTTTTATCACCCTCTCCAGCACTTTGCCTTTTCTCTCTTCCGTTTGACACTAGAGAAGCTTGATTTCTTTGGCTCCTGCAAGGTTATTTTATCCCCGGAAAAACTCCAGCATACCACCCATTAAATGTTCCCTGGACTTATCTTCAGTGTGAGAACTAATAGATACTGGAGGACAAACTTCTAAGCACTTTTCTATCATGTTTTGGTATCAATGTTTATCACAGTTAAGTATACATCATTTTTTTTTTTGGTTTATCCAAAGAAAAGTGTGGGAACCAAATCAAAATTCATCATAAATTCCTCAAGTGACTGGAGATGCTTTTTGGGGAATGACTCCACATTCCCTACTGTGTTGACTCGCCGGCAAGATGAACCCATTATTCAAATAATTTGTATAAACCATCATAATAAAGAGTGGTAGGAATAGCCAGTCACATCCAGGCTGCCCTGAGGAAGTATGTGTGTGCATGAGCATGTGTGTGTCAATTTGTATGTGACTCAATGTCTGTAACCATAGCAACACACTAGAAGAAGGCTCTAAAGGCCACAGGGTTATAGCGTGTGACTGACCACGCCTGGCAACTAGTCAGCTCTGGAATTTCCCCTTATCAGTGAAGCGGGATCAGCGTCTGATTCGCTCAGCGTGGATTAAGAATGAGAATAGATATTTTAAGAAACGGATCTGGAAGGACTTGCCGAGTTTAAAACGAACACAAATTAAATAAAGCTCCTGCCGCGTGTGCTGCCTCAGACCGACTGCTTATTGTACGCTGTGCTGACGAAGACACAACTCAGCGAGTCACAGTTAGATACCGGAGACATGGTGGGCCCACACAGCTGAGCCGTGAGCAACATAAGCATAAAAGATACTCGCTCATTCTTCATGTTCATCTCTGTCTCACAACCACCCAAACTCAGGTTTCGCTCATTCATTGACCCAAATCGCAGCACAAAAATATCCATCTGTGTTTAACTCGGCTTGAAGCAAAAAACACCATATGCTTCTGTTTTATTCCAATCATTTTCACAACATGCATATTGGACATGGTCCAAGTCTAGCTCCATGGTGGGAGGTTGTCTGGCGTACCTCCTGGATGTGGCTGAGGGATAAGGTGAAGTCCTGGGCCATTTCTGAAGGTGATGGAGGAACCTCTGAGGCCACCAGGCTTGGACAGGAAGCCGCATTCTGTCGAGAGGTGGGGTGTCGGGGCAGGACATGTAGGAGTTAAAAAAAACAATGCACACATCCGCAACCCAAAATACCTGTCCTGTTTATCTGGAGGAGGAGGAAATGAGAGGGTAAAGTCTCGCTCTGAGGGAAATAACAATAGCTTCAAATAGAGAGACGATGAGGGATTAGAAAAACAGACCCACCGGACACTGTGATAGGCTCAACAGAACAGGAAAATCCACCCCCTCATCTCCTTTAACCCTCATTAAAAATGTAATGTTTCAAAAGAACCTAACATTTAAATAACTGAAAGTGACTTAAAGTAGAAGCCTCTTGTGGTTTTACATGTTTGTTTTTGTGTATTTCTGGATCTGAAGTCTGGCTAGGATTTATTGCGTTTGCTTAGAAGAATGTGTTTATTGCCTGAATTGTTTAACAGAAGAAGCTCATACTCTTTTCTTAGGGGGTCTTGTGATATAAAAGAGTGTGTTCAACATTTACAGCAATAAAACGCTAGAACAAGACCACTTGACCAGCAGCTGACCACAGGACTGAGTCACATCCTCTCCGCTCTAACTGGGACCAGTACTGTTGTGGACAGTCAGACGCTGCCTGCCCTCTCAGAGCCATAGTCTGCTGGGTGGACGCCTCCTCACACTGGCCATGGGATCTGGCCAGGCCATAAAACGCCAGAGGGGACAGGAATCATATGATGTCTGACTTAACTCTTGTGAAGGGCCCATTGAAGTGTAGAATATGGTCTCAGGAAATAAAGAAAGCAAGTCCCCTTCAAGTATAATCCAAACATTTAACCGTTATTTCACATGGCAGTGTGAATTGAAAATTGAAAATCTGGATGTTGTCAGGAACATGCACTAAGGGCAGGGGTATCTTGGGACCTGTAATTGGTTTCAATGAGGCTACTGCAGTTTGGGAGAATTTTCCCAGTTTCCCAGCCTGGTCTTGTACCCATGCCAAACCTTTTAAACGATGTGATCTGTTTGCTTTTCAGAGTAGTTTACAACCGCATGAGGCTTTACACTGCCAAACATGCATCTACATAATGCATTTGTACAGTCACCTAGATGTATGTCTTTGCTGGCAACACACAGTCTTGACATTTAGCAATAATTCCCTTTCAAAATAGGAACAAAGAGAAGCTACTCTTCCACATGCTGGAATATCACACTTAACTGCCAAAAATGGAAACGTTAGAGGTGTTTCAAAGTGATATATTATACTTTAAGGAGTCTGTTAAACCAGAACGTCCTGAGAGTTTATAGTATTTCTACATACTGTGTTTGAGACTTGTAACCTCACACTGAATTACCACATGATTGCTCTTGCCTAACTCGTCTGGACTCAAATCATTACAGTACACTTGGAGTTGTTGGACAGCAGAGTCTGGATTATGTCTGTGGCTCTGACTAGTGGGATCTTAATATTAAGAGATCCTCCAGGCGTCTGTTTGGTTGATGGTTTAAAGAAAAAGGGAATTACTCACCTCCAGCAGGCTGTGCTTTGACTCATCTTTATTGGAGACGCATAGGTGGTTCTCGGGGTCCCAATAGCACTTCCACCTGGTGCTCAGGCAGCTCAAACACCTGAAAAAAGATGGACACACATACATGGAAAGAGTTGAGAAACAAGGATGGCATTGAGCCAAACAGGGCGTGTTTTCTCCCTCTTGACATGTTCCCATGCAGCCTTTTCCAAAGTTGGATATGTGGCCTATTTTTAGTAGAAAATGAACTGATATGCCGAACTGATTGTGCATCAAAGTTTAGCTTTAATAAAAGGAAGAGATGATTAGTCACAGAAGCAGACATTCATTGCACATTTACAACACAGCCAGCCTGCAGGTCAAACTGGGCCAAATCTGCTGAGATGAAACAACACACATCTCTATAAACACACTGTAACACACCCTTGCTCAATTCAAAAAACATAGGAATGTTTTGATGAAACAGTCTGGTGTTTCCTCATCTTATGAGATATTCATCTCTAACATTTCACCTAAATATTAAGTGTATTATCTTTGGTGTGATTTGGGTGATCTACCTTGTAAGATATGCTATGAGTTACATGGACAGTTCACCACAAAATATAAATGATTCCCGTTACCTTCGTGCTTTTTATCTAAATGATTTTAGTGTGAGGTGTTGAGTGGTGGAGATATCAGCCGTAGGATATGTGTGAGGGTCTTCCAGATAAACTACCTCAACTCCTCCACACACCTCCACTGTACTATATGCATGTGTTTTTCAAGTGTGTGTGTCTGCATAGCCTCCGGGAGCAGACAGATGTCCCACACTAAGTATGATATCGCCTCCAGTGATAGCAGCACTCTGGGGGGGTCTGTGGACTGGGGGGAGTGGAGTGGAATGGTTGTAAGGGGATGCAGAAACGTGTGTGTGTGTGTGCGCATGCGTGTGTGCGTGCATAGTTCTGATTAGAAGCAGAAGGTCCCCTCAAGGCCCTTATCAGCTGAAGCTTTTCTGTTTTCCCTAACTCCCCTTCTGTCCTACTAAAACACCTATATCCAGCTGCACACACACACACCCTAACATAGCACACACACACACACACACTCACTCACTCACTCACTCTCACACGCACGCACACAAACACACACACACACACACAGATGCACACTGTTCACGCAAACTCTCTGCTTGACCTAACACTGACAGTAAATACCCTGTGACACTGCCCACCCCAAGTCATAATGACCACACACACACGCACACACACACTAAATACACAGTCAGGCCCGCACTCTCAGGGCCTCTCAGTGGACACAGCGGTTAAACACACATCCTCAATCATGTCTCTGTCAGAGAGAAATACGTCCAGAAGAAAAGACTCGTTTTCAGGGGGAGCGACAGCGAGAGGCGGAGACAGCTGAGGGGAGGGAGGGAAGAAAGAAAGGAGAAGTGCCAGAACTTGAGACATAGAAAGCAAATATGTGTGTGTGTGTGTGTGTGTGTGTGTGTGTGTGTGTGTGTGTGTGTGTGTGTGTGTGTGTGTGTGTGTGTGTGTGTGTGTGTGTGTGTGTGTGTGTGTGTGTGTGTGTGTGTGTGTGTGTGTGTGTGTGTGTGTGTGTGTGTGTGTGTGTGTGTGTGTGTGTGTGTGTGTGTGTGTGTGTGTGTGTGTGGAGGGCAGGTTATGCGGTTGTCCTACAGCGCTGTTTGGTGAGGCTGGAATGCTATCATCTGGTTGTCATTAAAACTCAGCCTAGTGACCACTTCGACTGGGTCATGGGAGAACTGTCCAAACACTATCTCACACACACAGATACACAAACCTAATCAAACACAGAAACACACGAAAAGTGATTCAATGCAACATTGTTGGATCATAAATAAAGACTTCTCAAACCTCCACCAATGGTAATATTATGCAAAGTGTATTTTAAAAGGGATACTTGTAGACTCTGTAGTGGATGGCATTTCCTAGAAATGCTTGAAACTCACTAATAGGAGGCCAAAATATTCAGAATTTGAGTCAAGCTCCAAAAGGCTGGATCCTACATTTCCTTACATGGTGAAACTTAATCTTTAGATATACTGACATGGAGAGTCTCATATATTTCAACACAGAAAGTGTTAACACTGGTAGTTTCCAAGCTGTATTTGAGATTACCCTGACAACGGCACTTTAAAAGATCAGAGCTAGAGGAGAAATGTTTCCTGAGCCTGAGAATTATTATTTTTGACAACAAAACTGATGGGGCCCTTCAAAAGTTGTGTAGCCGTTCTCCATTTAATTAGATGGGCCTCGGGCGTAAATATAGCTTGGAAAATAAATGGACTTATTAAACTCTGTAGACCTGTAGTTTGCAGTAACTTTTTTTTATAGTCTTTCCTATGAGATATTGATGTCAGGATTCTCACCCATGCATAACATCTTGAGACCAAAAACTTTAAGAAGACAGCTTTAACATATAAAGAAAAAAGTGATGGCACAAACAAAGAGACCCTCCTATCTAGTTTCCTTGCGGAGAAATGGCTCATAAGACTCTCTTTAGGGATTATTAAAAAAAAACAGCTTGAAGTGATTAAAATCAGACAGAGTATAGCAGCTCCGCAGTTTGCAGCTCAATGCTCATCCTGTGAGAATGGCACTTTGCTCATTATCACCTTCAATAAACCACCGTCTAATTTCACACTCCTGATCCTCGCCGCGCACCGAGGCCATGTGCACATATTGGGTTCAGTCTTGCACACATGTACCTGCAACTGCTGTGTTCACACCTCCAGACTGTTTTCAAAAAGTGAACAAAAGGGACACACCCAAACGATTTCAATCTCAGGGAATCATTCAAACACACACACACACACACACACACACACACACACACACACACACACACACACACACACACACACACACACACACACACACACACACACACACACACACACACACACACACACACACACACACACACACACACACACACACACACACACACACACACACACACACACACACACACACACAAACACACAAATGCCCCTCTAAGCCTAAGATCTGCCCATCAGATAAAGTGGATCCTCTGACATGGTCCAACATGCAAGAGGAAGCCAGCTGGATAGCCTGAAGATATGAGAACACCCTCTTTGTGACCAGGCCATACGAGTCGCAGTCCTTCACAAAAACAAACATCAGTATGGCCAGCCAGACATACATATCCAATTTCCTTTGGCTTAACGTTTACAGCATATTAATCCCACATTTGATCCTGCACTGAGAAACCTTGAGTAAGCCAAATACGCAATAAGCCCTCCAAGAGGACGTGTCGGCAATATTTACCCACTGAGGCCTAAATAGAAAGCAGAGGAATAAACAAGAGAGGATAGGAGGTTAGGGACAAGCCTCCCTGTTGGTGTGCACTTCTACAACGCTGTAGAGACATCTGACTGATGCTGTATATTGGCTATTATTGCAGTTAATTTGTATTTAGATTGAATTTAGGAAGGTTTGTTTTGAGGGATAGCCTGTAAATCAAATAGCCAATGATCAAAGCAGAGGAGGAAATAGTACTAACATCCTGTACTTAATAGTAGCAATAAAACAATGTAATAATACTTCTTCATAAATACAAGCCCACATTCAAAATACTGCTCTAATAAATGGATATAAATCATCAACAGTAAATTCTACCATGCACATTTGTTTTTATGTTTGGATTTTTTTTCAAATGTTCGACTTTTTGTGATATATTAGCCAATGTATTGCTTTAGCTCAAACCGTTATGTAAATAAAACCATCTGAAAAGTTAGGTTGTGAAATAACTCTTTGGAATTGCTCAAAGCTTATTAACATCTGGAACATGACAATGTACTTTTGATATGTTGTATATGAAATTGTATCATAATACTAAGTAAGTAAGATTACAAAAGTGGTGAAAAAGTAGCAACAATTATTGGAAAATAAATGTGGGGTACGATAAAGGAAAATTGTAGCACTTGAGTAAATTAACTTAGTTATTTGCCATCACTGTGTCTAAGTGAAAACATTTGTGTGCACGGTATCAGAATGATGCTGTAAGTTTGCCAAGCATCACCAACCCTGAATAAATCCAACATTTGAGATAAACAATGGTGACAATGAATTTGCGACTCACGATGTCTTGGGGTGTATGGCTCCGGTCCTCTTGCAGTCGTAGATGATGAAGCTCCCAGATACCACAGATGTGCCATTCACTTTTATCGCCACAGAAACAGTCAGATGATCTGCAGAAACAAAGGCATGTAAACAATGCAGCATGTGTCGAGCATTGGAGATGGTATCAATGTCACAATACAAACAAGACGGCGAGGCATATTCGCGCTACACTGACTTTGCTGCATTTTGAAAGACGAAAGGGGAAATTACATTTGTTCTAGTACGGCTCAACATAAATAAAATGATATCACATACAGTGACTGCTATGGAGATAAAGGGATGGCAGTCTTGGCACACAGCCAAAAGGGATGTTCTCAGTCTCACCTGTGCCGGGGCGGATTGGTTGGTAGTTTTCTCGAGGCAGCAGGGGGCAGGTCTGGATCTGAGCGGGACCGTAATCCAGGTGCACCGTGGCAGCTGTAGAAACACCCGGCCCATATTCACACTCCACCCGGGAGTTCACCAGATCAGGAACACTGCCATTTATCAGAATGCCGACATCCTAAGAAAGAAACAGATAAAGCAACATAGATATCAATAACCATTAATCTAAAGATAATTTAATTATTAATTAAGTCCTATATCCCCACGCACATGTATTCAAATCCAGTGTATTAGTGTATGGTAGAGGGCAAATGGCTTTGGCATTACTTCAAGTTTCTCCAGGATTCAGGCAGAGAGATGGAGGAACTAATGTGCGATGAAGAAACAGATGGTACAGTGTGACATTCAAAACTAAATGTAGCTATGAGTATGACAGACGTATAATGAGAAACATAACACCTCACTGGTATGATTGAATTCCAGCTAAATAATTTCAATGTGAGAAAAAAAAGGGGAAGAAGCAGGGGGCTGATGAAGATTGTTAAGAAGAGAGGAAACGAAAGATGACATATTGAGTAGCTCAGCAGATATGAGCCGAAGTGGCCGGGCAACATGTGCTAACATGTCTTAAAAATCCCTTCTATTGTTCGGTGGAAGTGATCATTTCCTGCCTATAGCCCTGACTTCCTGCCTGCTGCTTCCTGTTTGGGAGACAACCTTGAGCCGAGCTTCCTGCGGCTGTGAAGGATGCCTGTGGATCGGGCAGCTGGAAGATCTATTACAGCCCACAGCTAAACTGACCTACATAACAGGCAAATATCCACAATTAATGAACCAATTAATGACCTGTCGTCTCTCAGTTGCGTCTAATTATGAGCTGTAATTAAAGGTCAAATACATTCCGAGTGTCAAAATTCAGTGAGCTAATTATCATATTGTTATTTGGCTTCTGCTGCGTGATGTACTGACTGGAAGAAACCGCTGAAAACAACAGCTCACATGTCAGGAAGGTATGAAGCAGCAACTCTTATTGCCAGAATATATTATCCAACCAAGTCTGATTAAAATCTGAGTGGTGGAGTTTCTCTGCGTACCAAAACCATTTAATAAATGATATATGTGAAGAGTTTAAGGCGACAGACATTGTGGAGGTTCATTACTGAAGTCAGGAAGCACTGAAGAAACTCACCCTAGGCTTAGTTTTAAGTGCTTTTGTATTTATCCGAAAGATTACATGCATTTCTTCATTTGTACAATATAAACATATTTCAAAGAAGGTGGATTCGTGTAGTTTAAGTTCTTAATAATATTCCTTGTTTTGTTCCACAGTAATTTTAGAGGAAATCACATTGGTTTGCCCATGGCAACAACAGTGTTTTTACTGTCGGTATATAATGATCTTTACAGTACTATTTTTGCAGTTTAAAAATACATATATAGTTACTTTCAAACAGGAATTAACACCAACTTTTTTGAAAGCTGCTTCAAATGAAATCTGTTAAAAAATATATTTATTTATTTCACAGACACTCTTGGAGCTGTCTTGCCACTGTCAAAAAATGCTGTGAATTTTCCAGGTGTGAATAGCTCCATCAACATCACCCTCAAACATCAAGCCAATTTAGTATGCATAGTGATATGTGGCACCTACTTTTGTCACTTACTCAGACATATTCGAAAGCCCATTTAGAATGAATGTGTAGAATTGATTTGAGATACAGCTGCGATTGTCAATACTCCGCCCATTTGGGCAATTAATGTATCTAGGTCAGAGACAGAACTGTACATCAATGGTTGCTTAAAACATTAAAAGTCCATTTTAAAATCAATGGTTGCACATTTGGATGTGGCTAAAAATCTTAGTAAACACACAAACTAGTGCGCGTGTTTATGCTAACACGCTGTTTGTGTTCAAACTAACACCCTTATCTGGCATGCTTATGCTAAACCCAGGGAAGGTGACAGTTTATCAAGTGATTTATGTTTGTTTTGATATTGATTTAGGCACAAAACTACATGGGTGGGGAGGAGGACTTAATCCTATATTTATATTTATGAAAAAGTGAAGCCCCACCTCCCCCCGGCTTATTTTTATGTATCCATTTGACATTGAACAAAAATATCCTGGCCCCAAGACCTCACAACAAACACACATTTAACATTTCAAAAATATAGTCACTCTCTCAATTTGTAAAAAGAGTTGTTAATAAACTTTGGCCGCTAAAATCTAAATGTTAACCCTCCCTATATTGTAACATATCAAATACATATGAATTAGATCAGATGAGGTTGTACATTGGTATGTTTGAGATCAGATGTCTGATGTCTTTGAGTCATAACTCAATAACACCATGATGCCTCCTCCAGCATGTGCTCTCACTCTATTGATTGATATACTCTTAATGTACAGCAGTTGTTATACAGGCACTGTGGCCTAATGAGAGAAATACAGGCACCTCTCAATTTTGGTTGCCCCACTCCAGATTTAAAATAAAGAAAAAATAATTACATCAGGTTATATTGTTGCCTACATGAGATCAGATTTCTAAAGGTCATAAACCAATTACCTGAAGGCTGAATTGTATAACCAGCGGGGCTGGACAAAATTAAATAGGCTGCAGTTATCTCATGAGGCCAAAATTATGGGCAATACAATTCAGCAAGTTTTTCTAAATCTGTTGGATTTTATTGTGCGTTAAAAAGTTGGAATGGTTTTTATCTTGAATTCTTGCAAACTGGTAGTGTAATCTGCTCTCTGTGTTTGATGTTTGATGTAGAAGCACAAAGCTTCACAAATTCAGCAATTTTTTTGAATTGGTTTGTGTGACAGTCCTGGCAACAGTTCAGCTATTTTGATCATTAATTTATTTCATGCAAAAATGGCAGCACATGTAATTTTGAGCCTCTCAAATATTGAAAATTCTTGCTTTTTTTCTGTTTCATATTATATTATCCAATATCTTTGTGTTTTGGACTGACCAAACAAGACATTTAACCTCCACTTTGAGAAACTGTTAATGGGCGCTAAAAAAAAAAATATATATTTTCTGACATTATGTAGACGAAATAATTCAGCAACTAATTAAATAATAATTCAACCTCACCTCAGGTTCTCCTGTGTCAGTTTGCACACTGATTGTTACAGACTTTAATGTTACAATTCAAGATATTTAAACTTGACTTGAATGTTTAAAGGTTTATAATTAAGGTATCTGAATGCCATTTTAAACAAACCAATTTGGATACTCGAATCTGGAAAAGAAGTCTAGCTTTTACAGACCTGGAGGTAACTTTCCTGCTGAGCCCATCGGCAGATATCAAAACAAAAGTGAATCACTGTCAGTAAACGGTTAAAGTCATTGCTCACACACACGCAGGAGAGAGGGAAACAGCTGTGTATGGCATGCTGTCTCATGCTGTGCCACCAGTCAGTTCTGGTTTTACACACACACACCTGGTTTGCTGTTTTAAGACCTAAATGATACATATAAATAAGTTCTTGGTGTCTTGATTACAGTGCAACCTACTGTGAAAGAACAAATGATAAAGTGTGTGTTCAGATCAGTTGTGTACTGGAGGAATCACGCATGCAGAACTGATCATATTACTGAAGCTGCAAAATGTAAACTGTCACAGTCACACGTTTCATTTGGCAGAGTGCGATGTTAACTTGCATCACAATATGTTGGAACTCTCTACGCCATATTTAACTTTACCACAAATAAAGCGAGCAGAGTTGGAGTGAAGCAGTTTTCATTGAAAACTAAAAAAAAATATTATAGCCGCTTCAATATTCATAGTAAAGTCAACCTTAATTTGACTTTATGAGAGGTCGGTGAGTTGGAGCGAATTGCTGCAGCGAACACTGTTGGAATGACTTTACTAGCTGAGCCATAATAATAGTGTGCACAATAATAGTGAGAGGTGTCAGGTTATAAAGGCCGGTCCTGAGCCTGAAATACACTGTCCCCGTTACAAACATGACTTTTACAAGAGTACATTCTATGTGACTTATAAAATGGGTGTGATGGACCAGAATAATATTGAGGGAGTTTTACCTTGATGTCTGCTGCGATGCTGATCTCCGGGGGTGTCAGGGTCATGGACGGACACTGCTGCGGGCCTTCACCCATGCTGATCCAGGAGCGCGCCAACAGCCCCTGAGCGCACTCCTTCTGGATGGTACATCTGGACAAAGTGACAAATAGAAATGTTGGCACGGTAGTCATTTAAATATATCCAGCATATTAAGGTAAAGATAAGATCACAGTTTTCCTGCAGTGAATATGTCATGGAAAATGAAATCCTAAACACATTTTCATGATCACCTTCAGAAAAACCGTGCTGCAGCTAAAAGGTCGGTGTAACATTTGCGAGTTTCCATCAGCGTGTCCCATATCACAATGTGATCATATAGTAATTGCTTGTCAATGCAATCCTCAGCCATCAGACCAACAGACTGAGCTTTAAGGTCAACATTTTATCCTTTGTGAGAAAGTGTAAAAACTTTTGTTTTCATTTTATCCCAGGATTTGAAAAATGCTCACCCTTTGGCTTTCATGGTCTGCTTCCCACAGATTTATGAGGTGCTTTGGTCTCCTAAAGTCACATTCACACCCCGGCTGTCAGTTTGTCTGGCTCAACACAAGAGACTACTTGACTCTAGGTCACAAACATTGCTATGGCAACGCATCCCGCAGGCAGTAAGATCAGGGGCCGGTTGCCGATTGTTGAATAAAAAGAAATCTGCTGATTCCTAATCTGGGTGGACCATGAATGCGTGTGTCTGTGTGGACGTGCATACATAAAGAATACAGTGTGTTTGCTCCCATTTGTGAGTATAATGAATGTATAGGACAGAAGAATTGTAAAAGGGCATTCAACAAGCAAGGTGGCCTCGTACTCTCTGCCTCACTAATGAACTTCACTGGCCCTTGGCACAGAGCTCAGTTCATCTGCAGTACAGGCTGGAAGGACAAAGTGACCTTAGTGTAAAGAGACTCTAAACAGGCCCCATTTAGAAACGTCCTTACACGCTACATAATGAGTTTGGCACATCACACTTCCCTCTCACACTTCTATAGTTGTTTTAAAATAAAGTGTGTCAGTGTGACCGCATGCCATTAAGTGTGAGTATTTGTGTCCGGAAAGAGCAAATGTCCAGATTCTCAGTCCCACTGGCACAAAGGGACAGAGAGGGGCAGGGGGGTTAGCTGCTAATCTAAAAATAGAAGTGAGTGCCTCTGCAAGCCACACAAAAATCCCCTAGACACAAACACATTGAAAAAAAACCTTAACACCCTGAGGAGTTTAATATGCTGGAAACTTGTAACTAGCGGTGCACCGAATGGGAAATTCTTGCCCGAAACCAATACCGAAAATAGGAAACAGTTGGCCGAAAACCGAATGCCGAAAGGCCGAAAATGATTAATAGAAATATATATATATATATATATATAGAAATATATATATATATATATATATATATATATGGAAATGTATATATATATATATATATATATATATATATATAGTATATATATATATATATATATATATATATATACTGTATATATATTTGGAAATATATATATATAATGTATACATTTCTTTACCAATGTTGTTCAGCTACCTGATTATGGAAAAAGACATGATTATGGCAAAACTTAACTTAAATAATAATCACTATTTTGGGTCCATAAAACATTTATTCAGCACTTTTGAATGCATACAGTACATTAATTCCAAGTCAAGTCCATTTTCTTTTCTCTGTAGGATAACTACAACAAAGTGCATTCAGAACAAAGCCAAGGTGCTTTAAAACTGCATAAACATCTAGGCCAGTAGGCCTACTACAAAATAGTGTAAATAAAGACTGTAACAGCCAGGCCTTCAACAACAACAAATGCACCTATAAGTTTGGTAACCTAACGTGTTGTTGTGATGACGTAATCAAAACGCGGCGACAAGCACGGCGCGCGACCATGCTCGCGGCTGGCTCACAGCCAACATGTCTGCCGCTTTGAGATATTTCTAAATATCAGAGAGAGAGGCGCGGATTGCGATTTGTGAAACGTGTTCAGCTGACATTTCTCGAGGGGGTGTAACTGCAAAGACTTTCACCACTTCGGGATTACTCCACCACTTGAAATCAAAACACCCGGACAAATATGCGGAGTATGATCAACGTAACCCTGTTCTCTGACATTCGGTGATATTTTAGGCCCTTCCGAAAGCCGAAAGGGCCTTTTTAACCATTTTCGGCCGATAATTTTCGGTGGCCGAATATTCGGTGCATCCCTACTTGTAACGCTATTGATCTATTTTCATTTTCAAAGTTGTTGTTGAGTACATCTTCGTATTGGTGCGAAAATAATAGCAGAATTTCCTGAAAATACAGAAGTTCTGAAGAAAAGGAAAAGTGCTACTTTTGAGTCATCACTTGCAATGGCTTCCTTTACGTGTACTGTGCCATTTCCATTAGGTAATGTGCTCATAAGTAAATAAAATGCAAGTCTCTTTCAAGAAGTGATCCATACTGCTTAAGGGTTTTTGCAAATTAAAAAATGCGCCAATATCACATGGTAATTTGTAAATAGTGTAAGAGGACTCAGTCATTGTGACCAACACAGGTCTTCATCAGGGTCATGATTAGCTTGCGCACCTATATTGTGTCCCTATAATGAGTAGAGTGGGAGGAGAGGTTCTCTGTCAAAATGCACGGCTGATTGGTCAAAAACAAGGAAGAGATACATCATAAAGAGGAGAAAGAAAGGAGGAGGGAAGAGAAGGGGATTGGAATTAAAGGAAAGAAGAAGAAATAAGGGAGGGCCGCATAAAATGATTAATGATGGAAAGGGAGATAAAGATAATTACTATAGGTTATGAATTCCCTAATCTATAACCTGTTTCACATGTTTCTTCAAACAGAGAGACATACATTGAATTGATAACCAGGCATTGGTCATTTTAAATACATATGGCTATGTAGAATAAAGACATTTCATGTTGCACATACCCAAGAGTTCTTAATCAGATGGTTTAGCCAAAATAAAAAAGAATATATTTTTCCGACATTTATGGTCTCCTGGTGTTTTAAAATTGCCACTATCAGAAACACAAATTCAATGTTTTACGACCACAGACCTGCAAAAAATAATAGCACCAACGCCCCAAACATGGAAAATGAGTGAAACTAGCACCCTGCAAAACATTACCATATAGCTTTGAAACAGAGAAAATGTTAGCAAGCTGACATTAGCATGTAGCTGTGAGCAGCCTCGCTGATATCCTAGCGTGACTGTGGACTCCCTTCTCTCGTTGTTTTCTAAACTAATTATATTCCATTAAAAAACAGGCCAAACTTCAAACAAGAGCTTTGCTGAAATAAGAAAGTGCCAAATTCACAGCAAACCAGAATACATCTTTTGTGGGCGGCAGACCTGACAAAATATTTGAAGCTAACTCTCAGTACCTGACTGTTTTTAAATATTCACTTCTGCATACACTTAGCACAGAAAAACAATAAAGTACCATATCCAAGGCGTATATATCTTTGAAATAATAATGAAAAACATTTGTGACATCTAACCATGAGCTATGTCATGTGTTTTGAGATTTATTTACACTTACTTTTGAAATCAAGGAGTGAAACACTGCTTCCTCTTGGGTTTCATTGGGTCAAAAGTACCCTGCTTGTTTTCCTTCTAGAAGAATATATTTAGATTATCAAGTAAACTCCAGATTTTATCTTTAAGTACTGAATACATCATAGATGCCACTCGGTATAAACGGAAGCAGGCTTCCAGGAAATGTCATTTTATGATTTCAAAAGAAATAGACATGAAGTCTCAGATCAACATCAACAAACGCTGTATGATTTCTAAGGACAGGCTGGCAAACTCACTTCATGATATCTTCTCCTTTCTCTATTGTTTCTATTTTTTCTTGAAATGCATTCATGAATTGCCTGCTTATTCACACAATGCTTAATACATTAAAGCATTTATCTCCCTTTAAGGCATGGAACATGACACACACACACACACACACACACACACACACACACACACACACACACACACACACACACACACACACACACACATACACACACACACACACACACACACACACATACACACACACACACACACACACACACACACACACACACACACACACACACACACATACATACACACACACACACACACACACACACACACACACACACACACACACACACACACACACTCCTCACCTGCCTCCCTACAACATTCTGACTTTTCAAACAGCTTCCTAAAATAAACACAGTGAACATATGCAGCTAAATTATGACCTGAGAAAACTCATCACCTCCTAAGAGTCCGCTCCGCACGTCAGATTATGTGGGAAACCAGCGGGGATGTTAACAGCCGGAGAACATGCGAGCTGCACACACAGCAACACACACAGACTCACACAAAGTCACTGAGAGATAAGCATGATCATTTGAGAATAGCAAAGATTGCACATGACGAGTAATTTAATTCAAAGAAGATATTTAAGTGCTTTCACGTGACATGTGGGTCAGACTAAACCGGCTCCAGCATGAAAAAGTGATCTAAGCTTTATCTCCCATGCAGAAACTATGTCTTTCTCTCGCTCTCTTTCAGACAACAATGGCGGCTCCAACAAGCCAACAGACATGTTTTTATGCTCCCTCTACATGCAGACGTGCAGAGAGATGTCAGAGCTGTGCATAAAATCAAAGAGACACCCACAGAGACAGTTGTGGCTTCACAGATTGTGAGATATTTCTCTTTTGGTCTTTTTTTTCTTCCCTCTACTCAGAATGTGTAGTTGTTTCAGAGAGCGAGGTGATAGAGGAGACCATCCACCCCCACACATCAACCCCCTGATCCCCCGGGCTCTGAGGCCACAGCGCCAGCCCAGCGGCTGGCATGACTGGCCAAACAGTACATCAAACACACATACTCACACACACATCCACACACATACACCCATGACATCAACTCCCTGGCCTCCGAGAGCCAGACAGCGACACACACTCATGCTGACACTAACACACAGGCTGACACACTTTGACATTTCCTTGTCAAAAGAACCAGTGTGCACTCTCCCTCCCACCACCATCATCACAATCAACGCTCCTTTGTAGAGGGATAGAGAGGAGGACAAGGGCACTGGGGGAGGAGGAGACCAGGACCAGGGAGACATAGAGCGTGGTTGAGAGTGGGATAACTAAATTCTCAAAGCTACTGGAAAATAAGAGGGCAAGAAATGAGAAGAAAAAAAGCAGAAGACAGCAAGGGAATCACGAGGGTAAAAATTCAGTGAAGCGAGAGAGGGCCTGGGATAAAGAGACGACAGATAGATAAATAAGAAGAGGAGACAGGGAGATGACAGCGAGACAGTTTGACCACACACACACACACACACACACACACACACACACACACACACACACACACACACACGCACGCACGCACGCACGCACGCACACACACACACACACACACACACACACACACACACACACACACACACACACACACTCATCAATTCCACTCTTCCAGCTCTGAATGGTCCTCGGCAATGCCAGAGCCCCCACAGCTACATCACAACTCATCACAAAATTCACTATCTCGCCTGATCTGTTTTAATCACCAAGCAAACAACACACACACATGCAGAACACAGACAACAACACACACAAACACTCAACATCACACATATTATTCTCGCAGAAAGCAAGTGAACACAGAGCCAGAGAGCCGGCCCTGACAGAGCCACATTAATCACAGTGTACTCGCGCTCGCTCACAGTTACACTTCCGCCAAGTCACTCCTCGCCTGAGCTCCCCGCCCGTCAGTCCATTCTCAAACTACTACAGAGGCAGGGGACCCCTCTGAACAATGATGTTACTGCCCAGCCTGAGGCCTAATGAAAAGCCAATCAATTTTGCTCCATCCCACAACCGCTTTCCAGCCCAAAAACACCCTCTCTATACTGCCAATGCTCATTTAGACAGGCAGCATTTTGAAATTGAGAATAGGAATGATGATGAAAACCAGCCAGCAGGCTTCAGTGGTTTTATCGATTCAAAAGCTAAGAGTATGAAAACAACAAGGTGAAATTGTTTTATTATGCCGTCAATCTGATATTTCATTGCTTCAAAAAGAGCGTAAAGTCAACCACTCATATAAACATCTGCAGCTGAGTTACTTTTTAAATACAGACGAAACAGACAGAGGACATTTCCACAATTCCTAAACAGATTACTTCAAAATAAGGATGTGGCATGTGCATGACACACAAGGATATGATAATCTGATTGAATTATATATTTTACTGGCAGCAGAAAAGAGGCTGAGGGTCTTATGGGGACATTTAAGAAACAGACAGAGAAACAAAAACAAGCTACGTGTGTTTCTCACCGATTCTCCAGAGTGCACCAGCCACAGTGGGCGTCGCCGGCTCCCAAACACTCACCGCAGCTCGTCCACTGGTCACAGTCGGCCACTCTCACCCTGAGCATCTGCACACCACAGCACAAACACACACATGTTAAACACTCAGGGAAAACAGCTGACTTTTCAGGGACTCTTTTGAACAGAGAGCTAGTGAGGAAGATTTGATCTGTATTTGCTCGAAAATAATATTGAAAATTAACTAATCATTTAGCATGCAAACTGTTTGCATCTTAAATGTGATAATTTGTTGATTTTCTTTATTCTTTTTACATTTAATATCTTCGGGGTATGCACTTTTTGGTATAGACAAAACAACTATTTAAAAAAGTTTCCCTCAGGCTGTGGGAAAAACCGGTGAAACTTACTATCAGGTGCATTTGCAAACTACAGAGATCCTGAAGATGCAGCCACATCCTGTCATAAGCACCTCTCTTATGGTTTCAAAAAATGCAGCAAATAAATGTACTGAAGGTCTGCACACGTGGCTATCTTCACCACAAATATGTGTGTTCAGCTTAACTGTGGTGAGGATGACTGACTGGATGTGAAATGAGGTCTGATTGTTGTCATCGTGACTCTTCTTCAAGCCGACCTGAATAAATCTGTGACAGAGAGGTAAGGAGGTCTTGAGACCGAGCATCGCTAGCATTCTTACATGGTGAGAAGTCATGAGATAAAGGAAGTTCCTGTCGTTGGGGTCGAAGGTCATGATGTGGTGGACTGCTTCACTTGCTGGCAACTTCAGCGTCCATTGATTTCTCAAGGTCATATTCGCCAAGAGGGTCAGCTGTGAAAAAGACAAAGGACACAGGTTGGAACAGATCCAGAAATGTTGAAATTACTATTTTTCTCAAGGCTAACTCCCTGGCAAAGGTAAATGAGCAACATTTTTGGTTCATCTGCATACAAAAGAACTCGTTTAATAATTGAGAATACCTCAATATAACCACAGTCGTTTTCTTTTGATCAAGCAGTTCAGTTCAAATTCAGGGCCAGGTGTTTTGCTCAACAGCTTATTTATTCAGGCCCTCCACCTGCTTTTGACGGTGAGTTGATGCCAGCAATCCACATCATGATCACGCCACTTATTGTGAGACAGCAGCTAACTAACACCAAGCGGTTTATGGAAGAAATACACATGATTTTATATCTTCATTCCAATATGGAAACTAGCTCTTTTGAATCTCACTGAGATACAACGCTTAAAGCTTGATAGCTGCCAGATTTGATTAATTGTATTTTCTTAATCACCAATGTTGTTCTCTTTTATTAAAAAATATTCGTAACTAGATTCCAGGAAGGCCTTTTTGCCTAATCTCGATTCCCGGAGCAGTGATGTATCTACACGCTGGCCTTCCTGTAGCTCAAGATAATAAAATGGGTGACATGTTCTCATGTACGCACACACAATCACACACACACTGAGCTGTGTATAAAAACAAACTGCGCTGAGTGAGACTTCCTGTCACACAGACAGTGAAAGGTCTTATTTCTGCAAATTGCTGTGTGTCTCTTCAATGAAGACATCCTGCCGTTCTGATGAACTGGCAAACTGACCAGCATCTGGTGACAAGCACGGGCTGTGTCACTTCTCCATCCGTTAAACACACAAACACCCTCTCTCAAACACTTCAACACACAAACACACACACACACACACGCACGCACGCACGCATACACACACACACACACACACACACACACACACACACACACACACAACAACAACATCACCACCCACTGAGACTGTGCTGGTTAATGTTGAACCACAGAAGTGTAGTAAACCATTGGCTTAACCTCTGATGATGTGAGGAATTATCTATAAATATCACTTTCTTTTTTATAACAGCCATCCGCACACACACACACTCTGTCTTGGAGATAGTAAGCAGCAGTGCTATGTCCTCGCCCCCATGCCCCAGCGACTACAAGCACATGCGCTGAGTGACACAGTGAAGAGCGAGTAAACAGCAGCCCACACACCTGGACAGGGAGCAGAAAAGGAGCAGAGAGGAGAGCTGAGGCACAGTGCGCCACGAGGTCAACCAACAAAACACCTGCTGTACTGGCAGGTCTCTCTGACTCCATTCTTTGTCTATGTGCCGGCAGATGAAAGACCCTATTCAACCAAGAAGTGCTCAGCTGCTGTGCGCTCATTCTGTGTGTGTGTGTGTGTGTGTGTGTGTGTGTGTGTGTGTGTGTGTGTGTGTGTGTGTGTGTGTGTGTGTGTGTGTGTGTGTGTGTGTGTGTGTGTGTGTGTGTGTGTGTGTGTGTGTGTGTGTGTGTGTGTGTGTGTGTGTGTGTGTGTGTGTGTGTGTGTGTGTGTGTGTGTGTGTGAATATGGATATGTACCTCTGTGTAAAGGAGAGAGAATAAAGAGATGGAGGCAGGGCAGTAGAGAGGAAGATAAAGTCTGTTTGTTTGCAAAATGAATCAAAGGGATTTGTATATTTCAGACAGAGTACCAGGGGGAGACAATGAAGCGATGAACTGTGGAGCGGAGCAGTGGACTGACTGGGGGAGTAAATTGAGAGTGAGTGAGATAAAGACGGTCACTGCGAGGGGCAGAAAATGGAAGTCAGCGGTAATAGGAAGGGAGAGACTTCATTAAAAAATGCATGTAATTACAAATTACTTTACTGAGGGACCTCTCAAAGACAGTAAAAGAGGCCTAACTTAATCTCAACCACTGTTCCCCTGTGTTTAGACGGAGCCAAACTCACAGTCAGAATCACATTACACACACTAACAGCACCATTAACCTCTGTAACAGCTTTATCCTCAGGGCACACACGCACACTGAGGCACAGACAGACGCTGCCGCACACATAGATGCATACATAAACAATAAAAGACACATAAAGCTGTAAAAGACAGAGTGTGTTGTTGCCCAAGGTCACAGAAATACTTCGCTCCCTATATAACACACACTCCGAGAGAACACACATATAGCATATAATCACAGGGTTAGTATTCATCTGAGTAAACGCATGAAATCACTAAACCACTCACACTGGCCTTCAGACAAAGTCAAACACCTAAAAAACATTCAAACCTGCAATCAAGCCAACAGACAGACACAAACACACTCATATACACAGTTGCTCACACCATCCCAATCAAAGTTTTGCATCTGGATCAAACCTTCCAAAAAACGAATTACATCTGGGGCGAAAAACAGGGCTTTCATCTGGAGAGGAAATAAGAAACTCTTTGAGCAGGCCAAACACGAAACTGCCCTTCACCACAATGGTTTTCATGTTGTAAAAAGGTACAAGCCTAATGCAAAACAATAGGGTCGGAAAGCTCTCAGAGTCGGTTTATGTTGTTTCCTGCAGACAGCTGAGTAGCAGCTTGTGGCGCTTGCAGGCAGCTTCTCAGCTCAGCTCAGTCAGGGGTGACTAGGAATGTGGTTGAGACCGAATTAAGGAATGCTGTTAATTGGACGAGAAAACTCTTTCACGAGCCGGACCCTCTGCAGATGTTGCAGACCAACACACTGCAGGGCTGAGTCATACTTCGCCAACCGCTCTGCTTAAACGGCGCTCTGGTTGATGAGCTCTCGGGCAATAGCCAGGTCTAAGGAACATTAGAGCTCATGATTAGAACTGCTTAATGGGCCGTCATGGGTCACGCATGATTGTAGCCCAGGGGGGGTGGTGACAGTGCTGAGAAAAAACCTACGTGATGAAAGCAGACATTCCTCACCGTGTTTCATCACACACCTACATTTTGGGTAATTGAAAGACTAAGCAGCCACATCAGAGCGGCACTAAGTAACTGTTCCTGTTAAAGTTTTTCCAAGCTTAAGGGCACAAGCACATAAAAAATATTAACTCCATTCAGTGGTGACCATCTGCTGCAACTGTGATTTAACCTGAAGGTAGTTTAGAAAAGTTTCATTCTTTCGTGTGTGTGTGTGTGTGTGTGTGTGTGTGTGTGTGTGTGTGTGTGTGTGTGTGTGTGTGTGTGTGTGTGTGTGTGTGTGTGTGTGTGTGTGTGTGTGTGTGTGTGTGTGTGTGTGGGTGTGTGGTTGTGTGTGTGGGTAGACCTTCTTATGTGTCTCACCTTACGAAGTCGTCCGTTACTGGTTCCCATGAAAACCACAGTGTGGTTGTGCACATTGTCCACAGAGACTGAAGTTAGGCCCGTGTATTCAACCAGAGGAATGGCCCTCAGGGATCTCCGCAGGGCCAGGGGGTGCTGGAGGTGGGCCGCCCCGCAGTCCAACTGATCGGGCTGCAACTACACAGACAAAATGAGAGTGAGATCAATGCTCGTTAGCTCTCAGATGGAAGCACACCATACAGATTACAAAGCACGAACAGAGCACAGAAAGAGCGCTGCATGATGAAAGCAATGTGGAAAACAAGGGCTGATAGTATCACAACCATGCCGCTCATTCTTATAAATCACTTTTTAGACATCTCAGTGAATACTTGAAAGGGGTTTATAAGGGTCTTCAACAATCATAAGACTCTGCTTTTGTCAAATCCTCCGCGAGCAATGATAAAACATTAGTGCCATGCTTGGATGAGCACCAGGATCTATTGGGAATTCTCTGAATATTTCAGAGCACGCAAAGTCAAAAAAGAAAAAAAAGATGAAGAATTAAGCAGTGTAGATATTTGGAGAGTTGTTTCCCACAGGCCCTTCTGCTCGCAGCCTTGTCTCTCTTATCATAAATTGTGTCTGGCTTTTCCTCTGTGCTGGCCTTCAGTCTGTCGACTACAAAAAGATCACATTTCAGCAGCCGTGGCAACACAGAAGTAAAACTTAAGAGAGTATAGCTTTATTCTGAGAGCTAAGTCTACATTACAGCGAAATGTAGAAGAATCCACTGTTGGCCACTTTGAACTGAGCAGTTGTCCATCTGAAGAAGGCCTCTGAGCCATTTGAGATAGTATTCAGAAAACTGGTCACGGGAGGAGTGGCCCCGGGGCCACAGACGACAAGACAGTGCCAGCGAGGAGGGCAACTTTCTGACCTGACAGTAGAGTGGTTGGGGGACAGCCTCCTTTGACCTCAGCGCTGTCACTCAAAACAACCTCAATAAAAAGCTGGAATTTCACTGCATTCCTATAAAACTGGCAAAGCTTTCTCTGCCTTTATTATCAGAAACAATCAATATTGAGGGAATACACAGAGGGCAAGTATAGCATGCACCACTTAATTTTCTTTAAGAGCAGATATTTAGTTCGGTATGGAAAAAATGTAGCTAGAAGCAAGATAATATCTGACCCTGTGTTTGCGACAAAGCTGCTATTTATTCACTTAAACTGTGCTTAACATGTGGTTCAGTTATGGTTATTAGCACACATTCAATGATACAAAAAGAAAGGTCTGAGGTCTAACAAAGTGGCCTATTGACCCATTCCTCTCCTAATATTTGATAAGATAGGGAGCTGCTGGATGTGGGAGGAATCTCACCCTTCCCATAACCCCCAGCTTTGCTAGGCCAGGGCATCATGACATGGGGGATCCTCTCTCCAAATCTTGTGCCTCAGGGCTAAAGAGGATAACCGCTGTAACCAGAAATGGAAACTGTCAGAGAATAAGGAGTCATGAGGGAGTTTATCTTATCTGTTTTGTAGGCTTGGAACAAATGTAAGGACCTTCATAAATCAGAATCAGACAGGCAATGATGGAGGTCAAGTGTGTTTATGTGCAATACAAGAGCTCTGGTCTGAAGTGGTAGGTATTTAACCCTAAATATCTTATATTCAGCATCTCCATGTTCTGTTCAATATTCATGTATCTGATTCAAAAATAGCTACAAAACAATCAATGCACAATCAAAGTGAAATACAAAAATAAATGAAATCACAAAATAAAAAAGTTTAAAAATGCCTTGGTGAGGATAGCACTGCCTCTGTTGTTTCCTTATTCCTTCTCTCATTCTGCCCCATCAAGAGACTGGCACTTGGGTAAGTGGAATCAATTAGAGAAGTCGATTAATTGCTATTTTGTCTGATAACTTAGACTTTTAGGCCAATGACACTTGATAACATTTTAATATTAGCCTACAATGCCCACATGTAAATCAAATGTACCGTAATGACCCCAATTTGGACTGTAATATTTGACAAAATAAAATGAAGCACTTACCACCAGGTTTCCCTTCTGGATGCAGGCTGCCCCGGAGCCCTGGATAACGCTGTCCAGCACCTGGACATCGCTGCTGGGAGAGTTGGAGCAGTTCCTGCGGCCTTGTCGGATCTCCTCATCGATGTCTCCGAACTTGAAAGCGCACAGAGCAGACTTTCTGTCCGCCTTGGAAAACACTCCAAACAGGTAGGGCTCGGAACTCTTCCCGTCTTCTGTGGGGATCTCCGCGGGGTAAACGGAGAGCAGCCGGTTGTAAATGTTCCCGTTAAATCCACACTGTAGCGGCATCTGGATGTAGGATTCAGTGAGCTTCCTGCTCTCCGACCCGCTGGGTTTTCGGGGGTTCTCGGTGTCCAGACATATCCTGGCGAGGATGCTGTTGGGCAGGCTCTCCTTGTTGCCCATTTTCGCGTCATTATTAAAGGCAATGTAGGAATAAGTCTTCTGCATGAAAGCGTGTACGAAGTTCAGCTTGTTTTTAGTTTTAACATCTTGCTTGATCTTGAATACATTATCCTCTGAAGGGTTAATGTCATAGGTGAAAAGCCGGGATAGATCCTTAATATTCAGGGAGCGGATGGCGATCTCCGGTGTGTTCTCAAAGCGCAGGTCCTCCTTGCTGTGGTTCTTTGGGAAAAACTGGGTACCAGCCCCAGTGTAAGTGGCCCCGACGAGAAGCCGGGTGTTTCCCCCGTGGCTCTTAAAGATCAGACCCACCGTGGATGCGTTTGGGTGATTGGCAGCAATGTTCAGCATGCTAGGGAAAACAGTCTTCTCGCCCTGATGTGGGAACTCCACAGCTATCTCCGAAATATTCTCGATATTTCTGAGCTCACAAAAGCCTTGATAGACGGACCCACACACCAGCACGACCCCTTGATCCCGATCCAGCTTCAGGAGCTTGTTGTGGTTGTCAGTGAGGGATTTGGGATGCTCGCACGGAGCCTGGGGCAGCTGTGGCGCATGGCACAACAGGTTGTCCTCCACCGGCCCGGTCCTCTGCTCCACCTCGATGCTCAAGGTCCCGTTCAGCTGGTAGACTGTGTTTACGGTGGCCAGGTACACCTTTCTGGACACCGGGTCCACTGCGAAGTTATTGGTCTGATTTGGAGACGCGAACGCCTGTTGGATGTGCAGCGCGCTGGCACTCCGGTGCGTCTCCAAAGCCAGGACGCCGAGGAGCAGAACAGCTATCTCTATCGAAGGAGGCATTTTTCCTTCTGACCGGCTTCCGCGAGTTCTGTGCCGTGGGGTGCATTGAGCAAAGACAAAAATGTGTGTTTGTTTCTACTGCGACAATCCGAGAGGAAAGGCTGTTTCCTGCTCAACGCCTATACCCAGAATGACGCGATAAGCGAGTCGTGCTTCCTTTTCAGGCTGCCTCCCCTGTCCCTCTCTTCCCACTGAGCAGCTCAGCAGCCTCACCCGAGGCGCACAGAGCCACAATAGCCTGCCTTGCTGAGATTTGTTATCATCTTTAAACAATAGTCCATTCCAAACCAATGGTTAATGTTTATTTGTTAGTGGCCAATTTCTGGATATTGTCTACACAAATGTGTTTAAACTTGTTTGGAGTGATGTTTCAGTTCCGCTGAAAAAAATATTTTATGAATAAATAAATCATTATTAAAGTACACATTTAGGGAAAATGTGGACTAAGTCTTCAACTGATTAAGCCTAGAGAGTGGTACACATTCCCCTATCAAAGCACTCTGTCAGGCTATTTTGTTGTGATCGACAACAGCATAATTATTAGATATGACTAAAACATTTTTTTTTTAAAGTTAAAAAAAGATAATTTTACATGAATGCCATAAAGTTCAGATACATTGCAAACCAAATTGTTCTGATTCAAAACAATATCACAGAGGCTGCAGGTCTATTTGAACATTCTTTACGAACTTATTTGAGACCCTGTCATATGAAGTTGTAATGAGCCTGTTTCTCTCAAAATGGGCCACTTGATGAATCTCCTTCTCTGCTTGGTTCCGCTCATCTTGGGGTTAATGGCGGGTCACAGTCCCACCTCCTGTGCTCTCCAGTCCCTCGGCTCTCAGATTAGTTCTGCAGATCCGGAGGGGTTCCGTTTTGGGCACATACGGCACAGTAAGCACCGTGAAAGTGCTACCAGATGGGCACATCAGCGCACCTTTCCGGTTTTTGACATCACATCTATCCAACACAGCTTTCTTGCGAGCTTTACTCATAAATATTCAAGCACAACACATGCGCCCCTACTCAAAAATGCACGAATATGGTTAGCATTTTTTGTCTCTGGATAGGGTGAGCATATGCTCACATTTCTGAATAGAAATGAATGATCCCTAGTAGGCAGACCACCACGAATGTGTCAGACACTGCATACATCAGTTTCCAGGCGAGCCCGAGAAGTGTTATCTCTGAATACATGCAATAATTAAAGTTGATGCTAAATCGTGCGTAATCGCGTGTGCCTATTTACTGTGGACTCCTCTGGGGACAGACTCACTCTCTCCTCTCCGTCACCACTTGCAGCTTTCAGGAGGGCAGATAAGTGCGCCCCGTGTTTACCTTGGCGCACAGCCATGCGCATCAAATCTGGCAGTGTAAAGAGGAAAGCGCTCTGATAAAGTGCAACATAATGACCCCCCCAACTGCACAGCACAATAACTGAGCCACCAATATTCTCAACACTGTGAGCATGCGTGTGTGCGCGAGACCTAGCAGGCAGGACGTGAATGAGTTCCTGTGGGGATAAGGCTCGGTGCGGGTCAAAGCTGACAGCATCAGATATCAGCGGCGAGGTGTGACTGAGTGCTGCGGTTTGGAGCTGCTCAATCAAACACGACATTCAACGGAATTAATGTGTATGTGTATGTGTGAGTGTGTATGTGTGAGAGAGAATAGTATAATAAAGTGTGTGGGGGGGGGGGGGGGGGGGGGGGGGGGGGGGGGGGGGGGGGGGGGGGGGGGGGGGGGGGGGGCATGGTCTCTCCTGTGTCTATAATGAAAATATTGTCCCTGGTGGCAGTAGGACTGTGGTTTAAGGGGCTTCCACCCAACCTGTTTCCTTCCTGATAAGGTGCAAGACCTCCTTTAGTTCAGACCCCTACCTCCCTCTATTAAAAACCATTCACGCAAACTTAACACAGCCTCTCCAAAGCGAGATTCTTAAGGGCATACAAGGCAGAAGCTCTCCATCTGGTGGTCACATGAGAAACCTACAACAGTGACATTTAAAAAAGGGATTCAGAGTACAAAATGTGTGTGGTCAGCCCATGCACCCCTAACAATAACAGCAAACAAATGACAAATTAAACAGTGATGGCTCATGAGTTAGTCAGGAATGCACTTTATTTATTCCACACTTAGAAAAGCACATCAGAAGGCACTGGAGTGGTTTAGCACACAGCCCTACATCATTGGTGTCACTGCAAGGTCAAGTTGAGGTCAACATTTTTAAAAGATCAATACATCTAATATTTTAATTGCATGTCCAACCTGAAGAATCGAGCTGATCTGTGTCCTCTCTGTGGGTTTTATCTCGAGACAGAGATGACAGTGATCCTGTCCGGATACGACTCTTCTGATCCCCCCAAGGCCTTCTGTCTTAAGAGTGACAACCTTTGAAGTCTGTCAAAGGTTTCTCTGGCCTCAGCATGACTTACATGTTATCTAACCGTGTGCTAAAGTGCAGCTGTACAATTCAAATGATCTCTATCTGTTAGGAAATCAACATCTCAGCATGAAATGCACAATTAACTATTTAATGTGCAAGGTCATCTTATTGTGTCCTTGACTCGATGAGACAGAAAGAGAATAAGAAAGACTGCACGCCATGTCAAGTAACTGTACTCAAGGAGGCAAGGTGCAGAAACAGATTAATTCAGATCTGAAGTCAAATTCATGTCCAGATTGGGAATTTTCGAAAAGATGTTCCCTGCCAAAAGAGACATCCTTGACATCCAGACAAGACATTCATGACATATCTGAAGAAAAAGCAAGACCTCCTGAGCAACCTCCCCCGTCTTTCTTCTCAGTTTGGGTGAGACTAAGGTTTGGCACTGGGTGATGACACCATTAGAATGTGTAAAAGGACGGCCAGAGAAATAAGACGCAGGGAGAAAGTTAGATGAAAAGTAGTATATTAGTGACGGCAGTGGAGACGACTTGCACTGTAGATATAAAGCAGCATTCCTGTTCCAACTGAGGTGGAGCTGGAGAAGCACAAGTTGTCTCTCTTTCCTGACCCGATCACATCAAACATGGCCGGGGTACAATTATCCTGGCAAATTGATTTTACTTGGTAAATGGTTTTGTCTCTGCTTTTAAAAACACAAGTCTGTTTCCTATGTCTTTTTATAATAAAAACATTCAGCATTGTTGCAGATGCCTAACAATAACCAGATGTTGTCGGCATACCATTGCAAGTTGGCCCATTATGTCTATATCTTCCTTATGTCACACCGTCTTTCTTGTTTTACTTTTAAAATGAAGTAAGTAAAAGAATGTGATGTTTGCCATTAGAAATGTAAGGAAGCTCAAAAAGTCTCAAGTCATCATGACACTCAAGGGTTAAGGTCAGTCCTTCAAAATGTTCTGTACGAACACATTTCATCACAGCAAGAAAAGGAGAAACTCCCAGGAAGGTTTATAGCCATGGTTGAAATCTACCAATCACAGCGATGTAAGAGTTCTCTTCCTAAAGGCAATCAACCACATTTTCACATCTCTACAGTTGGACCAGGCCTTTGGAGCAAATCGCCAACCCAGTTTCCTGACTAGGCTCCCCGTCATGTAGTGAGAGGAGCGTAATGCTACATGGTACTGAATAAAATAACGTTGAGAATAATATTATTAGAAATAATAACATTATAATTGATTAAACTCCAAAGATAAAACAGTACGATGCTGAATTCTGAGGGACAGCAGCATAATAGTTCATTTTCAAAAATGTAAACAGTCTCTTCCTTCCTAAGGGACAATCATGAGTGTTCTCGGCTTCACTCCGTTTCTTCCTCTTCTTCACGACTCCCGTGTCCGAATGGGCCCGGCCGAATGTTCAGTGCTCGGCCAAGCAGCCAATCTAGCGGCAGTCACGTTCTTCATACTTCCTGCTTGATCGCAGCTAAAGTTACATCACCTGGTGTCAACAAAGCAACATGTGCTGGCCCCCCCCCGCCCCGGTCATCCGGGGTGCTGCAGAGCACGGTGCGTGTACCCAGAGAGAGCCTCCCAGTTCCTCCACAGAAAGGCCAGCAGGAGGATGAGGAGGAGGGTGGAGAGCGAGCGCGAGCGCGTCTTCATCAGGGGGACCACGCAGTTGGCCACAGTTGAGACAAAGACCAGAAGGACAGCCATAAGGGCCAGCAGCACATTGATAAGTTTTCCCAAGAGGGTCCGGGCTGTGGCATTTTCCAGCCCCTCCAACTGGACGACCTGCTGCTGCTGCTGCTGGAGCTCCATCTTAGAGATCCTGGTCTGACACGCTTCCAACGCCTCCTGCAGAGGACACGCAGGGATAACAGAAAATCAATCAACACACCACTTAAAAGAACTTAACCCACAACATGGCAAACACCAAACGATCACTTTACCGACTGATGGGCTGCTTCATGTTGGAATGTGTTCCTAAATCTTACATTCAGACTGTGCTGATTTGTTTTCTCTGTGTGATTAATGCAGAGGTCAAAACCTGGTTCATAAAGGGGTTTGCAACGTTTGTGTTGCCTTCCAACAGCATGGTGCTTTGCGTTTAATGGGATGAAGGCACAGTTTACGTCTCAGATGTGTTGTCTAAGGAGAGGAATTCTGTTCGTACTCTGTGACATTTTGAGACTTTGTTTGACATGCTTATACGTTTATTATATTTGGGTGTTTCGCTCTAATTATGTTAGCTCCTATTTGTTATGTTTTGTAAATGTGTGTAAGCCCATGTGGTGAATGACGCTTTGAAAAATAAATGAGCTATTCATATTCTCGCCTTTTCATGTTTGTAAATGTGGTTGTTGGCAAAACATCAAAATGACTCTCAGTGTAATGCAATCCAGTGCAACACCACAGCAAACCTCAATAAGAAACCGTTAAAGGTAGAATGTATGACTGAGCTGTTCAATTCAATTGTTTCCACCACTGAGTGTAGATTGTGCAAAGAGCTCTACTGCCCCCTGTTCGTGGGACAAAGACATGCAGCCAAGGGGCAACTTGAACTGTAAACACACGTCATGCAGACATACACATATTGAATAAACCAAAAACCCTCGCTGTATCAGACAACAATGAAGGACGGCAGAAATGTGATTCAATGACAAGGATATCCTTGTGTTTTGAATAAACACACAGACAGGATTTTCGGTCTCATCTTCCTGTTTACTGTGTCAACAAAATGAGATAATGCCTTAAGCTGTTTGGAGGGTGTGTGGCCACCTTAAACACGACATTGATTCTAAGCAGGCCAAATGAATTAACTATTTAAAGAATTTAGGTAAAGAGTTCAGCGTCTTATGAGAACTTCAATTTGTACAAGCTCTTGGTGTAGAAATAAAACATGTCCACATTATTTAAAGCATTAAAAGTCAAACATTTAATCAATGTGGAATATTGTTTTTGTCACTCTTTTTCTGTAGATTGTTGTTGCTCTTGCTGACAGGCACTTCAACATCAACATCTTTAATTGCCCCTTGACAATAAAAGCATAACTCTGAAAATAGAATTCAAGGGTATTTTGAAATTAAAAACTACCACAAATGGAGAAAAAAAATAAAGATTTCAACAAACTTGGTTGATGGGGCTCATTGCTTTAGTAAAACATCAGAAGATTACTTGATATCTTCAGAAGTAAAGTGCACAGCATGACACTAAAATGTGTTATCATCCCCCAAAACATGTTATTCCGACTAAACTGCTTTTGCAGCCGTTCATTTGTTTGCTTATGTGTTTGTGCTCGTTAGCTAACAGACGGACCTGTATGTCTCTGGCTCTCTCGTAAGACTGGTATGCGATCTTCTCCTCCATGCTGGCCAGCTCCTGTTTGAGGTTGAGGATCTCATTCTGGTGAAGTTCTGTGAGGTCGTTCAGCTGCTCCTCCAGACGTTCACACCTGAACACACACACACACACGCACACACGTGAGGGTCTGAGGCATAATTAGCTTGGACAAACACAGACATGCAGGAATTAGTAGAAACACAGCCTGAAGGCCTCTGACCACATGGCACCCAAATGAACTGATGACTCCCTCCGACAAGATTAGGCCATGCTTACTCATCTGCTGATACAACTGGCCAATCAGAGAGTCAGCTGTACGAGAGTAGGCCAATAGGAGGCCCTTAGCAGGACGAAGGGTCTACTGGTTTATCTTGGAGGCACATACAAGTGGATAGACAGCATAGCACAAGAAAAGGCATTTAACTGCCTCTGTGTATGTTTGATTCCTTTTATCAGATGTTATAATATAGAGAATAGAGAAAGGGGTAAGCATGTTCTCCAAACTGGTGTCTCAAAGAAATTCAATTATTATTAAAAAAGACTCTCAGAAACCCACAAGTATTCACATTGGAAAAACTGGAACCTTTATTACGATAATGTTTATTAGATTATATGTTGATCTATAAAAAGTTTCAGAGCTACATTCATGAAAAATAAAAAAATAATCATCAGTTGGCCGCCCAAGTTAGGAAAGTCCCTTTTTAGGGATGGATTCCTTTCCTGAAGAGTGGTAAAGCAACATGAGGGTTATAAATGATTTGCCCCATAATTCCCAGAGGTCATTCTGTTCTGTTCTCTGTTATTTTGGTCTTAAAGGACAAGCACAGACTGCTCTGGGTTCAGATGGACATTTTAGGGAGAAAAATGCTCATGTTTCTTTTACTATGTAAGCTGCTCACTATATCTCCCCTCCTTCCCATTGTCTTGCCCTCCTTATCTCTGCGCCCTCTTGCCAGGACACTCTGGAGGAATGTGAGTGTGTTTTTTTTTTACGGCCAACTGCCCAAAGACAAAACAAAACAAAGGCTGCAGAGAGACGTCTGAGTCTAAGTCTAAGAAAGATATGCGCCGCTGGGACAGAGGCTGAAATAACCAAAGATCTTTTAACTTAGAGGACACTAGGGGACACTAGCAGGTGGGTCTGTCACTTTGAAGTGTTCAATGGCTATTATAAAGCAACTAAACAAACATTAAGCTAGTCACTTTTAATATTTAGTTCATTCTAAATGCTATAGAAAGCAAAAAGACTGCCACTATAAATCTGTATAACGAATTTGACCTATTCTTTATGGCCGAGTACATGCCGTTTATATGTTTATGTAAAGAAGGTTTGGGTCAAGGTTTTATTTGTATCTACAGTGTGATAGCTTCGATAACAGATCTCTCCAGATCATGTGCATGGCGAGTGTTGCCCCTGATGATGTGTCAACAGAAATCAATGATCAGTATTGTATTCAGGTGCATGTTTCCAAAAAAAAAGGAAACCATTCTAGATTACACACAAGTTAAGGGTACTTCCTGCGCAAAACAGGAAGTGCTTGAGGATTGCATAATACACACACTCTAATATGTTATCTCTATATCTGTACCTGAAGCGTTCCTCCTGCAGCGCTTGCATAACAACCGAGTAGTCCCTCTGATAGTGGCTCTTCAGACCATCCAGGTTCTCCTCTAGCCTGGTCTGGCCCTCCCTCAGCTCCTGCATCTCCTGCAGCAGCATGTCCAGGCCGGAGCTCTGGCTCCTCTCTAGTGTGTTGCCCTTGGAACTCGGGGGACCTCCGGGGGCCCCTGTGGTGCTGTTGGCCCCTGCTGAGCCCGAAGTAGCACTAGAGCAGTCGTCCTCACTGCCATACTTAGGAATCGGCTCCAGCTGATGCGCAGCGTTGCCTAGTGAACGTCCGCCAGCGCCTGTCACAGCTTCTTCTACTGAGGGGTCGTCTAAAGAGTCTTTAAATGAGGGGATGTTTTCAGTGCTGCCAAATTTGTGGCGAATCAGTGACGCGATCTCCCGGGGTTTGGAGACAACGGCCCCGGCTGCAGAGTGGGTGGCGTGGGAGATGCTGGAGAGGCCCCCCTTCACACTGTCCACCACGCCTTCACTGAAGCCTGTGACTTTGGCCCCGACGTCTTTCAGGCCTTGCTGCATGTCCCGCAGAACATCCTTGGGCTGGCGGGGGATACCGTTGTGCTCGACTTCCCGTAGCTTCCGGTGGTAGTGCTCCAGTTTCCTTTGCAGCTGCTGGATGGTCTGCGCAGACTTCTGGTTCTTTTTCTCAAAAACCTGACAGACATAGGAAAGGTTTGATTAGTTAGATGGGAAAACATTTTCAACCAATAACCCACTAAGCTTTTATATAGTACATTCTCTCCAGTGGCTCTCTGAGGGCCTAAAATATTCAAAACATTTTTTTTAAATATTTGGTTTAGTTATATTTTTCATTCGTTTTATCAAAAATAACTTGATTAAATTGTATTTAAAATAACATTTCCAAAGAAATAAATCCTTTGAATCTGCCAGTTCAGTTTCTGATGCTCCTTTAGCCGTCTCTGCGAGTTACTGTGAAGAGAGGAGAGCTTGGTGGTCCTGCTGTAAATTCACAGAGGGTCCGCTACAGTAACTCAACGAGAGAGAGTAATGTCAACTGACAGTACAATTGACCAATCATATCTTCCCTCTAAATGGGTGGGCTTTATTTTCGCGGAGTTTATGACAAGCTCCGCCCGCTGTGAAGTTGATGCATGTGTGTTATACTACTATACTACAGAGTGGTCCAGTGACACGTCCTAAAACCCGGAAGTAAGCTGCGCATGGATTCCCTCAATTAATTCATTTGTAATTGTTACTTGGCTGTGGGTGCCCCGTCATGATAGGTGTTTATATAAAATGGTGTTGTTTTGTGGGGTAGAGGGTCGCTGTCATTGATGCTTTTTCCCCGGGCCGTTGTTTTGATATTCCGTTGAAGTATGATGTAATAACTCTTCTCTTTTTTTTTAGGGAAGTGGGGGTCGGGGGGACGGGGTCAGAGGGTCTAGGTATAAAAGTCACGGCTCACCACTGATTCCCTCTCTGGTGCCAAGGACATAGATAGTGAACAAACAGGTTTTGAGGGAAAGCACTGATTGTCATATGATACAATTATAAAAACATGTTATTCATGAAATATACATTTTTATAGTTTAATAGAAAGCAACAGCTCCTCTTTTTACCTGCTTGATACGTGTGCTTTGCTGTTTGTCAGCATTGTTGGCCAGTTTGAGGTACTCTGCAACATTGTCATCTCTGGCTGTCTGCTCAATCTTAATCTGCTCTGTGAGCTTGAGGATTTTCTGCTGCAGATGGGCAATGGCCTGCTTTGTGCGCTGAGGGTCTGGGGTGCAATCCTCACACCCTGGGATCGAACCGTCTGCCCCTAATGAATAAGACAGGGGTGTTTGACCCAGTCCGCTCACTTCCAGCCGATCGATCTGAGAGAGGAGACAGAAAAAAGAGAGGGAGATTGGAGTAGGTAAAGGGTCAGGGGGGGAAAGGAGGGATTCAAGAAGGGGAGACAAGGAAGAAAAAAGTGTGAGTTGCATATTTTTCTTTCTTAGTCATTTAGCTGACACACACAGAAAACGAGGCTTCTGCATTTCTTGTGGCCAGTCACCGGGAAAGAGGGCAAATGGAGACGCCTGAAAAAGGCAACTCGCAGTCAGTTTTATTTTTACATGTTAACAAAGAAATGATAGTGAAAGAAATTTCGTTTTTATCATTTCCAGTACGTCTTTAAAAAAACTCGGTGTGAATCCACAGGCATTTGCAAGTCAATGGATACACAGGCAAGAACAACATGAAAAGAGTATCGGCCTAATCTCTATTTGTCTTTGTTTTGGGTGCAACCATATAGGACTAGACTGACAGGATATTAGATTTTTTATTTTTTTTTACAACAGTTTTACAGATTAAGTTTCTGTCTATCTTCCTCAGACACTGACCTGATTATATCAATAGGACAGTAAGCATTTCTGAGAAAAAATAACTACTAATCTAAATGGTGTTTTTCCTGTTTTTCATAAAACAAGATCAATTTTACCTTAGAGGAGGTAGAACCTGGTAGCACATTCATTTCCTCACGGGAAGAACACACTGTGATACTATTGGAGCTAATGATGCTTCAGGGAGGGGTGTGATCAAAATATTCTTTCCATCACTAAGCAAGCACACAAAAATAATCAGCTGAACCTGACAGTGCACACCTTGAGGATTCAGAAGGCTGCCAGAAAAACAAAAACCAGACAGGACTGAGAGTCAGACCAGGGAGGTACGGTGACAGTTATTCAACAAGGCATCCAGCCCTCACATATAACCCAGCCTCTGTATATGGCTTACCATTTATTAGCGCTCCATAACAGGTAAAAACAGCACCGGAGGCTCACCTGCATACCGAAAAGCATGACTAATTGATGACAGGCAACACAGTCAACAACACAAACCACAGTGCATCCGGGAGGAAACTAAAACTCCATATCAAATGTTCTCTCTGGCAAATGAGTTAAAGTAGCCTACTAATGAGCTTATCTTCAGTTAGAGAAGAAGCGATCTCAAGACGCGGCTCACCTTTCCATTCGTCAATCGGAGAAATTGTTCCCAGTGCATTTTCCCAAATCTGAAGGCGAGTTATTTACTTTCATAAATCCAGATAAAGTTAATCCGAGCCGGTTCCTCGAAAGTTTCGCCGAGCTGCTTTCGTTACTGCTCGCCGGGCGTGTTGTGAAAGCTGAAGCGCACCTGAAACTCAGTGCACTGTGCAGAGAGGGAAGCCCCGCCCCCTCCTCCCCCGCCTCCACTCACAGCTGAGGGATGACATCACCCTCTAAACTGCGCGGTAGGCAGCCGCCACTCATCCCGACACAGCAGAAATAGATCCTCAGTTAGGGACTTTCTTATTTACTGTAATAGATTAACCGAGAGACTAAAAACAATCACAGATAATATTACGTAACTTCATAAACATGTTTACTATACCTCAACAGCTTTCACTATTATAATTAAATTAGTACATTACAAGTGATGTGCTAATGTGCATAAGTACAGATTTATAGGAAGTTATGCTTAATTATTTCCATTGTGTGCTTCTGGACACTTTTATTCATAAGTGGAAAATGTGTGATTTATTACACATTACTTATGTAGATTTACTTTTTACGTAGTTCAAACTAGCTCTACCTCGACCACCTACAACTTAAAACTGTGAGTCCACAAACATGCATAAATATACCTCCAAGTGGTTTCTATTGTACAACTTATGAATTCAAAACAGTTAATACCATTCATAATTAATGTCATCTTTGCCCTTTTTCACAGCAAATACAAACGTATTACCATGTTCAACAAAAGGCTACAGGGCAGACTGGGAGTCTAGTCCCGGATGTGAAACAACCAGCTCCCAGTCTCTGTCCGCCGATAGAGAGGAGCTCTGGAGGGCAAGAAAAACCAGTCTGACAGCCTTTTAACACACACACACACACACACACACACACACACACACACACACACACACACACACACACACACACACACACACACACACACACACACACACACACACACACACACACACACACACACACACACACACACACACACACACACACACACACACACACACACACACACACACACACACACACACACACACACACACACACACACACACACACACACACACACACACACACACACACACACACACACACACACACACACACACACACACACACACACACACACTCCTTTGAGTGCAGGGAAACCACACAGATTTAGCATGAATTTACAATATGAAAGTAATTTGGCTTTATAAGGAAATGGTTTTGCACCAGGTTGATTACTGTGTAACAGCGTTAAATAGAAGAAGGCCCTTATCCAGGGGTCAATAGACCTAACAAATGCTGTGTACAGTGAGTCTAATGAGGATCCAAATCCTCTAGACGGGCAGCCAAGGGGATCAGATGAATCAGAGAACTAGAACAGCCTGCTGGGCTGGCACAGGGGCAAACTAAGAGGTGACGTTTCAGAGCGGCACCTGGTCTGTGCTCGGCTATAAACAAAACAGTATTAATAGCTATGAGGGCGAGCATGAATAAGGTGTAAGTATTTCCTCCATTAGCACCCAGTAGGATAAATGTGCAGATTTCCCAGGGCTCTTGTCTTGCAGATGACTACATTACCTGAACAAATGAATGTGTGCCCTTGGACTAAAAATATAGCGTAGATAAAAAGGGCAAAGGACGACCTGAACCCTTTGGACGGTAGTATATGCTGCAATAGATAGAGGTTTTAGATATTGTGATAAGAAGGCCTAGTGATCTTCTGGCACACTTTTATCTGCTACGTAATCACCACTGGTCATTTAGGTGGTTTACGAGGGTGTACTCTCTTTAACATCTATTTTGACAGCTTGCAACTGCAAATGTATAATCTAATTTGCATACAGATTTAGACTCATACAGCTACTCCACATAGCAAAGCAATGCTGATAAAGAGTTACTGAACAAATTGTCTGTACGATTAGTATCATCCCCAAATGGTCGGGTATTTCTGTGACTAATCATGCATGTTATTA
This sequence comes from Notothenia rossii, assembly GCF_949606895.1. Classification (NCBI taxonomy): domain Eukaryota; kingdom Metazoa; phylum Chordata; class Actinopteri; order Perciformes; family Nototheniidae; genus Notothenia; species Notothenia rossii. The sequence continues at coordinate 15,871,106 of NC_136902.1, forward strand.
ATGATGTAGAGCTGAAGGATCAGGCTAATTTCCCAGGGTTGACAGAGCCCAAAACATTTTAGATAATTCAGTAAAATCCTCATATGTGTTGTTTTAGACTTATTACTTATATCATGGATTTATATACAATATGTAGCGTCTACATGGCAGGCATAAATCACAGAATTGAGCTGTGTTTGTTTTGAATACAAACACGTTGGTATATTAAGCCTCTTTCTCTTTTCATTTACAAACAACTGTTATGTTCTCCATGGTCAAGGTCAAGCTATATGCTATTGTATATAATTGCAAAAGTACAATACCTTGCCGTTAGTTATGTCTTGCATTCCTTTGAGTTCAGCTTGTGTTTCCTGTGTCAAGATGCAAGAGGGATTGCAAGAAATTGTACCTTCTGAATTCTCCTTTACAGCTCCTCTATTACTGCAGTCTCTGAAGCATTCACAAAGGTACATAGCTGATCCGTCACAGCACATCAGAGTTTTAGCAGTAGTAGGCCTGGAGCAGTGGTTCTCCAACATGGCTCATTTAAAGAGTACAATATCCATGAGTGATGGGACCTTGGATCCATGGTGGACATCAAAATCAGTGCTTCAGGGGTACGCTCTTTGCTGTGCTCAATCCACCCTTAAACAGTCATTGTGGATTTTAAAACCGTCTTCTCTCCACTTATACCATATATCTTTCTGGCCTTATCACTCAGCAGGCACAGAGGCCAATCCCCTCTGACGGACTGAACTTCACACTCCTGATTAGCAGTTATGATCTTTAACCCTGCAGTTAATCCAAAAGTAATTATCATAACAACATGAAATCATTTAGTGATCTTGATTTCTTTTATCAAACAGATAGCAGGTTAGTTTGTGCCTAACAGTATGGTTGTGGTGGGCAGAGCAGGGCCATGCATGTGGGTCCATGGCTGCACTTAGTTAGTTAAAGGTGACCTATCATGCAAAATGCACCTTTGTACTTCTTTTATACATGAATATGTGTCCCCGGTATTCCAGGGAACTCAACAAGTGTCAGAAAACACAACCCTCTCTATTTTCCTCCATACCCAAATCTCTTAAAAAGGGGCTGCAACGGATCTGATACAGACTGATCCAGATTTGAACACTTCTGTGACGTCAGTGGCGCTACGGCTATTGGGCCAACTCCATCAATCAGGAGGAGACAGCCACGGACATTGCCGTTCGAAAGCGCTGGAGACGGTATAGTACATATGCCAGGCCTGTAGATGGTGCTGTTCTCACAGAATCAGCCCATGCAAAGACAGTGTTAAATTGAGCGAAATGAGGAATAGCTCAAATGCATGATCTGTTTGGTATTTTGAAAAATGAAAAGTATAAATATGCCTTATATAGGTATGTTCCTACACTATATTATTCAAATATAGCATGATAGGTCCACTTTAAGTAACAGCAGTTCACGTGAGAAGTATGGTCATATATAAAACTAAACCTTTTTTCAGCCATCCCCTTTCATTTCCTCGTGGTTTCAGTTCCCACCCAGGCAAGCCATATTTAGCAGTGCTGAAGTTGACACAACAATGTTTTAAGTGGAAATCCGCTTTTGGTTACCTTTAAGGAGATCCAATGAGGGAACAATGACCCTCATTCACCAGATATGGAAAATTGCATAACTCCATATGGGGCTGGACAAGAGGCAGTTTACTTAACACTTGCACCCATGAATTAGCACAGAACAAAACACCAAACACTAATCATGCACAACAGAAGTGTGCACACAGCCAAAGTCTGCCAGTGCATTTCCCAAGGAATTCAGAGGGTGTGAGAAAAGCCCTTCATGTTCACTTCCAAAAGAAAGAAACCAAGTTCAGATGAAAGTGCAGGTCTTGGGAGAAAGAGGAAAAAAACACAGAGGCTTTTCTATGGCCCCTCTGTCGAAACAAAGACTTTCTATCCCTATTATTTTAAGATGAAATCCTTTTCACAACAAGAGATTTGGCTGCCAGATTTAGTACTTTCTCAGGTCTATAAAACACATTTCATGCAACAGTATATTATTAAATTACAAAGCGCTTAACCCGTAACACACAGATTTAAACAACATGTCAATGTATAAACATGTGCCGGATTCCTGACGTAAAATGAAATCATTGAAAAAGTGAATAAGATGAACTTTAAATCATAAATGATGACCATCAATAAACACACACATGTTTTTACAGGTGGAGACTCACAGTGGTGGCGGGAGAAGGAAGTGGAGAGGTGTCCGCAGTTACCAGGTTGAGTATGACATCCATGGCGGGGAGACACATGTGCACAACATAGACTGGAGTTAAGTTGGGTCTGTCTATCTGTTTGTCTGTCCCTCGGGGGAGGACTCCAGCAGGGGGAGAGGGGAACAACGTGGCCCTGGGAGAGCTCACATCACTCAGGACACTTCTCCCAAACAAAGTCCACTTGACTCAAAGCCCACTGGACAAAGACCCACTTTGACAACAAGAAAGTAGAGACTCCTACTCTGAGGAATTACTGTTGGCTTGATTGAACATGCAGAATCCATAGACTGCTCGTTCCAGCAATGCACCATGACTATTGATAGCCACAGAGTCTAGGCGGTGTGGCTCTGCTGGTTCACAGAGCAGCAGCTACTCAAAGCCCACGATCACGCTTCAGTGCCAGCACACGCTCCGCAGTACACAGCAACAGGCAGAGGGACTATGCAGCACACATATGTTCGCTCCGATAGGCCCGATTCTCTCAGACAGCGTGCATCTTTGGGAATTAGAAATCCTCTGGAGCAAAGGGTCCGTCTGATGCAGGTTTGGGGTGAAAGAGCCGAGGTGGTTAATCGGATGGAAACTCGCCGGGTCGGATGGAGGCAGGGTTAAAAGAAGGAAGAGTTTACTGTGAAGTTTGGCGTTCAAAGAGTCCGGAGAGGAAGAAACGAGAGGCAGGGACCCAGAGGACGGATGTGAGGGAGCAGACATGAAAAAAAGAGCCCACCAGGAGCTGTCACTGAGAGGGAGACGGAGCGAGAGAGAGGGAGCAAAGGAAAGAGGGGTTGTGAGAAGGCTTTGTTAGGGGAGGAGGGGGGCTTTTCTTCTGTTGGACTTTCTAGGCCAGCTCAGCTTCAAAACTGTGGCTAGCTCATGCAGAAAAAAAGGGAGAAAAATCTTCAACTCCCGCCTTTCAATTATCGCACAGTTTGATTGTCGCGGCCAATCAGTTTCCTGAGAGATCATGCTGTAATGAAACACTTTCCACCAGAGTTAGACACAATGTTTCGTCGGTCCAATAACAGATACAACTGCATTCATTTAGTTTTTAAAGTGCATCCTTGGTTTAATGTATAGAATAAACTCACACCCAAGAAAAAACCCAGATTACACAGATTACACGGTCATATGATGATTACAAAGCTGCTATTCAAACCTGTGTGTATGTGTGCACCCATGACTAGCCTCGTCACAACGTCACTTATCCTCTGACAACAGCATGTTGTTCCCTTTTACTAGAATTCCTATGGATTACTATGTTTAAGGAAAAGGGTTCAAAGGCACAATTAACTTTCAAATTACAATGTAGATGTATCAAATATGTATAGGTGGTAAAATGTCAACTACCAACAGTAGACCTGAGGACAATATTTCAAACAAATAGCATTATTAGGAGCTGTGACACATTGTTGTCCATGCTGTGTTTTGTGAGCCATCACTTCCAAAAGTGTACAAACCAATTAGGGAGAAAATCAAAGCAGGGAGTGAAGAGGGTAAGGCAGGACAAGAGCTACTAAAGACTCCTGTGCAGAGGTCAACAGGACGGGACGGGGGACGGGGCATGAATACAGGCTTTAATGAGAGAGCGGGAAGACTTAAAGGACCGGGAAAGAGAGGGTAGGCTTTAGGGGGGAAAGGCTGCTTATGTAAGGACAAACCTTACTTGCTCAGATAGGAGTGACGTGTAGGTTTGACCCCAGTGTTAAATCAATGTGACACATGGCAGCTTCACTGAAGAACATTGCAAAAGAAAGTTTGTTATACCAAAGCGGAATACTGTTAAATATATATTTCTTTGATTTCGTTCACTCACTATAACTTAAGTTAGGCAAGCAGTATTGGGTTGCTTCAGCTATTCATCCTTCCTAAAAATCTTAGTAACAATGGCAACTATTGATTTACTTATCAGGTTCAACGAAATTTAAGACAAAATCTTAGTTTGTTAAGACTGTAAAAAAAATGTTTAAGCACGGAATAATCTAAAGCAATTTACAACGTAAACAGGAAGTCCCTGTACCATCACGAGCTGCCCAAAAAACAGCTATAGGGTTACGGCTATTAAACATAACTACAATCAATTTTAAAATGTATGACTATGTATATATGCATGTAGTAGTAACTTTAGTTTGGCCTGGTAATTAGTAAGAGCCAATATTTAGTAATATCACATCACTATATAAGAAAAAGTTTGTGTGCTATAACCCTTTTTTGTTTTATAGTGATTGGTAAATCGCGTCTTAGTAAAGACTTTTAACAAGGCTTAGTTTAATCTGCTGCACCTGGTCCCTATAAAGTAAGCAAGCGTACGTCATCAGGGATTTTTCTTTGAGGGTCAATCATTTGTCACTTGTCAGGCATGACATATTAGTCCTTCATGCTCTCAGTGTGCTACCAGCTTCAGATCTGAAGTCTCCTACGGATGAAGTGTGGCCCCCAGCAGCTCCTGTCAGTCCAGGAATACTCAAGCTTTAAGGCTGACGCATGATAACTAAACATACTATCTTGTAGAATCTTAATTACACACCTCAAATAGTACACAGGGTTGTTTGGTGGGGGGGGGGGGGTACTCATGCCTTGACAAATTACTGATGCTTTAAAAAACAAAATAGATAATGAAGATGTTGGCCTCAAGTGCCTTTTTACCATATTAGCGCCACATCAGCTGGTCAAAATCAGGGGACAGAAAGATCAGCTGCAGCCCATGTGTTACTTACATTGGTAGAAATGTATGTTAAATACATTTTAACTAATATTTTTTAAATTGTATAATAAATTAATTAATAACATACACATTATTAATACATTATTTTAAATAATGATTTGTCTTTGAAATGCATTACTATATTTAAATTATACATTTAATTTTCAGCTAAAATATATTTCTACATACATATATACGTATACATATATATGTAAGTACTACATGCACTTTAACAGGATTTATGAGAGTAAATAGCTCGCCTTCAGATTTTGGAAAATGCACTGGGAACAAATTCTCTGATGACTAAGGAAAGGTGAGCCGCGTATTGAGGTCGCTTCTTCTCTAACAGAGTGTGAAATTGAGCCTTGGGGAACACCACAAATCAAAAGATATGACCATTCATCCATGATCATAAAAAACTGTCTATCAGTTAGGTAAGATGAAAGCAAATTAAAAAAGCTTACCAGAAATGCCAACAAGATTGTGCAGTGTACTTAAAATAATGTTATGATCTACAGTATCAAAAGCAGCACTTAAATCAAGTATTACTAAAACCGAGAGCTTGCCCTTGTCTGCATTGCTTCTGTTGTTGCAGAAAGGGTGTGTCGAGTTAGATAAACACAGAGCCATATAGAGAGTTTGAGTGAAACATAAAACTTGAAGAGAACTTAATGCCACGTGATGTTATAAAGGCGTTCTGATGAATTATTTTCATAATAATTAACCATTTATGTGAATAATTAACCAAACCATTGTTTTACTGTGTACACACCACAACAGCCTCCATCTGAGCATGAATTCTGATGGGTTTTGGCGTGGAGTAGTTTGGGAGTGTGAGAGGTTACGTAAAGGCAGAAGAGCGAGAGCTTTGTCTGCATGGACTGGGGGTAATTAAAGCCTGAGAGAGGAGACAACCATGACTCGGAGCTCAGGCCTTGCCGAACAATACCTTCCCCATAAAAGAAGCCCCCTCTCCAACTCTGGCTGTCCAATCCTCCTTAGTCTAAGCTCCAGTATAATCAACGACCCTATTAGCAGTTACATAAACCACAGGGTACTTCATACACAGGGGCCTTTATGACTAGTGGGGTCAGGGAGCGTGAAACATCTTAGTAGCCAACTCCAATCCTGGCATCTACCAGAGAGCCAGGCAGGAAGGAAAACAAACAAAACAAGCAAACGTCAACAACAACAACCCAAACAATTAAAGTTCTCATTCCCTGTCAGAATTACTACTGTCTATTATTGGAACGATTTAAAAAAGGTATACAAGCCTTACAGCAGATCTATGAAAAGTGCCGCTGCTTACAGATCAGTGTTGAACAGTATGAGGTAGGGATGCTCAATTAATCGTATTTTAAATCGCGATTACGGCTTGCAACGTTTATGAAAACAACGTAATCGAAATCAAACGATAATGTTTTTATTATTATCATTTGTTTGTTTTTTGGGGTTTTTCAGTTGAATTATACTTAAAGTTCAGGGTAATCAACTGTTAAAAACATACTGTTCACATTTTTTTTCTCCAATAAAAGGATGTTTTCAAAGTCAATGAATAATCGCATTTAATAAATCGCAATTACAACTATTGACCCAAATAATCGAGATTATGATTTTTGCCATAATCGAGCAGCCCTAGAATGAGGGTTTGCTACAGTTTGCTACGTACAGTATAAAGTGAACCTTTGAAAGTAAATGAAGCAAAACTGCCGGACCTTTAGGCAGAATAAACTGAATACTCCCAGTAGAGCTAGACATAGAAATAAATTGGCCCATTATCAGTTGAGATCATTTAAACTTTTTGTTTGTCCTGCACAGTATACAGTGTGGTAAGCTATCTAAGTATAAAACGTCTATGTTATTTAATTACGTCGAAAAATGGTTGGGTCGTTATGTAGAAAGTTTTCCTATTTTTCCTGTATATGTAAGAGTATGAATGTGCAGGTGTGATATTGTAAGAGACAAAGCCAGTGTTGGTACACAGGGTAAAACAACGTGTGTGCAGTGGGTGTATATGAAGAGAAACAGAGTGGGTACGTGGGCAAAAACAAAATCTCTCCGTTGGTGGCGGTTGCTGTTAGTTGGAACTGCCTCGGTTTATACTCAGTAAGAACAGTTAGATCCGCACACCAAATAACTGAGTAAGAACCGTATAAAAGATTTGAAGCTGCTGTTCTTATTCTGTTTTTTCTGATCCAGCGCCCATCCCATCAGGCACTGCAACGTCTATGTTGTCATTTTGATCTGTTTGTACTCAGCCCATTCTGGTTATACAACATTGAAACAGAAAGGGCATTTGCCCAAATGTGTGTTTGTCTGGCTGCAGCTTTACAATACCCAGAGTACCAATGGGCAGTATGCAGTCCCAAACACACTGCCAGCCTATTCATAAGCAGGAAGATGACAAATCCAGAACAAACAGTGCCAGCTTTTTGGCCCTGAAAGATTATTTGGGCTGGCCCTTTCCCAGCTTTATTTGTTTTTTCCACCCAACCCCATACCACTCATTGTGACCCTGAGTTGACCTTGCTATCCACTTTAAAACTACCTTTTTTTAATAGTCAGAGGCCTGGTTACTGTTTGTGAAGTTTTAGCAAGGAATCACTGTTTTAATTCGGCCACTAGTAAGCAGAATACTTCAAAACAGGAGGACAGATAATAGGATGTGTCATTTCGCTGATAGGAAGTTCTCATCAGCGCTTGTCAGCTGTTATTTAAAAAAAACGTAGAGGTCATTCTCATGAACTGAAGCAGACTTTTTGCGATCAGATCAAACTGAAAGCAGCACCTCCATGTCTGATGCAAACTCAACACAGAAGGCAAACACAATAAGATATTCCCTTGTACAAGGCTTGGTGATTTGCTATTCAAAGGCTGAATGTTGATTTGTGTACTATCAAAACAGAGTGTTATAATCAATGTATATCATAATCAACTACTGCCTATATGAATATAACAACGAAAGAAAGCCTTTATCCACAAGGGGGAGCTAGAACATAAACTGCAACACAATGTGTGTCCTCTGCTGTATAGAACATTCTCTACATTGCAGGTCAGTGTTTTTATTGCACATTTCATTACAAGTTTCCTTTCGATAACCCTGTTTTTATTGCATTTGTCTCTCCTCCTACGGACATGCAGCAATTTACGTAACACAACTCAGACCTGATGTGGGAGTCACAGCAATGCACACAGGTACTGAGAACAGGGAGGAAGGAAAGATATGCCAAGGAGATGAACAGGAGACACGGCAAAAGAGGGGGTGAAAAACGAGGTTATATAATAATTCAATACAGGAGATTGTTAGAAGAGATTAGGAAAAGTCATGAAATATGCAAGTCTATGTCAGCATAGTGAAAAAGCATGTTTGTGATGATTTATTATTTCAGATGGAACATTTTCAAACAACTGGATTATTTGCCTGAACAAAAACAAACACACTGCCACTGTTGTTTCAGTATTATAGAGGTGCTATTTCAGTGGGAAGGTGACCCTTTCCGATGGGATTCAAACAGTGAAAAAGAAGAAAGATTCCTAGGATTCCTACTGGCTGACACACATGAGAATGAGAGAGTTGGAACCGGTTATAAATGGAGACAAAATATGACAATATTTCCCCAGAGGTTATGATCAAATTTGAATTGTGTATGTGCATGTTTGTAAGTGGGTCAGTGGAGCAGAGCTGAGCTCAGCGATCTATGGCCTCATCCATTATTCATCAGAATCACACAAACGATATGGACTGAGCAGGGAGTGGCAGGGGTGCAGTGTGTGTCTCCCTGTTTCTCTGCTCTCCCTCTCTCAGAAGGGGCAATTTCCTTTTGCAAACAATCTACTAACCCCTCATGACAAAGCACAGAAACTCAAGCATCACTTTGTCATTAGGAGGTGCACTGTGGTGTTTCTTAATAACAAGTCAAGGAAGTAATTTTCATTCTTAAAACTGACAGTTGCTTAGGTCAAAGCAAACAATGTAGACTGTAGAAATGAATCTAGCTAGAGGACAGTGCCTGAGGAACAGACATGTGGGTTAAGGGTGAGCAGAACATCCTCAGTGACTGACCAAGTATGTGGCAATTCTGCAACGGCTGAGAAAACACGTGCATGCCCACAGCAATGTCCTCTTTCACACACAAACACACACCAGCCCAAAGAGGAAGGACCAGCTGCAGGCCAAAAATAAATACACAAAGAATGACCCATAGTGACTCACCACAGCCGACATGACACACAATAAACGTACAAATATTCATTAAAGATGAAAGTGCCACACACATATAATAACTATAATCACCAGTTAAAGTATATGTTGCAAATCAATGTAATGTACCTTTAATTCATCATTTATCAGTAGTAAGATTTAGATCTGCTTCTCAAGTGGTGGAATATTAGTCTATTTGACAGAATTATCTGAGTTTTTCTTTCTTTAAAATGTATGAATCCATTTGAATGCCCTTGAAAAGTCAACTTGACCCGCACTGGTTCAGACATCTGTCTATAAATAGCAGCAGGGACACAGGCAGAGCGTCAGCAGACTCCTTCCTCTTTCAGACCAAGATTAGAAACCTATAAAAACTGCCTAGAAGAAGAGCCTTTAAACGTACACCCTTTATCCCTCTCTCTTTCAACATGACTGTCCATCTTGCTTATCAACACACATATTTATCTTTCAAAAATTCCACCACCTAATTCCCCCATTTATTTTCTTAGTCCGTTCACACCTTCCCACTCGCCTTAATTGTTTCACGCACAAATCAGCTAGTTATGCAAGTTAGAAAGTGTGTGTGTGTGTGCTCGTGGTAGCTTAAACGTGTTCCCTCTGTTGAATGCTAATAGCTAGCAGAACTGGATATGGGCGTTGGCCTATATGTATAATCGCATATGAATATTCAACAGCCTAATTAAACAGGCTGGGGCTACACTTCAAAGGGAGCACAAACAATTGGGTGGAGAGTTCACACACACACAAACACAAAGACACTCATGCACATGATGCTTACAAACGCATACCCGCGCACAATTTACAATTATTTTGTAAAGGAGCAGGAAACAACGTCTCTTTGGCAATGAGATCTAAGGGGTGGGGTGCCATTCTAACATCTCCTGTGCAGCTCTAGAAATATTTGACAAAATAAAAAGCTTAGGTTTAGAACAAACAGTATTTAAAACAAAGTCAGCATATTTGGCAAATTGCTTAGATGACACTTTTCCCACATTTTAAGAGGTTAGTTTTCCACCAGAGAGGCGGATGAGGTGGCTCAAGATCAGACGTTGAACTCGAGAGCATTCAGCTCAGTAAATCTGCTACAGCCCTCTTTGAACATTACCCTGTTACCATGGAGATGGGCAACCTGCTCCGCTGAGCACTGGACACAGATGAGACAGGCTGTGAGAAAGAAATGGTCATATCCACTAAACATTACACCAGGCTCATGTCAACCCCAATCATCCATAGGGTACCCTGTTGAAATGGATAGTTGGTTTAACTACTTAGTTTATAATGATAGCAACTTAAAGCCTGAGACTATAGAAAACACACTAGAAATCAGTCAATATAAAAAAATTATCATCAAGATTATCCTTGTCAAAATATTTAATACTGAACACATTTGAACGTTTTAATACGTCAGTAAATACCCTACTATTACCAACTGGTTAATTATACAGCTTAACGTCATTACGCCAAACGCTAGTCAGTCTTCAGTTTAGTGATGGTTAGCTTTTTCTTTCATTCAACCCTTATAAAACACATACGTTTTAAAGCAACACTAAACAGGAAGTTGAGTGACTCCGTGTGAGCCAGGATATACTTCTAATGTTGTTCAACGAATCTGGTGGAAAGTATCTCGTCGTTTAGCCGTGTCTTTTGGGAAAGTTTGCGTTCGCACATTACAAGCTCTTGACAGATGACCAATCTCATCTATTGAATTGCTTCCCTCAGGAAGGCACTTTAGACTACTATGAACCACCAACGATGTCTACAATAATTAATATATCCAAAGCACAGTTTCATTATTAATGAATCAGTGAATCATTCACTTCCACAGATATATAGACCAACAGATATAAGAACTATTATGTCCGTGCTGCCATTGGATTTTGAATAACAATAATAATATTGAGATCTGCCATGGTGGCCTAACCCCTTTGTTCATTTGACAGAGACGTAATGTAAGATAAAAGCAGCGAACAAGAGAGAATAAAGTGCCAGATCAGGAGATCCATTGTGTTTGAATCGCAGTCGATAATAGTGATTGTTCTTCTGATCAATGACTGCCTCCTTGCCACACATACATCCACACATGTATACACTATTGATTTAGTGGACAGGAAATAAGTAGGCAAGGTGATATTTACACTCGTTTTAGAAAAAGGCCACATAGAGAGAGGAGGAGTATTTTGTTTGTTTGAGCTTAGTGATAAAAGAGAAGAGAGAAAAGACAGGAAGGGCCAACGACTAAAGGGATAAAACAGAGAGGAAGAAAAAAGAGGGAAAGATTACACAGCAGGAGGGAAACAGTGCACATAGGGCTTTAAGTTACTTCTTCAATTGACTGAAACACTGTTATAGGATCTCATAGTTACTGTTAACTACTTTAAACCGGTGAGTCATGATGTTTCAGTGATACCGGCAACTCTCACACATGCACAGCGCCTGCCAAACAATTAGCTACGGGCTGGTAGTTAGCAAACATCTGTGGAGTGACATCATCTCCGGTGGCGACTAACAGCACATGCTTCATCATCCCCATGGCTGCTGGAAGTCAATCGAAACTGGGTTGTTTGATTATACACAGGTTTGACTGCTCCTGTGACTGTGTTTACCGAGGCTGGATGGAACTGCTGCGGAAGTGATTTGATAGAACCTGGTAGTTATCATATGCATCTGGTTGTACATCATTTAAATGTGACCTATCAATACCTTGTTCGTCTTCTACAGCTGTTTAAATGACACCAGCATCATTTCAAGATGAGCAGCAAAATGGCACACAAGCTTTCGTCAACACAGAGCCAGTAGCCTGGGGAGGTGAGAGATGATGATGATGATGATGATGAGAGAGCAATGATGAGGATGTTAAAACTAGAGGGACAGAACAAGCCTCAGGGGACCAGGTGATATTGTGCACCACCCACTGCTCCTTACTGCTCTCTACAGCACAGGAAAGGTGGACTACAAGAAAAAGGAACACTTCTTTCCTAAGTGAATCTGCATTTCCGAATATAGAGGAATCATTTCTGCATGTAAGAAATCCTATTAATAGCAGCCTTTAATTACATTATATTGTATGATTTAAATACACAACATAGATAATTAGGGCAGAAACGAATATTCTTCCTGGGAACCTACAAATCCCTCTAACAAAACATGGCTTTTACAAAGGGTAAACAGAAGGAGTTTGAACAGAAATGGTCTTTTATTCAACACTTAATATGTAGATTTCTGCTACTCCTTCAATCAAAAGAATAGAGTTTGGTGATGACGTGAAATAGAGGACGATCACGTTTGATGGGAGTTTTTGTCTTCACCACCTTTGCTACAATTGCAGACAGTTTCCTTCAGTGTTCATTCTTCAGAAGTGTTTTATCCAGAGCTGTCTTTTCCACAGACGGCTCAAACACTCGAAACAAATGGATTACGGGACAAACTGAAGAAAGCAGTTTCCGCATAGGTCGTTTCCTCCTCCCAAAATCAGACGGAAAAGTCAAGTGAAACTGCTAAATACTCTACTCTGTTACCTTATGATGCATTACAACACTTCTCTTGGTTCTTTTAAATAATGTGAGCTCATATGTTACTGATAATTAATTAATCCAACCAGTTTTTTTTAGCGTTAGCATGATTGAACTCTTTCCTTCTCTAAGGTCAAGCATAATGAAAAGCACAAGACCCATTCTAAATTTGATTAAACTGAACTCTACAGAAATAACACAATCAATTAACTTCGGACACAAGACCCTATTCCAGGGTTTTTACTATATTTTTCTAAACTAATGACGTACTAACTAACAAAGATGTATTCTTCTCTGATTTTTTTTGATCTATTAGGAGAATGTGGCAGAATGAGGCAAATGTGACATGTGAATATGAACTACACTGCATAAAATACCTAGCTCAAAATAAATAATATATACCTTTTAAAAATGCAGGCGTTCAATATAAACCACACTGCTGAGAGTGTTTTCATATTAGCTCTACATACAGCATGATTCCAGCTCTACTGGTCTGCATTTTGTTCTGAGATGTTTTGGGAAATATTGCAGCAGATGGCGGGATGCTTTCTCTGACATGAAAACTCAAATATGCTGAGAGACAAAGGAAGACAAAAGATGAGCAGGAAGACAGGTGGACATGTGGAGATGCTGCCTGGGGGTAAATACACTGGGTCATCTATCCAAGGTCAGTGAGCCTTTGCAGACAAGAGCCTGCAGGAGACATGTTCTCCAAAGACACTCACAGCTTCAGTCTCTCTCACACGCACATCTTCTATGGTGTGAGAGGACTCGCCTCGAGGCTTGGCTTCTGTTTCATGTCAACCCAGGAGCTCATATCCCACGAGAGCGTACTCCCCGATTCTTTCCTGCCTGTTTTCCTCTCTTACAATAAACATGTTGCACTTTGCAGCCCTTCAGTTTCTCCTTCTGTTTTTGGTCCTGTTTTATCTTTCCACTCCTCTGAGAAAAGAGGGAATACTAGATTGATCTCCATCAGTCTGGGAGCAGACCTTCCACCCTGAAAGTGAGACTGTGCCTCTGCCCATGTTCATCATAATGCTTCCAGGCATTTGAACATTCACCAGCAGCACTAACCAGAGCTGAAGAGGAACAGTGAGTGTAGTCAGTCAATCGATTAATTAGCAGCTAATTGTAATTAATTCCACAGGCTGAGCACCAGCTGCAATACAGCGGGCTGTAAACAGACATTCTGCTGAGTTCTCAATACAGCCCCTCTCCCTTTAACAGCACTACCACAGAGGGATACATCAAACTCATGGACAGTTGTAGAGCACAATAAACTAGCCTGTTATTGCAAAGGAGTCAAAATGCTCTCCAATCAGCAATAATCAAACATAATATTTACAAATCATTACACCCCTTGGCGACGGCTCTAGTCTGCCGCATTTACTGCTGTAGTTACTGTTTAACAAGAGTTGAGATAAAGTCCAAAGACAGACTACTCAGTTACTGTAGGGATCAAACTATCATCAAGTGAATGAAGCTAACAAAAAGTTAAAGATTAAACAATGATTTATTCTGGCAGATATATTAGAGTACATTGTTTCTGAAACTGACAAATCAATTGGTCTTTAAAACTTCGACTGCTGTCCTTAACAAGCACGTCTCAAGCACAGAAACACAAACTATTGCCACAGTACCAATTAGCTGGAGGACAGAGAGAATGAGAGATGGGAAAGTATATGCCAACCACCACACGGGGCTTTGCCAGTGACTGAGCCTTTAGCCATGAATGGAGCTGCATCATAAAGATGGGACGACAGACAGGCTTTTAACAACTAAACAAGCTTTTGTGTTTATAAGCTTACCTTTGAATCCTGTCTACGAAGACTGAAGCGCTGCACCATCCTTACTTACTGACTGACGCACTCACAGCTGGAGCCCCTGTTCTCCTGTCCTGCACTGATATCCCCACAAAGTACACACAACCTCACATACAGTACAGTCTGCATTTAAACACACACACACACATACTGAAGGTACACAGGCTACCCTCCTCTCCAAACATCCATGAGCACACACTCTTCTAGTCCACACCGCTTTCGTCTACTATGCAAACACAAGTGAGGAGAGAGAGAGAGAAAAGAGGGAGACGGAGATGAAAAAAGGGAGGGAGAGCAAGCAGAGAGAGAGATAAAGAAAGCTCAGCTGCGTTGCCTTGTACTCGTATTCACAGTGATCCCCTGAGCTCTGTCTCTCACAGACACACTCACTCAGACAAGACGCTCACACCACATGGCTAACAATGCACAAATGATTTAGAGTACACACACACACACACACACACACACACACACACACACACACACACACACACACACACACACACACACACACACACACACACACACACACACACACACACACACACACACACACACACACACACACACACACACACACACACACACACACACACACACACACACACACACACACACACACACACACACACACACACACACACACACACACACACACACACACACACAAAAGTGAGTTCTTCAAGTCACACACACACGCCCCCCATATCCTCTTCCTACAACATGCATCACACACAGAGCCAGTGCTCAGCTCTCACTCATCTAGGTCGGGGCAAGGTTGCCTCCTGCTTCCTGTCAGTAAGCCGAAAGGGTGGGGTGAGGAAGAGGTGGTGGAAGAAGAGCAAGAGGAGGAGGAGGAGGAGGAGGAGGGGGAGATGGGAGAGGAGGAGGGACCAGCTGATTGTCTATACTAACTATCTCCAGGGACATAGGGAGGGGTACAGGGAAGAGAAAGAGAAGGAAAGAGGAAGGAAAGTCGAGGGGAGCACAAGGGGGGGGGGGGAGTTGCTTTTTGAAACAAAAAACAAAAAGGGAAAGACAAAAAGACCCATTCCTGCTCGTACACACTCATATTTCGACGAGCTATGCATCCCCAGGACCTCCACACACCTCCAAGGTCAACCACGCTGTTACTATGGCAACCCAAGCAGGGCGTAGTTCGAGGCTGTAAATTTGGGGGTATCCACAGCGAATAATTGCATGACCTGAATGACATTGCTGTGTTGCTATGTGGAGGGTGGCTGTGATGATAGATAGAGATGTGTGAGACATGTTATCTGATGGTCGTCTATAGCAACAGGACTGAAGGAGCAGAGACTTATGGCTCTCAGCCCCGCCCCATGCCAGGTGGGGTCACTCACATAGGACTAAAGCATACTTTATTCATACTTAATTTTGTGGAAAAGGAAGGAGTCATTTAAACGTAGCACACTGATTAATTCATAGAGAAATTCATAGACAACCATCGTCTGTGACACATTGATACAGAGTCCTTGCCTTGGCACATCTTATTTCCTCTACACAAAGATCAGTCTAGCCTGCAACAATCATGATTTCATGACAACACAACCTCCACATGAACCAAGCCCAGTGCAGCGCACAGCTGGTTAGCTGATCTCACAGTGACCTCTGGTGGCAGACACAACAAACACAAGTCAGGTGGTTAGGTAGTTACAAATCTGAATGTGAGGTTAAAGATTAGATTGTAAAGAGATGTGAGGTTTTAACAAACTAATACAAATACACACCAACAAACCCATGCCGATTATACTCCAACACAGAAGTTGTAGAACATGTAAGTTTATAAATGATATCTGGACTCAACAAACTAAAAAAAGGCTGAGATTTTCGAGAACTACTTTTATTGCAATCTCATGTATTTCAAACAAGTATGTCTTAAAATCATAAACAGGTGCACGTATTGCAAACATTTAAACATCACTCCTGTTTACCCCAGGCAGTGATTCAGTGAGCCTGACAAATGTTTTAAGAAAGATGTGAAATTGTCTTTAAAATTGTCTGTAGTTGTGATTATTGCAAATCTACTGTATTTGTGTGCATGAAAGTGTCTTATGTGTATTAAAGGTGACCTATCATGCAAAATGCACTTTTGTACGTCTTGTATACATGAATATGTGTCCCCGGTGTTCCAGGGAACTCACCAAGTGTCAGAAAACACAACCCTCTCTATTTTCCTCCATACCCAAATCTCTTAAAAAGGGGCTGCAACGGATCTGATACAGACTGATCCAGATTTGAACACTTCTATGATGTCACAGAACTGGTTCTACAGCTTTTGGGCCAACTCCACCAATCAGGAGGAGACAGTCACGGACATTGCCGTTCGAAAGCGCTGGAGACGCTGTAGTACATATGCCAGGCCTGTAGATGGTGCTGTTCTCAGCCCATGAAAAGACAGTGTTAAATTGAAAAATAAAAAGTATAAATATGCCTTATATAGGTATGGTCCTACACTATATTATTCAAATATAGCATGGTAGGTCCACTTTAACTGTTAGCAAGCTGTACCATGCATATCTGACAGCGTCTGCAGTTCAGACACCAGCAGACTTTCTTTCTGCATTTAAAGCTAATACAGCAGCATTGAAAGTCACATCGACAACAAGGTGAACCTCAGCTTTTGATGACAAACAAGGCCTGACACTAGTCAAAGGGTAGAAGAGACACATCGATCCGCCTGCTGTCACTCACCCTGTCTGTCTCCTCCGTGGAGTGGTACCCTGATGACAGCACCACGTCCCCTCCAGTGTATCCCGGTGTGGGGCTGCTGGGGGTGGTGTCAGTAATGGAAGAGGAGCGTGGACGGCTGATGTGATGCTGTGGATCGTGGGTGTAGCGGCGGTGCCGGGCCTGGGGGCTACCTCTCAGCAGAGGGTCTCGGTCTCCGCACCCAGATCCCGACCCGGACCCTTTACTGTGGCGGCTCTGCAGGCTGGTCCCACGCCTCATCATGGCCGCAGCGCCTGAGCCCTGGCCAGCTGCAGAGGGAATCACAGGAGCAGAGAGGTGGTCAGATTCTGGACAGCAGGACCCCAAGGCATCCTCGTGGGCAGAGGGGGAGGAGCCACCTGCTGACACTACAGAAGAAGATGAGGAAGAAGACGAAGATGGGATGGCGGAGCGAGAGAGGGACAGGCGTTTACGCTGCTGCTGGAACAGCTGTTTCAGTCCCTGGCCAAGAACCCCAATGCTCTCCCTGGCGTTTTGGCTCATCTTACTGAGAGAGGGGGGCTCTGACTGGGATAAGGCCCTCTTCAACCTGGGGCTTTGTGACCCTCCTGCATTCTCAGGACCAGAACTGGGGCCCACCCCCTCTGGCTCCCTTTGACTGTCATCCCCCTGCTGCATGTGGCCCTGCTGAACTCTCATGAATAGCAGGGAGCAATTGTCCAATCAAACAGTCAGCTAACACTTCCCCCTCTCTCTCTCTCTCTAAGACATGCAAAGGGTCAGACCGGGACAATGACTGATGGAGAGACGACTACAAACAGTAGAGTACAGTGGAAGTGGAGATGGGACTGTCTGATGGAGGGTTGCATCGGCTCAGTGTCGGTCAGAGGGATGAGTCCAAAGAGGGAGCATGCATCTTTGATTCAGGAACAAGTGGCCATGATGGTCTAGCACAGAGAGAGAGGAGACGAATTATGAGAGGCTGGAATAATGCCTAGATCTAATGACATGAAATCTGTAATTTATTTTTAACTCGTGAGCATTTGCATAGTAATCTGTCTGCGGACCGGACAGCATTAAGTACCAAAACAATATGTGATAGTAATTGAAAAAGAATCAAGCCTGATGCGATATCATCAGTTGAAAATGCTATTAAACAAGCAGCCTCATTGATAGCTGTGCCAGGCCTCTGAATCATTTGAAATCCCATCAGGCCAATGTTTCATGAACAGATACAAAATGATTAAGGATAACAAGCTGGTTACAGTTTTGCTAGCATGATACAATGATCACAAAACAAAGAGACAACTAATATAAGAGGAGACAGGTCCAAACAAGCGTGGAAAATAAACAACAACCTTGAGAGGGATGAAGACACAAGTAGCTGGTAGAAGAAAGGAAAGGATGTAGAGAAGGAAAGATGAGTCACATCAGAAGAAGAAAAACCCACCTACCATCAGCCTGACTCTCAGCCTAGTGTGACTCACTCTTGTGGATTACCTGAGAAGAAGGTGGATAGATGGAGACAAAAGAAAGAAGCAGATTCTGTTTAGAGTTCAAACTTAAATCTTCAATGTATTCACTGACATTTCATTCTGTCGCAATCAATCATCATGTTCAATTGCTGGGCACACGGAACAGAAGATGTTTGATATTGAGTGGCACGGTTTGTGTGTGTGTGTTCCTTTAAGGGCTAATTCAGAATCCCCAAAAGGACGCCTTTATTGTCAAGTGAAGGTATCAAGAGACAAACGTTTCAAAAACATACAAACAAATCACACAGCACAGCTCACACACCATAAAACAAGTAGAAGTAAAAACAATAGACAATTTAAAAGCAACAATCTAAAAAATGTCAATACGCTAAGGAGAAGAGGTGGGTTTTTAGGAGCGATTTAAAGGCAGACGGTATTAAGGCCCGTCTGATATGCATGGGCAGATCCTTCCACAGCGTGGGAGGCACTACAGAGAAAGAACGGTCACAAAGTGCAGCGTCACAAACACAGAACACAGTGCGTGTTCACCTCCGGCAGCCTTGCACGCTGCCCGGCTGAATCGAAGTGAATAAAACCAGAGTGGACACCTGACAACATACAAGCCGTCTTCCTCAAGAAGGAACCTTATTAGTGGAGCAGTGATCTCCTCAGAGAGACACCTAAAGACAGACAGACAGGCAGGCAGGAAGCCGCAGCATCCCTGCAGCATCAATAGCTGCTCCCATTGAGAGCAGCAAAACAAGCAAGGCAGGAACATTGGGAGCCCTGGGGAGGGACAGCTACACACTCAAAGCATATTCCTCCAGCTGTACTGTCAGCTCATGAAGAATAACACAAAGTTGGATGGACAGGGACACACACTCACTTGCACACATGTATGCAAACAACCCAGTGACAGGCTTCCTTCTCATTCGCTAAGAATACAATCAACTGTTCAGTTTTAACCGACGTCCAGAGACAAAAGAAAGAGCATGGAGCTACTTGCAGGTAGCATATGTCTTTACACAATGGCCACGCTATCACTGCCAACAAAGGGCGTATTCATGCTCATAAACACATTCACACAGCAGCTTTAACTTTCCCAGCAAGCCAGTCTTAAGTCTGAGGGTTTTATGTTCAACAGAAGACACTAACTTATGTGCTTAATCAAAGGCTGTGTGTTAATATTGTGAAAGTTAAATGGGACTGCCACAGAGAGAGAGAGGAGAGAGAGAGGGGAGAGAGAGTGAGAACAGGTGTTGAACAGATTCAGTCACCTGCTAGCTGGCGGCTGTCAGTAGATAATGAGATGTTGCACGGTCAAGCGTTCAGATTAAAAATAACAGAGCTTCAACTTGATATTTTTTCCTTATTACAGCTGAGCAAAGAAACCATGTATTTATACTCTTATTTACATTAGAAATACAATTCATCATAATTAAATAATGACAGTAAGGTATCAGAACACACTAGTTACAAGTTGCAAAGACTCTATACAGTGGCGAAGTCACGCCCATCTACTTCCGCCCAATGGGACCTTATTTATGAAAAATTATGTATTGAAGTCAATGGAGAGAGAAAGATTATCTTTCGATCCCGTTTAAATTGTGCCACGAATTCATGATGTTTGTCAATCTTAAAAAATTATTTCCATGTCAAAAAAGTCACAGTTTGTCTTAAAACTGTTGAAACATAAGACTGAAAAATACGCAGCTAGAAAGACTACAAATCCCAGAGTTGCGGTCCCGCATGCTGGCTCTTACGGAACCGACAAACTCCCCTTGTGTGTATGTACAGCTCTCAACATGCCCAGACTTGAAGTGATTTTCACCTCTTTTAATACTTTTCGCCTCATTCAGAAAGAAAGAAGTGAAATGTGCAAACGTGACGGCCGTCTTGGTGTGTGATGCGAGACGGGAGATGTAGTTAATTGAGCGGTTTCACACAAAAAAAAGTGTTACTCCACAGTTTTACGACACATTTATTTATTTTTGACTTGCAAAATTATCTTTTAAATTGACAAACATCATATGTGTAATTCGTGGCACAATTCAAACGGGATCAAAAAAATAATCTTTCTCTCCATTGACTTCAATGCATAATTTTTCCGAAATAAGGTCCCATGGAGGTCCACCTGAAGGGGAGGGACTTCGCCACTCTATTCAATATACGTCTAGTAAATTGTTATATAATCACATTTTTCTTGTATTATCCAAAAATAAGAAAATGCTGAATGTATAAATAGTTTCGTATTACTAATGGAGTTCAATGCAAATCATACATTATTTCACATGACTAAGCATCCATCTCTTTCTGTAATTCAATTGAATGTTTCCTTCCTTCCTTCCTTCCTTCTTTCCTTCCTGTTGGAATACATAATAATTCAAATACTCGTTTGCATGAAACGGCGTGTCATGATTACTGCGATATGAACTTCCTGTATGACAATCGTAGGAAGACAGTCATGCCTCATGATCAAGAACACATGCATACTTGATCATGTATCCATGCAGGCACCCTCACAATGAGTGGCATTTTCTGGCAGAGTCAGTGAAGTGTAAGTGATTAGGAAGAGGAGTACTGAGCTGTTGTTTCAGTTTGGTGAGTGGAGGGGTAAACCTTAGTTAATCCTGTCCTGTCCTGAAGCCCTGTCCTGACCCCAGTGCCCATCCCTCCCTCTGTGTCTATAAATCCCCTCCTTCATCCCCAGGATGATCCCAGTGCTGGATCGGATGTTTGCTTGATTGCCTACGGTTTTATATTCAAACTAAATCCTCTTTCAGGAGCCTTAGAGGACAATGATTTACTGTCAGCTTGGTGTGTATGCTTGTGTGAGAGGTCCTGCATCTTTGTTTAATAAGCAAGGTTCACTGTTCCACCTTGAGGGTGATGACGCAAAGGAACACCAGATGTATCGACCTGTTCTGCACAATTAATGTAATCTATTCTGTGCACCGATAAACGAAAGTTCACTATCACTTTTTTTACTCGTGAAATGTTTAACCGTGTCTTCTTTAGACAATTTAAACAAAAATGCAATACTTTGTTGATCCTTCATTCCCCCTTGGATCAACCTCAGAAACATCCTAGTGATGGATGGATTCTGCTGTACTAAAGCCCTGTCCACCACAGAAACAGAGCGATTATCAGCGACTAACAGGTGTCAGTGACAGCCGGGGTCAGCGGCCTCAGTGAGTCAGCATGTTTCTCAGAAATGTCACAATACTGTCAAAGGTGAATTACAAACAACCACATGGACAATGGCCTCTCTGGAACCGTGTCAGCCTCACTCATGCCCTTGTATAAATACACACAAACACATAGGTCCTTGTCCTTAGCTCTGTAGCTCATTCCATTCAGCAGAGCTGCCAGTCGTCCTGCTGTCATTGTCTTTGGCCGGCTGGACCAGAGAGATGGTGAAAGCTCAGCAGAGATCTGGCTCTGGCAGACTGGGAACCAAGCACTTCACATTGGCATTTTGCAGACCATGAAAAGCATGTAAGAATCATTATAATAAAGAACATCAGAGATCTAGTTTAGTTATAAATACTTAACAATCATCTTGTATCTTTAACTTCCTGACTTATTTGTTAAACAATAAAGAAATATCACAGCTCCCTGTAAATGTTTACTTGAATTTCATTCAGGCACGAAGGTTAATTTGATAAAGATGTAGCACTGAGGTGTTCTAAAATCCCATCCATTATCAGTATTAAACTAAGAAAACAATCAAAGGTGATTATTTAAAAGGAGAATAAGCCCCAAGAGTTCCAATGGTGAGTGACAGCTCCTAATAGCTATGTGGTAGACCAGATAATGTGCAATCTAGCGTAAAGTGAGATAAATTATTTATCAGTTCAGTGTAAAATATTATAGTCTTGTTATGCAAATATTGCCATAGTTACAGTACTCCACAACCAAATACCTGATCACCATCTTGTCATGACTATTTCATTCTACTCTTTATATATTTTGTATAAATTATTACAGTATACAGAATTTACTCGATCTGTAACTCAAATGTTTGATCTGATAATTATATATATTCTTACTACTACAACTTACACCATTATGTCAATTGCAGTATTTTATTTCCATCACTCTATGTATTTTTACTCTATGTTTGAGGAGCCTAAACTGAATTGCCAAAACTACGATCTAGCTATTGTACACATGACAAATAAAGCCTTTGAATCCTATGAGAAAAGTTGCAAGATGAGCATGACTAACACAAGTGGGGGCCCAATCTGGCCTGTGCGCTTTGACACTTTGGCAGCCATGTTGTTGTTCATTGCTGAACATACAGTCGGTAAACTCAAAATATGGCCATAGCTTAAACAAGCCCATGCAGTGTTTCCAGAGGAGTCTGGGAGCTGGCGTGGAATAGACCACTCTTTGTTCCCTGTGAGCCACACACAGGCCCATCGCTGCTCTTTGTGCTGTGCCTCTCTTTCACTGACAGACACACATCAATAAGAGAGGAATTAGGCCAGAGAGCTCTGGCAGCGATGTTTGTGTGTGAGCGCATGCACGAAAATGTGTGTGTGTATTTACCGGACAGCAAAGAAAGAGAGAAATAGCCGGAATTATACTGTGTGGAAATGTGCATATGTGTACATGCTGTACGTATGTGTATGTTGTCCGATGGAAACTGGACCATATCTCATTCAGCAGCTGCATAATGACAGCATAGGCAGGAAACAGGAACAATCGTTATTGTATTTACCCTATGTGGGTGTGTGGGTGTGTGGGTATGTGTGTGTGTGTGTGTGTGTGTGTGTGTGTGTGTGTGTGTGTGTGTGTGTGTGTGTGTGTGTGTGTGTGTGTGTGTGTGTGTGTGTGGGTATGTGTGTGTGTGTGTGTGTGTGTGTGTGTGTGTGTGTGTGTGTGTGTGTGTGTGTGTGTGTGTGTGTGTGTGTGTGTGTGTGTGTGTGTGTGTGTGTGTGTGTGTGAGAGTGTGTATGTGTGAGGGGGGGCAGAGAGAAGCACGCTTGTGACAGTTCTGACAATGCAGGAGATGACTTCAGCATACTGCTAAGAGTGTGATAAGAGAAACAACTCTTTGTATCAGGCAGGCAGAGAGAGTAAGAGAGGAGAGAGAGAGAGAGAGAGAGAGAGAGAGAGAGAGAGAGAGAGAGAGAGAGAGAGAGAGAGAGAGAGAGAGAGGGTTACAAAGGGTACGAAAGAGGCAAAACTGGATCAAAGGCATCCCGTCCATGGCGTGTTTCGCCTGGCAGTGTCGGGTTCAGCTTGGGCACTGAGCTCAGAGTGTGTCAGAATGAGGAGGTGAATGGCAGGTAGTTCCCTGAAAGAAGTAGGCACAACGCCCTATTGTGCAAGATGAAACCCACAGGGAGGCCCCGCTGCCAGAGTTGTGCTCAGCTTTCCAGGAACAAGACAAACCAGAAGACACACAATCATTTACGTCTACAAATGCAAACATTCAAAAAGGCACAGCGACACAACTTGTGTTTTCCTGATTCTACTGATTTGGTCACTCTGTTCAGATTTCATGTATATCTTAGTCAACAGGTCCCACTGCCATGTGTAACTACATATTTTGTTAACATATTCCCTCATATTGCAGCAAAAACGTATATAAGTTGTTGAAAAAATATACAAAAATCGACATACAGGGATATACTTAACACAAAGGGAACAACAGGTGGTATATAGTCTGAGTCATCTAATAAAGGTCCTTACACACCAAACAGACACCAAAGAGTAGCAGCAGTCACGTTCTGCTTATTTTAATTAGAGCTCCACAGAGGCACCGTTATGGTGATCTATTTTGATTGTAAGAGCTTTACGTATAACACATATCTCTGAGGTATAGGATTAACAGAGGGGTACAGTGAAAATAATCTAAATAATTGAAGGCTGGCTGCAGGTCATCAGGCTGCATGTTGAACATTATGTTTTGCGTGCCTATATGTTAACAGGTGAAGGCTTGTTTAAGGAACACCTCTGCATCTGTGCTCAACACCACAGCATGTGTCCTAATGAATCATTCACCATGTGTTTGGAACTGACACTGGTCCATGTTCACCACAACAACACTCAGCACATACCCGATGTGTCCGAGCTGATGGAGATGTTGGAATTGAGGATCTCATTCTCTTGCTGTTTGTTGGTAAGGCAGATGATTACAAAGGGGGGTTTCAACAGACAAAAGGATACATTAGTAGAATGTATTATACATTTCAATCCTGCAAAGTGGCCTTCACTAACCTGCTAGGTGTTTACCAGCGGCCAGGCTGACCTGACCAACATAGCTCATATTCCACCAGCTCTGGCACGGCACCTGTCAACAGGCTGGAAACCACCTACACTGTACACAGCGGCTGAAATCTCATACCAGAGATTGTGTTAAAGGCACACAGACATAAGGAATAGCACCAGCTATCCATGTCAGGGTCAACAGACACTTTGTGCGACTGAAGACAGGATCCTGCCAGGTTATCAGGCCAAAGCCCTGTGTGGTGCCTCCAGGTGAGAACAACTTTACGCAGTCAGATATAAATCACCTAATCATCACTTATTTAAATAACTCTTCAGTCAGTTCTCAATGCTCAGGTAACCAGACACCTCTAAAGCGCAGTGTTGGGTGGGGGGTTAGTGGGGATCAGCACATCCAAGCTCTGGTCTTTAAGCTCTTACCATGTTAGTGATATTGGGCTCAACACGTAGGCTGTGGGTCAACGATGTCAAGTCTGTATTCAAAAGATGGTATTCCTCCTGACCTGCAAACCTTAATATCCATTTATCTTAACCCCACTTATTAAAGATAAGAAGATGTAAACACACAGAAACAAAAAGGGTGATTAAACACATGGAGTTTTGAGGAAAAAGGCAAAGTCTAAATACGTTCATATTGGCCAAAATCTACAGTTGCCTCTGTGTGCAAATGTATTCAAACGTTTTTCTGAGGCTAATAAGGGGGTTCAGCAAGTCAGACGAATAAAGCGGATATCTTCTTAAGGAATACATACAGTACGATGTGTCCCATGACAACCTATCCTTTACTAAATCATGGACTTCACTTCTTTTAAGTGGAAACTCTTGTGAAGCTGTGTGACCCATGCATCATTTCTGCTGTCTTCAAACAGGAGGGAAGCAGGCAGCTCGTTGCCACTGGTAACCACAGCTTTTATAAAGGAATTTCACCTTCATTCTGGGTAGTGTGGGAGTCTGTCCTACTCGAGAGAATAAACCCAGTGTGTTCATAGTTACAGCCAAACATTGTACAGTAACTATTTCTCGATGGCATTGGCAAAAAGGAAAAAGTGTGTTTCCTCTCTCAGAGACTTCCTCTTTAGCCACTGCTGACCTTTGGTTGCAATAACACAACCAACATCCCTGCCTGAAGGATGCTGACATTGGATTTTTTTTTAAATGCATGAGCATCCGACTCATTTTGAATTTCTTACTGAACATTTATCATTATCATTTGTTTGGGAGAAAAAAGGAAAACAAAATTCAAACTGCAAAACAAAACCTTAGAGTAAAATCACAACTTCACGAGAAAAAAAAGATCATATCTAGTATCATGGTGTGGTTGTTTGTTATTTTATGGTGTCAACAAAGGTTTCAGATTTCAGACTTTAACATGATTTGATCTCATTCATGCTCCATTAGCAGCTTTTCATCCCAATTTCACGTATAATTGGGTCCTTGTTCTGTGGTCCATACCAGTAGTAATTCAAAGATATACAGTACAGCCATGTACGGTATCTCTTGCCATTCCAACACTACCAATATAGTCAACACATGACATTGATCTTGAATCTAATTCATGTCATATTTCCAATTGACTGTTAAGGTTAGGTTTCAGAGTGAAAAAAGCCATCTTCCCGTACACACAGCCAATCAATCAGCCCCTGTGACAGTCAGGTAAGCAAACAGCAAGCTGTGTTAATCTTGTGATCTAATCTAGTATTAGCTCATCCTCACCACATCAGATGCTGAAGGGTTACAAGAGGCTGAACACAAGTCAGAGGAAGAGGAAACTCCATCTTTAAAGGCCACTGAGTTCTATTTTGTCAGCATTGTGCCCACAAACACCCATCCATATACAAAAACACTCAATTCAAAGCTGAGCTCTAAACAGGGAAGGCACAACATGAGTGCAGCAGGAGAGGAGGAGGAGAAGGAGGAGGAGGAGAGCGTCATCATGGTGGTCTGACTGTCGGAGTGAGACATGAATGGCTGCGTTTGCAGAGCCCTGAAGGGGCAGCCAAGCTCTCAGCCACTTAGCAGAGTATGCTGAACAGATAGGGATACATCATGTCCTACCGTACACTTAAAACCCTCTACGTTTGTGTAAACTGTACACACAGTGTATCAAAACCAGCAGGTAATACAAATGGTTAGAGATGTAAACAGGAATCGCAGTTATCAGAATGAATGTGAAGAGTATGTGGAAGAAAACTAACCTTCAGTCCATGTTCACGATGCTGGAGAGGATTTCCTTCACTGTAGAGGAGAGGACAACCTGCTACATCAGGCCCATGGTTCTTCAACAACAAAAGAAAAGCAAAAGTGAGATGGAAACTAATCCTCTAAATGCTTTCTTGGCACATTGTACTCCCTGCGCCTGCCTGCTTTATGCCTGTGTGTGAGAGTGTGTCTGTCTGCCAGACACTGATAATAATAGGTTGCGGGAAAAATTATCCTCTGTGAAGAATACTAGGCTTCAGAAGTAATGAGGCTGAACATGTCCATCCTTACTGTGCCATCAATTGTCTTTAACCCATCATTTGATTAGCGAGCTGAGACCAAAATAAATATTGCTGAGGGTTTATGAAAACTTGTGTCGTATATGTTGAAAGTGGAAGGACCATGGCTAACATACAATTTTGCTCATTCTTTTTAAGTATTTTCAAGTAATGTGTAGCAGTTTGTGTTCTGTTGATTGATTCTGTTTTCATCTGATATGGTAATACAATTCTGTATTGTATGTGCTGCAGAATAGAAACCAGCTATAAATCAGCTTTTAACTGAGTCAGGCTAGGTTAATTTTAATCTTTTCATCTGTATGTATTAATAACATAAATATAACAAATAGAGATACATGGTGACAGCATCATAGTAAATAGAAACAAAGTGTAATTGATTAACTGGAAATATACTCCATAGCTACTGATCCTCTGATTTTGCAACAGTGTCCATTAGAAACTAGCAAGCTCTTAAAACACATGATGAATTATGTTGTTGCTGTAA
Source organism: Notothenia rossii (assembly GCF_949606895.1). Classification (NCBI taxonomy): domain Eukaryota; kingdom Metazoa; phylum Chordata; class Actinopteri; order Perciformes; family Nototheniidae; genus Notothenia; species Notothenia rossii. Next base: position 15,898,994 of record NC_136902.1, read on the forward strand.
ATGATTACCTTATAAGCAATGACACAAGCCAGTTGTACATTCCGTTTTCATCTGATATGGTAATGCAATCTCTTAATTGCTGCAGAATAGGAACCTGCTAAAAACCAGTTTTAACTGAGTCAGGCTAGATTAAATGTTACACATATAATGTTACTTTGATGTTTTTGCTGTTTAATTATTGCTCTATAAGCAATGACACAAACCTGTTTTACATTCAACATTTTAAAACATTTTTTATTTAAGTACTGCAGCAAAACGCCAGCATTTGAATGCTATGATGACAACATAGGAGATGAAATACAGCGTTAAAAGATGGTTACGAAAGATAAGTTGAGTAACAGTTACAGTAACAGTAACGTGCTTTATGTAATTTAAGTTTTAATTGACGAGCCTTCGTGTATGTTGTGAAATAACGTAAAGCATTGTGTATTGCTCTAAAATAAATACTAGTAGAGTTTTGAGCAGCAGCAGTGTGTTAACGGACTTGACAGTTCAGTGTGTCATTCTACAGAGCTGCTCGTACGATGAAACATCTACATCGACACTCATAACAGCTTTGCATCGCAAAGCGCACATCACCCACAAGCACAAACTGATGGTTAAACTAGCAGGAAAAAACTAACTTGAAAATATTTCACACTTACTCGGGTGATAGCAAACTGTTGGAGCCGACACACAGACGTTAGCGAGCGGCTCCCCTCCTCCGAGTCCCGTCCGTCCGCTCCACCGTGGTCCAAACTCTGACGTCATGACGCAAGACGTAACCTAATAGAAAGGGACCAAAGATTGTGTTGTGATAAGAGGCCTCACTCGCGTATTTAAAAAAACGATAGCTGCATATTTACAGACATTAAAGAAAACGTTTAAGTAAAAAATGCCCTAACTATAGCTTAGTTAGGAGTTGAGAATTTGAAATAAGAACAGGAAGTAATCCGAAATAAATACTATTATAAACAATTGTGATGAAATTAAAGAGCTGGATAGGATGCTTCCTATCAAGGAACACACAAGTGCTAATTGAATGCTTAAATTAAACGTTATACTCTTTATACTGCAACTTTACATTATATGCTTCATACGCATATACATTTAATATCTTCCCATTAACACAAGCATGTCTACCACACATGTATGTTGCTTTATTTTATATTTTATTTAACTTTGTATTTTAGCCATATATTTTAACACTATGTTATGTTTTCCAAACGTTAAATACATATTTAATGTGCATTGTGGGAGGGTGTTTGAGATCCAAGATTTTTACTGTAAACAAATGCTTATCTACAATGTTTTTGCATGATTCAATTTAACTGGAACGGCCATGCAGATACAACAAACCTGTGAGGAAATCTTATAGGCCTTTAAAAATAATGACGTGGAATCAGCACATGAAACTTAATGCATGGCAACTGGTATTTATGCATTAGTATGACATGGACATTGTATTCTTAATCTGTTTTCTACAATTAGTTGGTTGTATTGCTCTTGACTGAATCTGCGCACAACATGAAATACACATCAAATAATAACAGAACGTTGTTATCCTTTGTTTGGTCATGAATAATAACATGGCTGACCTTATTTACACCATTTGGACTATATCACAGCGTCGCACTAGTTAGTTAACTTTGTCAAAACCAAAGCTTTATGAGAAAATAAGTGATGAAAACATATTTTCTTAGCAGAAAAACAAAGTTCAAAAAATATAAATTATCTCCTGGAAAATGTGATATTCTGCTTTTCTTCCATTATCAATATCTAATCTTTGCATTGCAGACTGAAGCCTGAAACCTGGCAAAGAAAATGTCATCATTTCTTATTCCAGAGCAGCAGTGGTTTCACGTCAAACACTTCCTGGCCTGCTTGGGCCAGTAGTATACAGTATGTTGACAGGAGCATTTCATTTCTGGATAATAAGTGCAAGGTCTCCTTCTCATAGCCTCAGTAGCCATGGCAACGTATAATGTATGTCATGACAGCAATACTGAGAAACTTTATTTTCATCTAAATACTGATTTCATTCTTAATGGGCGTTTCAAATTTACACCGACAAAAAGCTGTGAGTACAAAGCCTGCGTATTGCAACACATGTTCTTCCTGCCTAAAATGTAGTATTACTTGAATGAGTTTTAATATGCTGTGGCAACACTGACACATTTGCTGTATACAGTAGTGATAGTGAGTAGAAGGAAAGATAGAATCAATGACAACTATACAATTTATACATCCAAGAATACATATTGTTGAGAATGTATCAAGTTTTCTTTTTATATTTGCAGTTCTTCAGAGAAAGGATGTGTGTCAAGCCTTTTCTTTTTAAATAAAAATATATTATTAATGATAGGAATACCAGTTTGACACAAATCAGTGTCATGGATTGTTTCTCCTTAAACACTAGACTTAAAGTTGTAGGTACAGAATATAATATATATTTCATTGATCAGACTAATTTAATTTCTTAGGAATCTATTGAATGAGTTCAATGCACTTTGATGGCATTTGCTGACCTTCTTGTGCTCCAATTTAAAAACAGAGATGAAGGGTATTGTTTTGCCACAAAGCGATTTTTAACTCAAACCAGCTACAACATCTTTTTCATCGAATGTAATGCCTTAAAGACTAGGCTTAAAGCTTAAGCTAAAGAATATAACAAATGTTTCAATCATATCTATTTAATTTCAGAATGAGTTAAATCAGTGGTTCTCAAAGTGGAGGGCGCCCCCCCCCCCTCCCCCCAGGGGGGAACAGAGGCATGACAGGGGGGACTGAGAGAGTGTGTGTGTGTGTGTGCGTGCGTGCTTGAGAGAGTGTGTGTGTCTGTGTGTGTGTGTCTGTGTCTGTGTCTGTGTGTGTGTGTGTGTGTGTGTGTGTGTGTGTGTGTGTGTGTGTGTGTGTGTGTGTGTGTGTGTGTGTGTGTGTGTGTGTGTGTGTGGGGCGCAAGAGATCAGGAGGAAAAATTGTTATTAAAAAAAAGAAATCATATTTTGAAAGATTATTGATTCGAAAATAATATGATACAGTACAGTACTATTACGTCTGAGTCTCTGTGTTTCATTAAAGCTTGGCTCTGTGTGTGTGTGGAACCAACCATTTTGTGTGCGTGCGCGAGCGAGAGAGAGAGAGAGAGAGAGATCACCGGTACCGGAGATCGTTATTGTTAGCTTCTGGTGCTAGCGAGCTACGCTAACAGATATAAGGAGTGTTTTCAACAACAAGGTGGAGGAGAGCCCTCTCCTGTCAGACTGAGAGACTCAGTGAGCTAAAGGACTCTCAGTGTTATCTCAGTGGGTCTCAAACGTTTTGGTCACCATTAATGTAAACAATTATTTCCGAGGCACACGTTTATATGATCATTATAGTTATAAAAAAAATAAGAGAATAAATTAAAAACAGGTATAAAAATACTATATGACATAAAAAAAAAGAATAAAGTTTAAAAGGGAGTGATTTGTAAAATATCCATAAAGAAAAAGTAAATCTGTTTACAGTTCTGTTTCAAATGGGTGTTGAGAGAGGTATCCATAGATCTCTTCATTTTGCTCTTAAAGTGCACCAGATTGATGCTTTTAACTTCAATATTTAAAAATCTTCACGGGACCCCCCTATGTAAGGGCCACACACCACCTATAAAAATAGCACTTTACCCCTGCTTACACCTATATGCCGTGAGCTGATTATCGAGCCTTCATTGTAACAGTTGCGAGTACATTGTGTATATGCGTGGGGATTGTGGCAGTAGAAAATTCTACTGTAGCGCCCGGTACATTAATGGGAAACCCTAAATGTTTGAGCACCCTCAAACGTCAAGCTACCCCACAGCAGCCCAAAATAAATCTCTGGCGCCGCCACTGAGCCTGACTATTTGTGTTGGGGGGGCCCGACTTTTTTTTTTCTCCAAAGGTTGGGCCTGACAGAAAAAGTTTGATAACCACTGAGTTAAATGCAGTATGATGGCACATGCTTCTCTACTTGTGCTTTACTTTCTCTCCACAAGATGGCAACATTAACACAAACATGCAGGTCAGATATTGCTCTGTCTCAAAATATTGCCATTTCCTTGTTGTTCAGCTCTTTTACACAACATTTAAACTTCACTGGGATTTTGTAAGTGACAAACACACTGAATGTTCTGTACTTGAACCATGTATTTGTGAATGGCTGCAGGTAATGAAATAACCAGGCAATACAATCTGTGTGGAAGCTGAATTGCAGAGTCTTTGCATGTGCTTTGGAGCCATCAGTGGGATCTGAGAGGGTCTGAGAAGGTAGCGCCTTGACAATAGTATGCTTGTGTTGATCAATATCGTTTTCCCTCAAAGCTACTGTCTATTCAGTCATTTTATGACCCTGAATAAAAAAGTTTGATATTGTTCAGCATGCCATATTAACTCAGTACCAGTATTATTAGTAAACGAACTATTAGGCCATATGGAATATATGGCCTAATAGTTAGTTTGCTAATGATACTGGTACCGAGTTATACTCACAGCAATATAGAACACCAATAGCTCTGCATATCACACAAAGGTTTTTCGGATGGATTCATATTATTATGGTCTTTCTAGATTTCAAAATATGATCAAATGCTTTCAAAAAAGAAGAAAGGTGAGAGCATGAGAGAAAAGTGAACAAGAAGTAGTAAACAGGGACAAAACAAAACAAATGTTGAATAATTAAGGTATTTATGTATAATTTTTGTTCTGTACAAGTAATAATGGCCATGGCTAAAAATCACATTCAGCTTTTCTTGTTTTCAACACTGACTTGCAAACCAAATAAACAAGATTTACAATACCTCCTTGTATAGTAAAACATAATTTCAGTGTATTTACAAAGTCTGTTTCTTGAAGGAGACATATTGCAATATTATGGTTTCAGTATCAATGAGCCTCTGTTTCAAATTAGACTGCACCAGAGGCCATAATTCACTTCTCTTGAAATGTTGCACATTCATGCTTTACTTCCTTCATAAGCATCTGTACGGTTTTTCAACAGGTTTTTACAACACACACAGCACAACTTTGTGACATTCACACAAGGTTTAACAATCCTCATCCCGGCTGCACAGATGGTTTATGAGAGTTCTTTATGCTACTTTGTACCTCTACTCCACCACATTGTGGATGCCAATATTGTACTTTTTACTCCATTGCATTTATCTAACAGCTTTAGTCCTATTTACTTTATATATTTAGATTAGCTAATACCATATTAGCAGACAAATTATCTACACCTTTACCAGCTGTGATGAAGACATTAATGCATCAATAATGATTATCCACTCTTTTAATACATGATTCTGAAATGGGCTATTACTCACTATAACTATCTGTATCTCATAAAGAGAAGATTATCAATAAAGTTGACTTTCATTTCATTTCATTTTTTTTGGTCAAATGTACAATAATTGCCAACAAAACATGACTCTACTTAACTTCTGGTACTTAAGTATAATTTGAGTATTTTTTTAAATTTTGTATTGCTATTTTAATTACTTATAAGATCTGAATACTGACTACATGTTGTCTGATGTCATTTTACTTTATTACTTTACATGTTACTTAAAGCTGGTACGCAACCACCTCTCAGCATATCCTCCTGGGACCCGAGGAAAAGAAATGTGTCTTCCAATTTCCTTTTTAGTGTGATTTCCTACCTATTTAGGGTAAAAAAAAAACATCTTGCAATTTAGACTTTTTTTATTTTACTTTATTTTAAAATGTTAGAGTATGTCCACTGTAGAGGACGTCGGGACCATATTAGTTTGAAAAGACAGCCAAAATTAACAGATAGACTATGTAACCTATAATGGTTATAGAGTGATATTAATACAATAATACATTCACCTTTATTTAAAACATGAATAAGTATTGGATCTGAACATTGCTGTTTATTTGGTCACTAAAAAACTAGTTTGGTTCTTGGTGAATCTTTCCAGATCTTCAAAGACTTTGTAGTCAATGTAGTGGGAAAAGTACCTCATTGACTCCAGTCGGCACGGGCTGTAGGGTCATCTTGACTAGTTTGATGGATGTGGTCTCCATTTGACCATGCTCATAGAAACAAAGCTGGCATTCCTGAGGCAATTCTCATTTTTCATGGCTCCAATTAAAATAAAAACAACAATAAGACATACGTGCTACTCTTTGCCCACAGGGGGCCATGTCTTTCCAGCTCGTCCCTATCTGTCTCTTTGTCTGTATCTGTGCGCTCATGGAGCCTCCTGTATCTTTCCCCCCCTTCCTCTTGACCGTCTTCTATCCCAGGTGTGAAATCATCATCTCTCTCATCATCTGAGAGCTCAACATCTTAATCTCCCTTAACTATCTGGTAAAGAAAATGTCTGCTTCAGTTCCGTCTCCTGCAACAATATTGAGTCATTAAGTCCATGAAGATGGTCCTGACGTCCACTAGAATGGACATTTATAAAAGGGCTGTTATTTGAAAACCTGAATTATTGAATTGCTTTCAGAACTAATTATATAGTTCCTCACATGTTAATAAACAAGAACATATATGATTTTCATGGTAAAAATTACAATTATTCAACATTATTTGACTTCTCCTAATGCTTCTATAACATTTTGTTTTTGGTATGCCAGCCATAGTGGATGAAAAGAAAGAGGAACTTCCCAGCACGCAATTTTAACCAATGACATATCACTGGAAAGACCAGGATGTCCTCTGTACAGTACATCAGGGATTGATAGAGTAGCTCAAAATAGTCAAAGGAGATGCATGTTAACAAAATGTCCACTACAGAGGACATTTTCAATGGGCTGGGTCCCAGGAGGATATTGTCATTGAAGAACACTTAACTTCTGCACCTCCTCTTGGCTGTTTTCCGGCATCAGAAAATCTAACCCCTGATTGTAGGCTTTGGCCAACCTCAGGTCATCTCAGAGAGAGAGCGTTCCTGTTTTTTTTTTACAAACAAATACAAGTTTAGTTTACCTGCTTAAAGTGGAAATAAAAGTTGAGGCTTGTTTGGTTACTCTATTTGGTGCTAAGCTAGAGAAGGCAAACCTGCAAGACCTTTGAAAGATTTACGATCAACATTTACAACAGATTTACACTGTGTATACACCCTCCTAGTAACTTTGATTCTTGCCCCAACCCTCTATGACTCAATCCTTTTTAGATGTCTTGTCCCCACCCCAGAATGAGTCGTGACACCTCCATTGGAGGGGAAAGTAAAAATAGTTTAATCTAATTTCTCATTAGATTTTAGCTGACCTTGCAAATTGTTATTACCGTGCTGTAAACTGCTTTCATTTAGAAATGTAAATGGTTAATCATAATAATTAAGAAATTAAATTAGGCCTATGGCAAGTATGAATCACCAGAGCAGCTGTCTCTGCCATAGGTGTGACAGTTCGACACATATAGCAGATAGAGAGTTTGCAGTATTTATGTACCACCACTCTACTGTAAAAGCTCTTAATGACTGTGTCTGAGTTGTTGTTCACACAACAGGAAGTGCAGTGCTAAGTTCACATGAAAAACATCCTGTCGAACCATAAAATAGCTTGCGTAACCCTAACCCTAACCCTTTTAACAGCAATGTCCTCAAATAGTATGCTGTCAACAAGTGTCGTAGATGGGTGTAATGATTTTCTGTTTTTCACATGATCACATCACACCCCACCATTGGCCAAAGGACTCAAACAAAGCTTACGCACACACAGAAACTTACATTTAACATACACCACACACTCATAAACGCACAAACCACAGGCAGGCTGATTTCCTGCTCCCACAGTAGAGCAGAGGATAATGCCAAAGATTAGTGAGAGCGGCTGATGCCTGGCGGCCCTTTCTCCGAGAGCGCGGCAGACGAGGATGCCGGCTCTCAGTGGCCCTCGTCAATTAGAGCCTCCACTCCAGCAGGTCTGGCCTAATGAAGAGTCCGGAGCCTGGGAGTGGAGGCGGGCAGGCGGGCAGCCAGGCATCGATCCCCAGCCTGGTGAGGGCACAGGTGGGGGGCCGACTAGGGAAAGCCTGGGGACTGGGGGACCAAATCTCTTTCTCCCATCATACATACGTCACCCCGAGGGAGATATGGCTCTGTCTTTGTCTGTGTTCCCTGTTTGACCTCTCAACATCATTATACTAAATTCCATTACACATGTCTTGAATTATTGTTCCGCTTGATCCCCAAACTTCCGTTGCTGATCAATGATGTAAAGTCTGAGGTGGTTACTGGTGTGTCACGTTGTAAGTCTCTGGTCCCTCTAGCTTTATATGTCAAACTACACTTTAGGGACATTTAGTTTATTAAGGCTGACATTTTTGAGAACAATTCTCACAGAAAGATTTTTAGTTTATTCAGAGTGGGAGTTGAATCCGTGTATCTACCGTCCAATTGTTTTTCTTTATTAAACACGTAAACGGAAGAGCGTCTGAGAGGCGTTTTTGCTTTTTGCTTTTTACCTTACTAAATGGTCAAATGGTCCTTGGAGCGAGGGGCGGGGCGAAACTCACGGAAGTGATTTCAAAACAAAAGCACTCGTTTGCTAAAATCACACTTTGAATCACTACAGTATCCTGCTGAAGGAACGGTGATTATTATAAACAAGGGTAATTTAGCGATCACAACGAAAACGGCTAAGACACATATTGAGCCCAGAAAATGGATGTTATTAAGGGCTGTAAATATAATAAGCCTCTGTCTAAAATGGACAACATTGTTAGGAGATTTAAAATATAGAGCGGTTCTACACTGCGGTCACTCAGCCGCCTCACGAGTTTGTTTTTTCAAATCAGCTGCTCATCACTGCTATATTTGACAAGTGATACAAATATGTTTTCCACAAGTTCTTAAGAAAACTGACACTGTTTTCACATTTTTCGAAGCTCTATTGGCTGACATGCAATGACTGGGACTGATGGAAGAATCTGAGAGGAATTAACTAGGAGCAGAGAAATAATCATATATATATTAAAATACAGCAGCATCTTAAGAGGCCAACAAGATTGACAAGAGTGTGTCAGTGTGCAGTCTACCATCCTCTTAAAATACTATCAAGTCAAACAATATCAGTCTCATGAAGAAAGGTTTTTTAACGCTTATTCAAAATAGCAGAAAAACATGCATTCTTGTTTTCAGGAGGGGACATTGACAGAGGAGTACTGGAAAAGTACTTCATAGTACTTGTGGGGGGAGTTTCACTAGTACTGAGTCCAACAGGATCAATCTCACGAAGAACTAATGGCGACAAAAAATAATTTCCTCATCAAACTTAGCAGAAGTGGCTTGATTTAGTAGTAGGCTAATACAAAGTCAAACAGTATCAATTTCATTAAGAACTAATGGTGGAATTATATTTGTATCATTCATCAAATATAGCAGAAAAACATGGAAAACTATGGAGGGGACTTTGACAGAGGATTACTCACAAAGTACACAGTAAAAGTTCTTCAATTTAATTTCTGGTAGAAGTCAAACTAGAACCGAGTCCAACAGTGTCAGTTTCCTTAAGAACTTGTGGTAACAAATATTTGTATCACTTGTCAAATATAGCAGGAATAATGAAGAGCAGCTGATTTGAAAAAACAAACTCGAGAGACGGCTGAGTGACCGCAGTGCAAAACCGCTGTATAGTTTAAATCTCCTACAATGTTGTCCATTTTAGACAGAGGCTTATTATATTTACAGCCCTTAATAATGTAACGTACACAGATGGAGTCGGAAACAGGCTTCCAGTTATTAGGCTTTAATAACTCTTATTTTCTAGATGATCACAGGTACAGGGATAGCTTGTGGGTTCAACCTCACACACTCTCTCTCCACTCACACACACACTCCTATTTATAACCCAGACTACGTCACAACTTCCCGCCCTCCCCTGTCTGCTCCCCCAACCACAGGCCCGCACCTAGACCAGCATCAATGTGCAGCTCTGTGATTGGCAGAGAGACGGGGGATGCCTGAGTGACACCCTCAGCATCCTATCAGGGTCGCTACAATAACATTAATTTTCTGGGCTCAATATGTGTCTTGGCCGGCCGTTTTCGTTGTGATCGCTAAATTCCCCCTGTTTATAATAATCACCGGTCCTTCAGCAGGATACTGTAGTGATTCAAAGTGTGATTTTAGCTAACGAGTGCTTTTGTTTTGAAATCACTTCCGTGAGTTTTGCCCCGCCCCTCGCTCCAATGACCATTTGACCATTTAGTAAGGTAAAAAGCAAAAAGCAAAAACGCCTCTCAGACGCTCTTCCGTTTACGTGTTTAATAAAGAAAAACAATTGGACGGTAGATACACGGATTGAGTTGCTACATCTTCTTTCATCTCCTTGAGAATAAATGAACACTATTGAAACAATGACAGGTGGTCTCAAACCTATATAGTCATAGTTTTAAGCATACGGTAGGAACATGTTCATATGTCATGTAAATAAAGCAATCTGTTACATTAGTAGTTCAATGTTTATACTAGAAAAATGATTATATATTGGAAACAATTTACAAAAAATGTTTTTTAGGTTCATATTCTTTCACCCACTGGCATCCACATAAGAGTCAATGTTTTTTTACTCTAAATGTCATGTTCTTGTTTTTAGCTGTATTAGTCCAGCAGATATGTGAAATATCTGAAAGAATTGTGCTTTTGATGATAAAAGCATGAAATTTAGCACACTGTTAGAGCATGCCCTAAGGAAGATTTTTGGCTATAGGGCCATCGCAAATTTGTCCAATGGCGCCAAGAATGGCCGCCATTGGTTGTTATTTTACCAGTAGTTTAGGATCTAGACCACCTAGGATCTTGATTCTGGTGGCTAATCCTACATTTTCAAGGATGGGGAATGCATTGGTAATATTTACAACATGCTAGAATGTAGCTAACTATATGTATCTGGTATTCAGGGAACAAAATACACAGTAAACCATTAACATATTTATTATGGTGAAGTCATACAGTTCTGAGTTTGCCCATTTGTGACAATGATGATGGAAAGGCCTGGTTTTCAAGTTTATTGTATTTCACGTAATTAATCCCAAAAAACTCATCCAGACTTCCATCACGTATCTCAGATACAATGTACAGCCTAGAGAACAGAGAACAGTCATTCTTCAGAGATGAAAGCTGTTGTTGGGACCTGTTTATCTTGTACTGGAGGCTGGCTGAATAGAGGGAGGTTTTTCCTTTTAATGGGATCTTTGATGGGCTTTTTCGGTTCGACCAGGCGCTCACTGACATACAGTGGAGGAAATAAGTATTTGATCCCTTGCAGATGTTGTAAGTTTGCCCACTTACAAATAAATGAACAGTCTATAATTGTAATGGTAGGTTTAATCAAAAGCACAATTCTTTCACATATCTGCTGGACTATATGTCTATTTCGGCAACATTCCTTGTACTCGTAATGGCAAATTTGATAAAGCTGATTTTAAAGATATATCATTGACTATCGTCTCTGTGGGAAAACTTAAAGAATTACGGTAGTGTAATTGATCTACTTCATACGTCATGCAGCACTAGGCAGGAGGAAGTCTTTCTGTACAGCCTGAAACACTGACAACTGTTGAATGGATAGCCCTGTCCCTATGGGATGTAGACTACTGATTTGTCCCCTGGCTCTTCCTTTAGTGCCACCATGGGATTGACATTTAGATTCCGAGGGATATGTCCTTTATCATGTCATTTGGTACAGATTTCATGATCCACAAAGGTTGTCTACAAAATACTTTTGAGAATGCTCTAGCTACTGGAAGCACCTAAAGCAGCAACTGACATGGTTTTAAGTTCTTAGCAAGGTTTATATTTGTCAGCAAATACATGTTCTGCCCCTGTGGTAGTGTGGAAACAGTGTAAGATGTAGTTTCAAACTTTAGACGTGTGTAGATGAGATAAAAACAGCCTCAACTTTCATCCATTGTTACATTTTATTTGATACTCTCTAAGCAGTTAGCACCTAATAATCAGGGATTTCTAAAAAAAAGCAAAAATAAGTGCAGTATTTCTGGGCACAACTTTCACTTTTTCTAAAGAAAATAAACACATATACACTGTTTCTATATTCTGATCAAGCCCACTGCTGCTCACTCTGGATAAGGTCAAGACCCTCCGCCTCCTCCTCCGCAGTGTTTCTGCATCTCCATGGTGATCAGCATGCTAATAGAGCTAATTGCCATTTCTTGGTTTGGATTAGCATTCAGAGGGAAGGGCTATAGCCAGCGTCGCAGACAGCCGTTACGGCTAATGCTGACACTAAAGACCTTTCAAATATTTCTGGGCGAAACTATTAGGTTTACAACATGGAAGTGCGATCCGCATATTGACATTATAGCTAAATGTCCTTAGGGAAAGTAGATCGTGATAGACATTTGTGTTTCCCAGACATTAGGCTAATGACTTTGGGGATCCCTTACATCAATTCATTTTCAGCAATACTTTTGTTTATGACCAAATACCTCACAAAGTCCCTTGGTTGCAAAAGTACTCTCTATTTTACATCTTTATATAACATGTCTGCAAATACTGATTTAAATAGAAAATGGATTGATTTATATTTGACGTTTGTGGCAAGCGACTTAATGATCCCAAATATTGTCAAGGCAGATAGAGTCATTGATAGTCATGGAATAGAGAAGAGGCTTCGGAGATATTTTGAGAAATGCTGTGAAGATGAGGCTTACTGTAATTGCTTTTCTTTGAACCTGATTTACAGACACAGGCTCTTATAGGTGTCTTCATCATCAGGGAATATTGGTGGGCTGTGACACAAATACTTCATGATCCAGTATGAGTCATGGTGCGAGTTATTTTACACCTGAAGTTTGACAAGAGGGAGTTCCATTAATGAGTCCTGTTAAGCCCCTGAGAAATTATTAAGAAGAATCCATTTCATTTCAGGCAAATATGCAAATCTGGAAGCTACTGTGCAAGAGGCAATATGTTTTCTTTGTGGACAGCAGCATGTTCATTTGTGTTTTTTCATTTGTTTAAATTGTAGTTAATATTGTTAGTATCGCAAAACTACTGACCATCTGGTTTAGATGGGCTTGTAGCCCTTAAGTGCAAAGCGAGAAGAAGAACTGCTGGTATGGTTTACAAAGAGCAGCGGAATGCCTTATTGATCTGAGATAACGTAATGAAAGAGATTGTGGAGGAACAGAAGTGATCCATGTGGCAACGGACCAATTTAATGAACTTCAGTGTGTCAATGCAAATGGATGATTCGAAGCTGAGTCGAATCCTAATTGTTTCCAACATGTGGGCAAATTCGAATTGTATGGCTTATTTAATCGATGGAAGGGACTATATAAATGGATAGAAAAATCAGATAAATAGATATATATATGATTATAACTATATTCTCACTTTGCAAAAAAAGAAAGGTGCAGGGAGGAGTAGTTGGTTGTTTAAATCTGAATGAGGACAAAGACATATTATTCAACTGAGAAGAAAAGGTAACAGATTTGGGACCCATACCCAAGATGGTGGTTTGGATTAATCTCCTAGCTTTAATTGGCTGCAAGGAACCAGCCTTATTGTCTCACCTAGTCTGACAACCAACGTACATTGTGAGCTCCTCATTACCAGATATCAAACCACAGATCAGCATAAAGTCCTATCTGTGTTTTGGGAAAAGAATACTTAACTATGGCGTCACATTTGTAAACTTAAAAGGATAAAGTAGTTAAATAGTCACTCTTATTATCTAAATTGGCATCAATTGGCAGAAGAACTGAGTTTGACAGAGTAGCTGTCTCTCCATTGATAATCTGCAAGCTTTTATAATATACTAATTATTGCCTAGCTGTAGCTTTATTTTTGACTGACAGCCAAGTCCGTAAAACCCTAACAGCAGGCAAGCATTTTCACAAACTAATTCTTGGACGTGAACTTGTCTCTTTTTTTTTTATTATTATTGATTGATCGGATTAGATGTAAATGGATAAGTCAAACACTGAAAAAAGAGCAGGAGGGAGCATAATAACTGCTCTTTGTCCTTTTTTCAATGTTGGGGCGATTGTCTGGGTGATAGGGCGACAGGCCTAATACGCTTTGGTCTATGCCAATTAAACTTCTCCTTACGTTGTGCTAATAGGGTATGCCCCTTTGGGTTTAAGCCACATGCTGTCTTATTAAAGAGCTTGACTGAAGTCTTACAAGTCATTGTAGGACACGGTGAGGGCAATTAAAATCCACAATGCTGGTCAATTTGAGGAGAAGTCCTTACTGAAGACGCATATCAAAAATGTCTTAGTACCTTTATTACTAATATTCACTATGACTCTCACAATGCTAACATTACCTGTTGTAATACTACTGCTTGTATTAGATATACTGCTGCTTAGTACTACTTAAGCTGGGTGCTTTAGTGGCAATATGATGCAAATATGAAGCAAATATTAGCACATTTCTTGTTGGAAATTATAGCTTAAGCGATATTCATGTGTACAATGAATTAGACTTTTGCAACTATCAGTATTTATCTGTATTTGTCTCTTACAAATAAATTAGTAAATGAAAAGTATAACATTGATGTACAAACAGACTTACAAACGTATGTAAGATAGCACAACTAAACAGTTTGTGATAACTCCTTATCATAATTCAGATAGAACAAAGCACAAGAGAATGAATTGTGTGACCAACCCAATGCAAGGTTTATTAGAAAAAATGTGATTTAGGCATTGTTCCCAAGAGACAGACTACTGAAGCCTCTTCCAACGGGATGCCATAAATAAACTACACAGAATCACACTACACACCTACACAATGATTCAATTCAGGCAAACTTTAGAATACAACCTCTTTGGAGCATGTATATATACTTATTGAAAACAAGCTACAAAATGTAACACCTTGGAAAATGCCGTTTAATACTTTTCAATAGCCTTAATTTTCGCTAAATTGATTTATCAACTTTTAATACTTTTTAAGACTCCGCGGACACCCTGGTAAGGTATACAGCTGGTGCCTGGCTGTAGATAAATAGTGTGTTCACTCTCAGGCCTACACCATACACCTACACCTACACACTACCCCCTGATACCCCCTACATCAGGGGTGCCCACACTTTTTCAGCTTGGGAGCTACTTTTAAAATGTCCAAGCCCAAAAGATCTGCCTACAGGGCCGCCCCTGCCCAATCTGTGTCACGAGCGCGCGGGGGGGGGGGGGGGGTTGCTAGTGGACTACAAGGCAGATAAACTGGCTTCAGATGAGGAGGTGAGGCCCCCTCATTACTGCATGAACCTGTATGGCACAATACAACTCAGACTGGCTTACCTGTACGTCAATCAAGTGGCACAGGCTGGATGATAGGCTAACTTTAAAATAAGTAGTTTCTTTTTCCTTTTTTTTTTTTCAATGCCATGCGATCTACCCACATTACCTTTGCGATTGACCGGTCACACTGCGTTGGCATTCTTCCTATAGGACCCCATCTCTTTTGCTTTTTGTAAACTTTTAAATTTGGATGGATTTCAAAAAATAAATTGGAGGATTTTTCTCTATTTTGATGGATAGCTAGGAAATGTGTTACAGATATTACTGTCTCCCTTATGATGAACTGTAATCATTTATTTATTCACCTTTTTCTCTATTGCCAATGTCAGCTAACAATTTCTTAAATAATTAAGTATACCTGCAAAGCAAAAGACACTCCCATCTGCCTAAGTTGCACTTAGCCTGCTACACTAAGGTAATGAACTTGGTAAACATTGGCATCGGCTGACGTGAGCATTTAGCTCAAAGCATCCCTAAATTCTAAATACAGCCTCAAATCATGCACACAAACCCAAACTATAAAAATGAGCAATCTTGTTATTATTTGCCAGTTCTATTCATATATTCGTGAATTGGCTCCATAAGGGGAGTTAAGGGACAACGGTCGGCACAGTGAGAAATCCGTTAATAGAGAAAATCCTGCTGAGACCAGCGGACGGACAAAGAGACGGAGCGAGTTGACGGCTGTAAGATGAGGAGGACAGACGGCAGGTAGTATTACTGAGGGCCATTTCTGGTTATACAAGACTCAGCAAGTGGTGAAGAATTAAATGTCAAGAAGAGGAGGTGGGATGGGAAGCTCAGAGAGGAGATTATAGTGGCAGGCTGATGGTTAAATGTGAAGTACACAGTTTGGGAGACAGTGTTGTAGCGTTATATCAATCACCAGTGGAGAGGGGATAGCAGGGATTTGTAACCTGCTTGTTACAGATCTTTTTTAAGCTAGTCTCCTGTCTAAACAAACAATAAAGAATTTCCCTGCACATTGCTCCTATTCCTTATCAGATAGTATCTTCTAGAACAGTGGTTCCCAACCTTTTTTCCCAAGAGCCCCCCCAAATGACTCCTGTTGGAAGTTGCGCCCCCCCCCCACACACACACACACACACAGAAAGGGGGGGCGCAATGGCGGTAATTAAAGTTTCAAAGTCTCAAACTTGATGAATGTGAAGTATTTTGTTAAAGGAGGATGAAAGCGTAATTAAGGAGCACTATTGGAGTGACTCTGATGGTTATTGGACTCAGGATTCATTCATTTGGATTCCCGCTGTATGAAGAAATTAAAGGACGACGCAAGTGGAAACAATTCACAAAGGGATTAAACTGTTTCAAACACATGCTCAAAGTAAGCCGGATTTTGCCGATGTGTTTATGTGGATTCAAAAGTTGTAAATAATCTACAAAATGGAGGAGACCGATCTGATCAGAGCAACTGTGACAAATAATCCAACTAAAACCGGCATGGACAATGACTATGTTTTAGAAATGCGCTTATCCAGACAAGCCTGGTTTGGACACTTTACGGGCAGAAGAAACATTTCTATTAAAGAAAGAATTATACATTTCTTTATTTTTATGCCTTTAATAGCTACTAACTTGAATTTGTATTCAAATTAATTAATCAATTATTTTTTATATTTTATTGTAATGTAGAGACAAGGCTTTTAGTGACAATCATGTACTGCGTTACAATTATATACAAAAAAAATAAAAAAGTAAAAATAAAGTGTAAATATGATATTCGGCCTTAAATCATCTGAGGCCTGGCGCCCCCCCTGCGATCTTTGGCGGTGTGTGCATGAGAGAGGACATGCGAGAGAGGAGCAGGGATTGTTTGTGTGGAGGAAAAAGAAGGTGTGACTCCCCTCTCACTCGGCTGATTACAGATGGAGAGGACTCTGTGGAGTTCTGCTGCAAGTTCCTGCTGCCCGAGTGTTGAGTGTGCCTAATGCTCTCTCCTCTCCATTACAGCCCACAGCACTGCACACACACACTCGCAGAACAACAACCCCTTGCTATCTTTATCTCTTTAATTCTCTCCTGCAGATATCATAGCGTTGTCTCCAGACAATACGAGATCCTGCGTGGCCTTTCTCCCTGTAGTTAATGTAAAACTATATGTGGGTGGAAATTGCTGGCAGCAAACCCTGTTAATTAATACTTAGATGAAAGGCAATCTTACGTTATATGTGAAGACCCTCAATTACTGCTCATATATTATAAAGAAACTATTTGAACTCAAGATTAAAAGCTCATAGCTGAAGATCACTGTACGGCATGTTGAGTACGGATGATACTCATAATCACATGGGTGATGAGTGTCGTGTGCATGTTTGTACAGGATGTTACATCAATGCTTTCAAACAATACCTCCTATCCCGTTTCAAGGTTGTGCAGAGGTTGATCGCAAACACATCTTCAGTCCCTAAACTTCACTAATATCAAGAGGATTTAAATATTTTCTTAATCTCTGCTAAATCATAATTGTTTATTGTGCGAGAGATCAAAAAGACTAGATTCAAATGCAAGATAAAAGATGGGTGATTCTACTCTCCCTTTGTGTGATGGAGAGGGATGCCCATATAAAAAAACTTCAAGTGGAAGTAAAAATATGGCCTTAATTGTATGACTTGCATCAATTTTTCTATCAAACTATACATATAACAACATTATATTAAAGAAAACAGCTATATATAATACTTAGACTGTTAATCTGAACGTTTAGGAGTTACAATAGAAAAATAATGTCCTGAATTTAAAATATAATGTATAATATGTGAGTGTGAAGTGGGTGGATATGTATTACACAAACTTTCTGTAGTATAGTTTGGTGTTCCTGTTTATGGAGGCAAAGCAGGGGGCATTGATCGTGTGCGTACTGTTCATTCAGAGGTAAAGGGTGTCTTTAGGGATCCCATTTGGAGCAGTTGAGTCAGCATGACTGTCGGCCTTGTTGTTTCTCAGCGTGGCAGCAGGACGGGGACGGGGGGGGGACGGGGGGAGCGTCTGACAGTCACAGACATGAGGCCAGAGAGACAGAGGATGGGGCAGGGGACACTGGTCACACAACAGCATGAAACAGACCTCTCTCCTCTCCATTGTCTTTTCTTCCAGTCTACAACTGGCCTAATCAAGGTCCCCACAGATACTGACTCATAGCCCCCCCCCCCCCCCCCCCCATAGACACTACACTACATTAATGCACATCATGCAAGTATATTCTGTACATTTTAAACACATTTCGGTTCAGCGCCACCTCTTTTAAAATCTGCACAGCTCTTCACTTTAAAACAAACTGCACATATCTTATTTTTCTGAGTACATTTTCCAATTTTACTCTACAAGGTTTTTGTAGATATATTTATTGTTCTTTATTTTTTTAATGTTGTACGTTTTTTGAAATAGTTTATATAGTAGCTCTATTTCTGCTCTTTTTCTTACAACTTCATTCCTTTTACTGTGTTAATGCACTCATCATTATACACCAAAGCTAATTCCTTGTATGTGTAAACCTGCTTGGATAAAAACATGATTCTGATTCTGTTAGACAAGTACAGTAAACAACAGAGGATCCAGCTTTTCTTGTGTATCAGGGGCTTGACAGATATGCCACAACACACAATTCATCACAAGATTAAGTCAGACTTACTCTAGGATAAAAGAGTCATTTTCTGTTTTAGTGATTTATCTATCTCACCCTTCTCGTTGAAAATAATCGCAGTGAAACAAAGTCGAAGTGTGATTTTGAAAACCATCATCTCAACTCTCTCTTAACAAAAGTCCATCAGGGTTTTGACAGCAGAGCGAGAATCAATCTCAGTGGGCGTGTGCAGAGCGCGGCCTCGCTGAAAGACTTGGAAGTCTCTGTTCTTTGAGCCCTGGACCACATCACAAAGCTATTATCTGGGAATGCCATGTCATATAACCTGCAGAGAATCAACTGTCACACATGAATTAATAAAACTACAAATTTAACAACAAACTATAAGATCCATACATTACATTGCATTTAGCTGACGCTTTTATCCAAAGTGACTTACAATAAGTGCGTTCGACCAACAAAATATAAACTTGAAGAAAACAGAATCATATAAGTACATCAGGTTTCATAGAGCTAAAACATTTCAAATGCTACTCAACTGGTTTTAGATAAGCCAGTCCTTTATTAGTATAGAAGTGCTTTGGTTTGGAGGCAGCAGAAAAGTGTTGAAGAAAGCGAAACATGGGAGGAATACTAAAGGGACTTTTTGACAGGATCAGGATTTATTTTTAATGTGACATTTGAACTTACCCTCATGGGAATAAGTGCATCATGCATTGACAGGGGAATAGGTCAGCAATAAAAAAACAAGACACCACATACATGATTCATCTTGAGCATACGTTTGAGCCAAATAATTGATCCCCATGTTATTGAGATTCTGCATTTTGGAGAAAATAAATGTATACAATATTGTCTTATATTGCTTTAATCTGACATGTGTGAGTCTATCAGTTTGTGTGTCTGTGCCTAGATAAGTATGCCTGTTTGAAAGTGTTGCTGCAACAATAAGGAAGCCCCCCGCACACAAATCACCACACCATTATGTTGTCTTTAGTGGCCTTTTTAGTGAAATCAGCGTACTTTCTTTGCAGCTCAATAGTGTTTCAGGAGCAACAAAGGGCCTAAGCAAAAATGATTTTGTGATTCAGTTGACTTGCATGTAAAGAGAGCCCATCTGTCCCACCTTTGTCAGTTTCAGCCCCCACAGCTTCCTGTGCAGAACAAAAACATAAGTATCTTATCCAACTATACAGAGGCCCTGGATGAATCAGTCTTTATTATGAGCCGCCATCTTTGAATAGTGTTTTTTTCAGACATACAGGTGCTACGTGAAGCTCTGAATGGGATTGATTTTGATACCATTCTGTTCAATTTCAAAGAGAAGAAAGAGGCATTCTTGAAGGATATATTCGGATTTGTTGTAAAGAGCGGAAAAATAAGCACACTGATCCTACTACAACTATGTCCTGTGCAGCCAAAGTTTGATACTTCTTTTTTCCATAGACTTCTATTGAAGTACAAAAACAACAACAACAACAACAAAAATACATACATCAGCCACACTGTATGCATATATTGGTAACACTTTACGGTAAGGGTACATTAATCATCATGAATTCAAAAGCATGAATTCATTCATGTAGTACTTCATGAACTATCAGTAATGTATAAGGATTAATAGTATCTCATGCATTCTGAGTTATTAATGATGTTCATGTCTTCTTCGTATAGATCTGCAGTTAAAGTGACAGGCCAAAAAACTGACCAGTCACAGCAATTCCAAGTGTTGTAATCCTGATTAACTGAGCATGACTTTGTCATTACTTCATCAAGTTTGTGCCCCTTCAAATAAAGTGGTGACCTTTCCGTCGTTTACACTGATAAATAACATATGATTAATGGCCTATGTCAAATTACCTTTATTAACCATTTGGTGCATGCATCAATCATCTTTGTGATCCCTCAAATAAAGTCAGCCCTGATGTGTATTTAGGCATCATGTATTTGGCAATATTACAAATGCAAATTAGATCATAATTTTGGACTTAATTTCAATTATCAATTATATAGTTAGGACTTTTTTGTATGTATCATACAGTATTATCTTGAAGCTCATATTCATAATATTAACAAATATTGTTGGCTTTGGATTTATAATCCAAAGCCAACAGGATCACATTTTCACATATCATGTCACATAAGAAAGCAGTAAAACATGTCGGCAAAGACGCAAAATTAGGAGGCCTACTTTAGGGAGGACGTGGACTACCACTAATTCAAACACAATAATAGGAAACAAATTGTCATAAAATGAAGTGTGATTAAAACCAGCAGGACCCAGGTTCATAAATTAAAAGATTCCACATAGGACAGGCCACAAGTATTTAAAATTACTTCTCTCTGCAGGTGGTTTTGAGGAATCCATTGAAGGAGGAATAAAAAGGATAAAATCATTTAAAAAATATATATTGGTAAAAATGAATAAAAAAATTATGAACTGTGTTAAAGGTTGAATACCTAAGCAAATTATTCCCTAACAGTCCCTATAAATATTGTTTTTATTAACCTCTGTATTTCACTGTAAGTACAGGTTAGTATGGTCACATTGAGCCTTGCTGTGTCACGGTTTTAAGTTTGTGTGTCTGGTAGTGGGTGTTTTTCCGTTCTCCTTGTCATGTTTTTCCACCTGGGTTATTGTCTGGTCCTTTTCCCTGTGTTTTCCTGTCGGTCGTTAGTTTCCCTGGTGTGTCTAATTTCCTGATTGTTTTCACCTGTCACTCCTTGTGTGTCTCCTGTGCTCATCAGTGTCAGCCCCGCCCCTGATTGTTCCCACCTGTGTCTTGTTACCCTGTGTTTAAATTCTCCTGTCTCCCAGTGTTCAGCGTCAGTTCGTCTTGTCTATTGTCATGGTAAGGTCTATGCTCCTGGTACTCTTGAAAGGTTTTTGATTCCTCACTGCGTGAGCGCTTTCGTTTTTTGTTCTCTGGTTTTTGTCATCTCGACTAGAGTTTTGGTGGGTACCTTTTTGTTCATTTTTGCTGTTCATGGAAAAATAAAGTATTTTACAATACTTTACCTCTGTCTCCCGGGTCGTGTAATTGGGTCCTACCCCCTAAGTGTCTGAGTTGTAACATGCTGTGTGATCCCATATACTTTAAATTATTATGTGGTAGTCCACGTCCTCCCTAAAGTAGGCCTCCTAATCTTGTGTCTTTGCCGACATGTTTTACTGCTTTCTTATGTGACATATGTGAAAATGTGATCTTGTTGGCTTTGGATTATAAATTAAAGTGTGTTAATATTATGAATGAGTTATCTTTAATGGTTTGTGAGCTTTAAGATAATACTGTATGATACATACAAAAAAGTCTTAACTATATAATTGATAATTGAACTTATGATCTAATTTGCATTTGTAATATTGCCAAATACATGATGCCTAAATAAACATCAGGGCTGACTTTATTTGAGGGATCACAAAGATGATTGATGCATGCACCAAATGGTTAATAAAGGTGATTTGACATAGGCCATTAATCATATGTTATGTATCAGTGTAAACGACGGAACAGGTCACCATTTTATTTGAAGGGGCACAAACTTGATGAAGTAATGACAAAGTCATGCTTAGTTAATCAGGATTACAACACTTGGAATTGCTGTGACTGGTCAGTTTTTTGGCCTGTCACTTTAACTGCAGATCTATATGAAGAAGACATGAACATCATTAATAACTCAGAAGTCATGATGATTGAGATATCTTAGTTGATGCATTAATTAAGGTATTGTTCCTGCATTAAGTCATGCATGAGATACTATTAATCCTTATACATTACTGATAGTTCATGAAGTACTACATGAATGAATTCATGCTTTTGAATTCATGATGATTCATTTACCCTTACCATAAAGTGATACCCATATATTGAAGTACTACAACAACAAAAACACATAAATGAGCCACACTGTTGCCCAAAGTGACATATTCCTTTAAAAAGAATAAGGGCACGTCACACTGTTTGGCCCATTTTCCATTTGGTGAGGTCCAATAGCAACCTTCTATGTGCCGGTTCAACTGGGCGAGTTCACATTGCTCATGTTACTCATCATGAAAGAAAAATATAGAACAACTTCACAAATCCCATTCTATATTAG
This sequence comes from Notothenia rossii, assembly GCF_949606895.1. Lineage (NCBI taxonomy): Eukaryota > Metazoa > Chordata > Actinopteri > Perciformes > Nototheniidae > Notothenia > Notothenia rossii. The sequence goes on from NC_136902.1 coordinate 15,921,936, forward strand.
GAAGTCCACAGTGGAAGCCCTTAATGCAAACACTTAACTACATGATCCAAACATCCATTTCCACAAGACCATTATGTTATTCCATTTGTCTGATATCAAATTTCAAGTTGCTAATAAAAAGCTGACAGCAAATGCATTTTTCAGTAAACACCTTTTTCTCCATCACACATTCCTCCCCTTCAGTAAAAGTGTTTACATTTAAATATAATGTTTCCCTCAAAAGATAATTTCTTTGAGTGGCACTCCTGATGAATGCGTGCCTGTCCTGTGCCCGACTTCCATTGCTCTACAACTCTGTCGGCATCTTACTGAGATGTGACAAGATTTCAATCACTACACAACACAATTGACCATGTCTGCCTCTTAGACCAAGCCTTTGCAGTCTGACCTTTACAACCTCTCAAAACTTTGCGGAGAGAACAGTGTATCTTCATCACCTGCAGACTATTAGGTTGGGGGAACAGATTACCGTGTCAGTGCTGCTCTTTACTGTAAACAACGGCTGTGTTGTCGTCCCTGGAGACGGGCGATTTGTCTGATTTTGGAGTAAAACAATATGGTCCAACTTCACATGGAATGACAATAGCAAATGCAATGACAGAAAGCCTGAACTGAACACAACCTCATTAGTAAAGACACAGCAGGAGAACAATGGTTGTGACCTAATTGGTTGAGCTTTAATTTGACCCTAACATAATAACAACAACGATATTAGTACTGATACAAGCAGGTCTCTCTCGGAAGTGACAGGAAATGAAGATGTGGAGTATTGTTTTCAGGCTAGACCCTCACAACAACTGACAGCAGACAACTCCTTCTCCTCTGCTGTCTCCTGGGAATAGGTCAATAGGGAGATTTACCACCTGCTGCTGCAGTCACACATCTCAAGGGGTTCCTCTGTGATTCGATTCATTGCCGAGGTGGTCTTTCCAAGCATGACACACCCTGAATAAGACATCCTTCTTCTTGTATGTACAGTGGGGCATAAAAGTATTTAGTCAGCCACCAATTCCGCAAGTTCTCCCACTTAAAAAGATGAGAGAGGACTGTAATTTTCATCCTAGGTATACCTCAACTATGAGAGACAAAATGAGAAAAGAAAATCCAGAAAATCACATTTTCAAAGAATTTATTTGCAAATTATGGTGGAAAATAAGTATTTGGTCACCTACAAACAAACAAGATTTCTGGCTCTCACAGACCTGTAACTTCTTCTTTAAGAGCCTCCTCTGTCCTCCACTTGTTAACTGTATTAATGGCACCTGTTTGAACTCGTTATCAGTATAAAAGACACCTGTCCACAATCTCAAACAGTCACACTCCAAACTCCACTATGGCCAAGACCAAAGAGCTGTCAAAGGACACCAGAAACAAAATTGTAGACCTGCACCAGGCTGGGAAGACTGAATCTGCAATAGGTAAGCAGCTTGGTGTGAAGAAATCAACTGTAGGAGCAATTATTAGAAAATGGAAGACATACAAGACCACTGATAATCTCCCTCGATCTGAGGCTCCACGCAAGATCTCACCCCGTGGGGTCAAAATGATCACAAGAACGGTGAGCAAAAATCCCAGAACCACACGGGGGGACCTAGTCAATGAGCTGCAGAGAGCTGGGACCAAAGTAACAAAGGCTACCATCAGTAACACACTACGCCGCCAGGGACTCAAATCCTGCAGTGCCAGACGTGTCCCCCTGCTTAAGCCACTACATGTCCAGGCCCGTCTGAAGTTTGCTAGAGAGCATTTAGATGATCCAGAAGAGGATTGGGAGAATGTCATATGGTCAGATGAAACCAAAATAGAACTTTTTGGTAAAAACTAGACGTGTTTGGAGGAGAAAGAATGCTGAGTCGCATCCAAAGAACACCATACCTACTGTGAAACATGGGGGTGGAAACATCATGCTTTGGGGCTGTTTTTCTGCAAAGGGACCAGGACGACTGATCCGTGTAAAGGAAAGAATGAATGGGGCCATGTATCGTGAGATTTTGAGTGACAACCTCCTTCCATCAGCAAGGGCATTGAAGATGAAACATGGCTGGGTCTTTCAGCATGACAATGATCCCAAACACACCGCCCGGGCAACGAAGGAGTGGCTTCGTAAGAAGCATTTCAAGGTCCTGGAGTGGCCTAGACAGTCTCCAGATCTCAACCCCATAGAAAATCTTTGGAGGGAGTTGAAAGTCTGTGTTGCCCAGCGACAGCCCCAAAACATCACTGCTCTAGAGGAGATCTGCATGGAGGAATGGGCCAAAATACCAGCAACAGTGTGTGAAAACCTTGTGAAGAATTACAGAAAACGTTTGACCTCTGTCATTGCCAACAAAGGGTATAACGAAGTATTGAGATGAACTTTTGTTATTGACCAAATACTTATTTTCCACCATAATTTGCAAATAAATTCTTTAAAAATCAGACAATGTGATTTTCTGGATTTTTTTTTCTTCTCATTTTGTCTCTCATAGTTGAGGTATACCTAGGGTGAAAATTACAGGCCTCTCATCTTTTTAAGTGGGAGAACTTGCACAATTGGTGGCTGACTAAATACTTTTTTGCCCCACTGTATGTATGTCTATATACAATGTGCTTAAAAAGTAAACTTAACTAAACTTGACATTAGATCTGTATTTAATCTATGGCCCATTTTTCACCAAGGGAGGTTAGTATTCTAGTTGTGTGAAGGTTCATTTTCGGAACATGGATTGGTTTCACATGGGGAGTCTTTTCTTGGCAGTCCCAGGAGTGTCTCTGATTGTTTCTGTCATTCATCAGATCACCGGGTCAAAGTCATTTTACAATCTATATGTGGTGTAAATTGGGAATGTTGCGGATCTGACATCAGATCTTTGACTTATGTGTTGCTCATTCATCACACGGCCTCTCCGATCCAAGACACGGACTGACATAAATAGCTGCTCGCACTCTGCTCTATAAATACACAATCAAGCACTACTTAGCAAAACTCTCTGGGGTTAACTTTCTGAATGGGAGCTGAAAAAGCTACACAAATTAGGTGTGATTGTGTTTTGTTGCTTGTTAGAAAAACACAAAGACAAAACAAGGTTGTAAATAAAGGAAAGGGTCTTTTTGGGGAAATATTTTCCAAGGTCCATAACTTTGACCCAGTTTATCAGTTCAAACTGTCCTGACTGAGCACAGGCACCTGTAACCTTGGCTGCTGTGCTCTCAGTGTTCTGTCTCCCTGTTCCTGCCTGTTGGCGTCAGCTGATAGAGGTGTTATGATTCTATCTTGTTATGCAGCATGTTGATTATTCTCTCTGAACTAGCTAAATACATGGGTCTGGGGTAGAGTTCTTCCGAATTGACGTGGCAACTCTACCGTGAAGTCAGAACCTCTGGCTCTTGGACTTGTGATGTGAATTCTCCGGCCGAAGCTCCTATAATAAACCATCATTGTTTGACATCAAAGCTCCTGCTCTTCCCGTGTCTCCTTCATGAGTCGGTGACTCCCACTGCATAGCTACACAGAAGTTTCCCCCACAGGTATAATATCAGCTCTTACAGAACATAATAAACGTACCCGTTTTGAATTGCTGTATATTTGTTGTTAACATTTTTGGTTTTTGTGCCAAGTCCCTGTACGTTTTTAAATCCGCCAACACAAGTCCAAGTTGCCCCTTTACAAAGCAAGTGTCAAGTACAATCACACCTTTTCATAAGCAAAATGAACGTATGTCCCAAGTCTTTAACTGTTGATAGGATTAGAGATAACCGGGAGCCATTGTAACAAAATAGCACCCGGTTTCATCCCGCTGACACTCATTCGAGGTACAGGGTCCAGATGCAGTGGCTATTACTGACTGTCTCAAACCACCTTTTGTCTAAAACTCTTTACCGCTAATTCTCGTTTTTTTTCCCTTGGGGTTTTATAGCAATTATTTGTAATAAACTAAATCCAACTGCTACTACATCTAATAATGAAGCCATTAAGCTGTGTATATTTGGGTTATTTGAAAGAGAGCAGGCAATCTAAAGACAAATTAACTTCAAAATGTATCTGTAATTATTCTTTGATTTGTTGTATAACATTTTATAAATAACAGTATAACTCATTCACTAGTGGATATTGTTTTAGCTTCCCAGGGATCTGATACTGTATGTGACAATCACATTGGAAATTCAATTATTTCTGGTTGATATTTTTAGTTAGGACTTGGTCAGATTTCCTCTTCTCTTTTGGTCTCCTGCAAAGCATGTTTTCAAGCACAAAACAGAGCTTCCTGTGAACTCACAAACAACTCTTGGCACCAATATATCACACTATATGGAATTGAATACTGCCTTCGTAGGGAGACACTTGTGAAGGTCCACAAGGTTGTAGTCACTGGGCACAGAAAGAACACGTACGTATGTACAGCCTATAGCTGTGACTTTTCTGCTTTTAATGATTGACGGGACATGGTAGCAATTCAGGTGTCTGAAGGACCCCCCACTGTGAAAGTATTGTGTGCGCAACTAACCAGAGGGAAAACCTGAAACAGACTCAGGGATTATACATCCCAACAATTTGGGAACTATTTGGAATTAGTTCCCAAAGAAGATCCGAACGACGTAGCTGGCAGAAGGAACGTGTGTGGCACCTTGCAAAGCCTATTGCCATGGCAGTAATTAATGAAAAGATAGTGGCAGAAAGAATAGTGGGAGTAGTAGTACTAAAGGTAAAATTGATAGATATCAAAGTAGCTATAGGTCTGCAAGATATGATGAAAATATGTGCTTATATTGTTAAATATAGCTGTAACAATATTACTAGCAAATAATCAAACAAATGCTGAAGTGTACTCAGTTCTGCCGCCTTCAGTCAACTGCTTGAATACAACTAATTGCTTATTTAAGTTGTTGAAGCTATGTATTTATTGATATTACTTAATGGTTCATATTAATTTTCTTTTTGTTTATATTAAATTCATCATTATTTATTGGAATTATTTTAGTTATTTAAAGTAATCCAGTATACTATATTTTGAAGCCAGCCCATTTCACCAAAATGCTAAAGAAAAACGAGAGAAACTGTGTTATGGTAATAGCTTCATATTCCAGACAGTTATACTTTCTAACATTTCTCTAAAGAGAGCAATTTAAAAGGCTCATTGTGTTTCATCCTGTGCGGGGAGAAATGAAAGCGAGAAATGATACAGCATTTGCATGTTGCAACATTTACCTTTGGTGATAAATATACTTTTAATATGCTTTGCAGCTGTCTACTATTCCTCGCATATTAGATCAACTAAGCTGAAGGATGTTCAGAGTGGGATACCAGAGAAAGATTGAGTGCGTGTCAGCCATCCCTTCTGGTTACCTACACAAGATGGATGGTTTGCATGTGATGGTTAAACACCTGCAGCTACACCTTTCTACATGTGCTGATAGTGATACATCACTATCCTGTTACATCCTCAAACATTTCCACACAGCCTCTGAGGAAAGTCACAAAAGGCTGAATAAACTGGATCTCTCTGGGACCAATGTCAAATATTTTGAGGGTATAACTTCTAGTCAAGGATCATTTTGCCCTGTTTTAAGTTTGGATATAATGTCTCTGAAAATCTGAAGCTACAAATTACACTTTGTTACTATGTTTTGAAAGATCCTAAATAAATATAGTTGTATTATTATGATTACAGGTTAAGGACAGAAAGTGACAGAATGCACAGAAACTAGTGGCTTTTTTCTCAATCTTTTTCTTTATCAAAAATAGTAAGACAAAACATTTTTAAACCTCCATACTGTAGCTGATTATTCTTGCCACACTTGGGCACCAGACACAATTATTCATTCAACACTGATAATGTTTCAAAGCCTGATAAAACTTGTAAGCAGGGGCTTATCCGGCAGAGATGCAGCGGTACTATTAATTTAGAGTTTCTGATCATCTGATGAATGTAAATCGAATATTAACTTTCATTTAAGCTATAAGTGCAGTATCATGTTACTTTAAATGCTAATTATACTATTTAGTAACAGTCTGACTTTTGCACAGACAACAGATGCCTACCCCTGTTGAAAAACAACGCTATTAGAGCAGTCAGTGTTGACCAAAACAGCGAAAGGTTGGCTTGAAACCAAAAACAAGGACTTGTTAAAAAGGTGAGGAACTGCAGACTTGGTTGATAATCCTCTGTAGATATTAGCACGTATCTACTGAAAGTGATTAGGTTAGACTAGAAGAGTGAGATGGTTAGGGTACGATTATAAAAAGCCATTAAAAGGAATACAGTGGGATGTTTGTTGGATGTATTCTAGCATCTACCATCATTCTCAGGGGGGTCATCAAGTGTCAACCATTGTTACATAAAAGTAAGTGATACTCCTCAGTCCTAGGAAGTCAATGCTGTTCAGTCATAGCTCATTGCAAAAAGAAAGAAAATATCATCAGGGTTATAAGATTGTTTCATCTGGTTTTGCAACAAACTACTTCAGAACAATACAGATACATCAAAAAATGACAATTTTAGTATCATCAGGATTCAGACCGTTTAAAATGATATGCCTTTTTTATTTGTTTTAAGGGATTTTCAGACACCATTACAGATCAAATGGTTTGACAAGATCAATATTTTGCATGCAATGTTCTGATGAGAGACTGTACATACAACTTTTTTCCCCCTGAATTATATTCCCTTTCATCACTCCTGAAGGAATGACATATTTAAAATCTCACATCTGCCATTTCAGCCCGTCGTGGACTGAAATATCAGCTCAATCTAGCACGATTGCGGCGGGTCCCAGACACTACTCGACTGTGATGGAGGGCTGTGAAGACGAGACAGAGCAGACACGCAAGGAGAGAGGAGCATGATGATAAGTGAGCTCTAGCATGCTAGTGCTGCACTAATCACGCTCTCCTGCTTTAGAAACACACAGGCATCTCACAGGTTATTGAGAGATAATGGGATTCTCTGGGCAACAGACACACAGCTAAAGAGAGATGAAATTTGAAAATAAATCATGCTAAATACTCTTTCCATCCTGATGTGTGTGTATAGTGGCTCTGACTAACTGTTCGTTGTGATGAAAGATGAGGAAATAAGGTATTAGGCAATATGGGAACAGAAACAAACCCAGCACTGAGTACCAACTTTAGACTCCTAGGTGCAAAATGGATACATTTAAATCCGAAAAGACGACATTCTGATATCCAAAGAGAGTCATGACCCTTTCTCCTGGACTTGGCACTTAATATAAAACGTTTGTAATTATGAAGCTTAAAAATGAAAATATGTTATTCCCGTGTGTATACACCTTGCACTATTTTATGTTTAGTTTCCCTTTTTATATGTTTTTCTTTCTTTTTACAGACAGTTCTTAGAAATTAATTTCCAATCAATTCCTCATTAATTCTTGCACACATGACAAAGAACTTCAAACTTGCAAAGCTTCATTTAATGCTGGTCAAATGTACCCTCAACAAAAAAATAGTTTATTATTTTATCCTAATTCCATTGTTAACATACTGTAATGCCATGGATGGCGGTTAATTGTCTTACAAACACGGGTCCACTCTTAACTCCAGCCCCATACAGTTATAGGATCAAGGTCTTGTGTTGTTATTTTAATAAACAGCTGCAAGAGATCAAGCCTTTTATGAACCCATCTTGACATTTACAAGAAGATTGACCCCTCTTTCTCATTTGAATATGGACACCCGTTAAGCATTGTTGGTCAAAGAATATCCACCAAGAACTTTAACCTTTCAGCCGGCACCGTTCTCTGACGGATTGTTAAGGGTAAACAATAACCTCACGTCATATCACTTTATCAACATCAAGATATCACAGCTGTACAAAATCAAAAACTGTATTGTTTGCCTTTTAAGTGTTATGAAGATGTCTTTAATAAACAAGGACCATTAATACAAATATATTAAGTCTCAAAGAGAGAAGAAATTATTCAAACCATATTTAGCTTTTGGCTCATTTCCATCTGCAGGTAAAGATAACAATCAACAAACACTTAAACTTGAAATCTTCTCTTTCTAACCGTCATCAAAACAGATCAATCTATAAAATATAAAGACCGGAACATTCATCAGAACAAAAACACGAGTTCAAGGTTCTTTATTTGTCATACGAACATAGCTACAGTGTAGTTATGTCGATGAAAATCTTAGGTCACAGGCTTCTCCAACAGTGCAACACAATACAGAAAAACAGAAAAATATAGTGCAAGTAAATATTAAAAAGTAAATACAAAAAGAAAAAAAAGTGAAATAGTGAAATAAGAGTCTATATGCAAGCTATTGCAATGATATATTAGATAAATAGATAAATAATTACTAAGTAGCAGATGAATGTTATATAGTTGCTCAAGGTCAAGAAATAAATCTATTTGAACCCAATATCGATCGCCATGAATGACCCAGAATATTTACCAGACCTTGAAAGAACCACTACTGAGAAACCTTCCTTTAAATTCTGCATGATATTAACATGCCAAAACAAAGCCAACAAGCTGAACACTAAAGCAGAGTCCGTCTTCCTGACCTGTGACACACTTCCCCTCCACACACTGACGCACACACTCTTTCCACCAGTGCACCCTGTAGCTGTCACTCATTCCCTGCTGCAGTGACCTCTGTCAGGCTTGTGTCACTTTTTGCGGAGCGGGGTTATCACGGCATCTATACGCACTGACTCTCCATTTGTTTATTTATTTGTCCGCGTCGCTTCAGTTTCCAGTGTCTGCCTTCATCCTGTCAATCTTCTACTCCCCACTTCTCCCACGCCCCTCAGATGTCTTGTCTTTTTACTCGCCACCTCTCCCTGTTTTTCCCTTTCAGGTGTCTGCAACAGAGGTGTTGGATTTCACCTGTCTACAGATCCACTCTCTACTTTCACTGAGTTTCTCTGAACTTTGTGAAGACTTTTTATATACTCTTCTTTTCAGAACTTACCTGTATTTATGAAACTAAAACATCCTTCATTCCAAGCAATGAACGAAATAGGAGAGGACTATTAAGCAGTTTATCAAGAGAGGATGCATCTGAGTGATGTTGGAGCTGCTAAGAGGTATTGTGCACCACAGTTTTTAAACAGTATAAACATTAAAGTTGCGAAACTTTGCTACTCTGAAACCACAACAAAGTTTATTTATGCATATGACTACATGTAAAGCGAAAGAGTTCACTCTTGGAGACAAACCAATAAATAATTATCACGACTCTGCAGTTCCCCCAGCTCAATGCGTTTTAGCATCTTTCAGCTCATTAAACCAAGTACTTCCTTTACTATTTTTAACTCAGTTAACGGTGTTTTTTTAAGACTAACCTTTCCACAGGAGTTGGTAGAGAGTAGAGACCAAAGAGCAAATATTTAACCTACCGGAAACATAATGAATATTCACAATATCAACTTTCATGTAGTGATACTACGTCAGTGTTGGAGTTACGGCTTGTTGCACTGCCCCCAAAATGGAAGAAAATAATCCCATAGCAAAGATGGTGAACAGAAGTCATTTTTTTAGATTTTTTTTACCACCCTTCAACATGTCAGGAACCAAATTCAGATCACATCCTGCTCAATGAAATCCCAGCCAAACTCGACAAAACCCCCTGCTGAAATAATAATTGAGGATAGATGTGAATGATGTGACCGGAGATGATCAGGGTAGTGTGTGGCAGAATTTGTCAGGAGATTTAATTTCAAGTAATTAAAGATTAATTTGATAAAGATGCAATGATGTCAATTTGTTTTCTTATTTGTGTTGCTGTATTGGAGCCAGTTTCCTCCATTAAAAGGGTTTCTGTACTTGTAAGCCTTCACATGCTCATTTCTCAAGTCCTGTGTGTGTGCGTTTACATGTGTGTGCTTGTGTGTTCACCACAGCAGTGCTGTAAGAGCTAGATTTTCTGCGGGGATCATTAAGCACCAAGTTACTGAGGGAAATATCTCATCAGCTCATGAGCTGCACACCGGGGGACGAGCAGCAGGATCTGTGGCCGGCATCACAAAGCAAGTCTCCACTAAGTCTGAACACACAGGATAACACCTCGAGAACAGGTATCACGATGATGGCTACCAACCATCACCGGTAAGAAAGTTTATGCAAAATGTGTAGCTAAATTAATCCTACTTTAAAGAGTCAAGGACTAAAACATTTTTATGCAACAACGATCTGAAGGCTCAGTTCACACCGCAGTAAAAAGTGGCACAAATAGGAGTTTTCACATGTGACCCAGCTCATTGTGAACAGCACAAACTGATCGTTTACATTCAGATGTGTGCCTCTTTCAATGGGCTCCTAAAACAGATACTGGTCAGATTTTTGTGATGAACATTAGTATCGAAATTAATACAACTTTTTACATCTGGTATTTCAACAAAATAGACATTGGTCCAACAGGTCAAGTGGAAACGTTTTCTCAAGATACTTTTCCCAAAGAGCACGTGTAAACTTTAATGTACTCACTGTGAATGCTGTCCAGATTGAAAAGATATTGCAAACAGACATACAAATACATTGGTCTAGCTTTAGTTTGGTGTGAGTCATAGTTAGAGTCTATGAAACCCACTGATTCTCTGAAGTTAACTGAGCAGTTGAACTGTGCAGCATGGTGATCAAACCCGGTTCCAAAGAGCCTATAATCTCACTTTGTGATACAGCTTCCTGAATGTGTTAACATGGGTACATTTACAGGAATTATTCCTCTACACTCTGAAGAAGTTTACCAAAACTTTTGAAATATATATAATTAACACCAGCAACAGTAAACAGAGGACACAGGCTAATGAGTCCCATCATTTCCCCCCACCGCGCAGGGTGTATACTTAACCTGTCCTCTTCCTCAGTACACAAGGTACATAATCCCGACCACAATACTAATTGTTATGATTTCCCCGCTCTGAAAGACTCTGATAGGGAGCTTTGTTTTTTTGTGCAGGATGAGCAATCAAGATAAAGTAGGCCCTTTTTTTATCACGGTCTTACAGCAATAAAAGGGAGGAAAGAGTAGCCCCTAAATACTACCACACCTGCAGCAATTTTCCATCTGTATTTAAAATGTTCTACATCTTCAGTTCCAATAATATACACTGAGCAGATTCTGCAAACATACGTACTTATATTCCCTTGGGCAATGAATTGGTTCCTTTGGGCATGTCCTTGCACACTTGGCCTATTAGCAGCCGGGATGCAAACTCATCAGGTCTGAAAAGGTTACAAGGATCCAAAGTCCCTCCCCCTCAGGTTCAATGTTAGCAGCACCTTTGACCATTTTGAAAATATATCTGTAAGCCTCTGCAAGGCTTGGTCTTTAGTTTTGACATAGGATCTCAAACTAGGAATATTGAATAATCCCTAGAAAGGAAGGGGCGTACATCACGAACTAAAGAAGGTGGATTCCTATACAGATCAGATACAGTACTTCTTAATTGGGCCGTTGTCAATTTATTTTGTTTTTATCTTTCTAGACTCACTGGGAAAAAATGTAGGCTCACTGGGAATTGTTCATCTCCTTTTTTAACATGTTTTACAGAAATGTAACTAAATGTTAATGCTCTCACAAACCTCAGCCTTTGAGACGTTCTTGATCTAATTGCATTTTCAACATTAAAGTAAATGTCCAACAAAGATTCCTATCCTTTCCTCACAAAGAAAAAAATGACATAGCCTACTATAGCTAAAGGTGAAGTTAAGATGTACAATTTTAAAGAAATCTGTTTTAAAGCACTCTATATCTAATGATTTCCACATGTTGATGTTTTTTGACTGCAGGCAAAACGCCCTTGAAGGATTGGACGTGACAGCACATTGAAAATGATATTGTTAGGTCAATTCATTTCACGCTAAAACTCAACACTGACTTGAGGAACTCCTGCATAGTCACATGAAGGAGTGATTTGACTCTGCATAATGGACAAGGATAGACCAACAAATCATACAGGAAGATTTGGTAAGATTTAGATTGAGAAGAGTTCAGTTGTGCCCAACCATAAAGATTTTAAATACTAAAATGCTTCCCGAATCTCATTAAAAATCGTATAGATGCAAATCCAGTTTTTTATGACTAAACTTGGAAAACTTGCCGAGCACCGACCTGACGTCCAGCTGAGAGGAAGGCTGTGTGTTTGCATCCACCTCCATGTGATCCATGTGTGTTTCTGTGGAGCTCTCAAGGTGATACTGACACATCTTCTTCTGAAAATAAAAAAGAGATTTGTTATTATGCAAAACTCAAGTACTGAAAATGTGCTGATACTTTTTAATCACTGAATGACAAATTACATTTATAAGGATCAAAACCATGGACTGTCAAAACTGCTTTAGAGGTCACCACATTGTGTTAATCTGGTTGCTTTATAACAGAGAGTAAAACCCTTTGCTCCCACTCATTGTAAAACTTGTTAGATCAGTCTTTGATACATTCAGCTGGGTTGCATCGTGACAAGAAAGCGCTTTATGTGTGCTCGAAAAACCAGATGGATTCAGCTCTCCCTCCTGAGTCCTGTGACTTTAGGGTATATATCGAACATATGAAAGCATCTATCCATAGCCCTTACTGGCGCCCCATTGTTTTGTATGTTGTCTGAAAGGCCAACAGTAATACAATACAATATAAGCCAGATTCATACTTTGTATAAAAAACATCTGAATAAATGAAATAAAATGCATCCATGTCATACTTGAAGAGAAATTTGATTTGGAAACTCGGTATGATTAAATTACAAGTCTGGTCTAAAACGCACATTTTTGACGCATGCCCTTAACTTATACAATCGTGTGTAATAGTGCCTGCTGTCTCTCATTCTTGCGTTTATTTTTGATCAATTGACAGACTGGGCAGTGGTCCCAATTGGAGGATCATTCAGCAAATTGTTGCGCACGACTTGGTGACATCAGGGGTGAGGGATCCTGAGAAATGACTCCGATGTGGGTATGACGACAGTGACCGGTAAGTATAAATGCTGAGACGCGAAGTTATCCACTCATACCTCCCGACCCGGCCCAGGTCACCAACCGCTGCGAGAGGCTGAGAGCAACGAGCATCAACGCGAGCTCAACAGAGGAGACACTTTGGACACTTCCCAGGTGAGTTTGGCCCACTTTAGAATAAACATACAACGCAAATGTGTCCGTTTTATGTATTAATGGCTCCGTCTTATATATTTGTGTAGGTGCAATTTATTTTTGCGTTTTTAAAAATTCACCTTGGAGGTTTTTAGGCAGCGTTTCCATCATTTTCAATTGTTTCTGTCCGGAAAACAAGTTTAAAATTCGGCTGCAGTTTTCATTTGTTTTTCATGCCGATTCGTTTTTTTTACTATTGCCTTGATTTTATTAGAACTTTTAACAGTTCGGAAAACAATAGCCAACTTACTGAATTTGCTGTTAACAAACTGAAACCGTTTGCAATGAAACAATGATATCCTCCTCGTCTGAAAGGCGAGTAACAATCGAAAATAAGACTCGCGGTTTCGATATTAAATCTTCTTAAACATACAGTGTAGACATATGTTAAGAGAGTTCTCATTGTTCCCACATTAATTTGATCTCTTGTACCATACCATTTCCCATAGATCATAATCTATTTCTTCATCAGAAGACCACCCACATTACCATGAAGTCGACATGTCTGCTCCTCTTGGCTTCTCTCGTGGTCTGCAACATGACTGTGTGTGGAGGACAGGGCTTCCCCACTGAGGAGGAGACAGACGGCAGGACCATAGACGACATCATACTACAGAGAGCAGAGAGTCTCCTGTTACGGTCCATTCTCAGGAAGATGCAGGATGAATACGGCAGAAACGGTGCGTATCATGGATTTGTGTCGGATCAATGTTCCAGGCATAGATATATTTGGTGTAAAAGAGTGCCAAGAAGGATCTAAAATGTTGGATATTCCAATTTTAAAACGTTGTTAAATTCAATGTACCAATACTATGGCATTGAAATCTGGGCTATTTGACATATGTTTAAATCGGAAGGCTCTAACTGATGGCAACATCTTATAAGCAGTTTTACGTACTTTTCGTTTTTAATTTAGATTCAATTTTATCATCGTGAAGAAAGAATGTTTGTTCATGTGTTTTAAATTGTTAAAATTGGTTAAGAATCTAGTTTCAATGTATTAGTTTGCAAGGAATGTGGACCAAGGCTAGACTCATTGGTGCGTAATTTACGCACGGTCTATAAAAGCTGGAGAAACACTTTTTAGCAGTTAGAGAAACTTAAATTAGACTTTGATCTCCTTTAATTAATCTAAATGTTTTCCCTTTTCCAGAAGGGTCTTCTTCTCAGACAGAATGGGTGACAAAACGACAACATCCCGGTAAGAGGTACATCGAGGATTTGGAGAAGCGGCAGCATCCGGGGAGGAGAGAAGAAGATGAGGATGAACAGTACGTGGATGTTCAAAAGAGACAGCATCCGGGCAAACGCGAAGATGAAATGCACTCTTTCATGGAGCTCCAGAAAAGGCAGCACCCGGGGAAGCGCGTCACGATGGAACACGTTTCTGAAAACCCCATTGTGCTCCTGAGTGAACTTTCAAAACGGCAACACCCGGGGAAGCGCTACCTGGTACTGCACAGCAAACGCCAGCACCCAGGTAAGCGCAACTTCGAGGATGAGGAGGACGACGGCGACTGGGACGCGGATTCAGATGGTTACGAAGAGTTCGCCGAGTTAGAAAAGCGTCAGCACCCAGGGAAACGGTTTTTGGATAACTCCAGTCCGGATTTAGGCACGAACAGTCCCTGTGATGTATTGGACCCTACGAGCTGCAGCAAGACCAATCTGCTGCTCGACCTTTTAGACAACATCAACAAGAGCCATGTCGAGGAGAAGAGACAACACCCGGGCAAAAGGTTTGCACCCGAGGAAGATTTAGTGGAAGCAGAGTAGGTTAAACGGTCTGGTGCGCGTGCACTGTTTTATTGTAAACAAATACATGTGTAAATGAAGTGACCATAAATAATTATGAAAAATGAAAAAATATTTTGTGCTACCGTTTTTCTTTGGGCGACAGCATACATGTCTGCTCCTCTTGGCAAAACATCTCTGCTGTTTTTTTTGGGCTGGCGAAATTGTCTTTATATATCTAAATATCGCTGATTATGGTCTTCATTAGAGTACGTGTCATATCTTAAACTTTATTAAGGAATTATTATTATTAGAAATATTAACTCTTTATTTTATTAATTAGTCAATTAGGGTAAAAGAAGAATGACACCTTCAGTCTCCTGGCTTTGGCGATGTTGCCTCTGTGAGGAAACACACGCTTGTCAGTGCATCCTGAAATATGATCTATGGAAGTGTGTTTACGACTTTGCAGAGGACATCCCTTGATTGGTTGATTTATGTTTATTTATTTTATACTTCTGTATAATATAATGAATACCACCGCAACTATAAAGTTTCACTGATTATTTTTCTACATATAAATTGCATGGATTAAGTTTATTTAACCTATTGTTGTAAATTCAAAGTTATACCTTTGCCTTGAAGTCAAACCACCAATGTTTTTGTTGGACAATAAAACGCATTGGTAAAAATGTATGGCTGAAGTTGCAGTAATTCATGCCTCAAGTGCACTATCAAAGTATTTTAAATGTTTCAACCCAACAGGTCTAAGTGTGTCCAACAAGGCAGACACTGTCCCTTAGCTTGATCTAATGGTTCATGCAATTCAACTGCACACACACTGTGGCAGATATCCTCTTCTCACTTTAATTGGGCTCATTCCATCACAGCAGCTGCCTACACAGGCCTGATCAATATGCAAATTGTTTCCTCAATTACATGCATGGACACTTTATGGGAGAGGAGCTCCACTAAATGGCACACACAACATTCAAATCCAGCAGTAACGTTTCAGTGGAATGATAAACCATTAAAAGATGCACACAAATAATTTCAGCATAATAAACTCAGGAGGGAGAGCTGAATCCATCTGGTTCTTCTGAGCACACATAAAGCACTTTATTTTTACGATGCAATGCAGCTGAATGTATCACAGGCAGATCTAAGAAGTTTTACAATAAGTGGGAGCAAATGGTTTTGACTCTGTTATAAAGCAACCAGATAAACACAATGTGGTGACCTCTAAAGCTCTTATGGTTGGGCACCACTAACCACTATTCAATCAAACCCTCACCAAATTGTAGTATATGAAACTGTCTTATATATATATATATATATATATATATATATATATATATATATATATATATATATATATATATATATATATATATATATATATATATATAAGTAATTATTTTTTAGTCAACATGAAATGCCTCAAGGACAGGATGCAATGGGCAAATAATACTAACATATTATTCAGTTAGGTCCTTTGTAGCTTTGGCATTTATTTTATGTTAAGGTCATATGTAAACTCTCTAAAAGGTTAATATCTTATCTGTGAATGTGGAAGTGATATTCACACACACACACACTTTTATTACTCTGTCTTTAGTTTAGCGTTTTTGTTTACAATTTGGGTTTTTCGAGCCTTAAAAAATAGGCAAAGTCCATTTGTGACAGCTCATCACAGGTTATTTTTAATGTAGATGTGATATTTCCTTTTAAATTGGGGTCATATAAGTTTGAAGAAGTAATTTGAAGTTGTGTAGTCATGAAGGTAAAATTACCCAGGACTTTACAATACAAAATCAAAAATCAGGATAACATCTTAAACATTATTTTACGTAGGCCTAACAGAAATACTTTTTCATTATACATTCAATCATCATTAGATTTTTGTTCCTGATCCCAAAGATTGAGAACGGCTGAATCAGCCCAACCAATTAAAGCCTATTTGACTAATTAGAGGCCTCAGAGAATAATTGAGCTTTGACTTCATGAACATGGCATTTTGTTTTATCGCAAATTGAGCCGAAGGCTAAAACAATACAAAGTTTATAAAACTATAAATTGAAGGTGAATTAGCTAGTTTAAGGTCCAAATGTTGCACAATGCCGCAGGGTAGGTTATAATGCAATATTCAATATAAATGCTCATTACTTCAGTTAATTTTAATGCAAATTCCTGAACAACTTATAAATTAATAAAATCCAACTCAACTGACACCGTTTCCATGCGACCCATTGCACACCAACACAATGAACTCAAAGGTAGGGTAGGTAATTCACTTCAGAAACACTTTTTGATATATGCCATTGAAAGTTATATGATGAGGCCCTCTGTGTCGCGAGCGTCGACGGGGGAGGGGGGGGAGGTCCCCTCCGCGAGGTGAGGCCCCACGCAGTCTGCGTGATCTGCGTGTAGGGAGGGGCGGCCCTGCACATATTTCATCTGTGGAATCCGTGGCGCTGTAAAAAGCATGTTCAATTATCTGCCCCGGCCCGCGGCAGATAATTGGATGGCCTACCTGCCTGTCAGCCTTCCATTTCGTGCACAAACTTATCTCGTGCCCTCATTGGTCATGTGTGTGTTGGCATGGCCGTATCTACCATTGAGATCACCGAGGTCCGGACCTCGGTAATATTTTTCGAGCTGTGTATACAAAACTTGTGAAATAATTGCACTGAATGGGGTTATTTGTAGTACTTCCATTTACTGCCGATGGGGGCGCTGCATAACTGCGTAGCCTCGATTAAAGCAAACAGAAGAAGACGACATGTGTCAACAACAAACCACCGCAGCCGAGCAGCCCGGACTTCTACCGGAGCAGCGAAGGAGTGATGAAGTATCTAGAGATCTGAGTCCAGCGGACCGCTTGTGTTTCTGTTCATCAGGACATCATATGACCAGCAGATCCTGTGTGAACGCTCTACGTTAGTCAGTGGACGTCCGACAACATGCACACTAACTTATATTGCAATTTGCAGCTATACTTTGGTTTAAATTGCGTGAATAAACTAGCTAGAGAGCTAAAGTGAATTACATTCATCCAATGTCAGAAGGATTACCTTTTAACAAACGTTGTAATGTTTTTCTTTCATTTCAATTTGAGTAAAACAATGGAGATATAACATTGTATTGTTTTATTTTTACACTGACTCAGATATAATGAAAAGACTACGTCAGTCGAAGCTCAGCTTTGATAAGGAAGAGACAGGACAGGCAGAGAGAAAGAGAGAGAGAGAGAGAGAGAGAAAGTGATGGAAGTCAGGGAGGAACTGCAGGTATAGTCACACAAAATAATGTAGGCTTAATAACCCCATATATCTATATATCTATAACAATAGTCTTAATTTACAATAGGCATAATTGTAAAACAACATAGGCCTACATCTATTGCAGTTATGATGTCATAATAACATACAATTGTATAAAACACAATTTGCTTACATCTTTGTTCTCTTTTGATAATCAAACAAAACGGATTTAAATGACAAAAAGAATGCAAACAAACGAACTAAATTGCTGAATTGCTTTTGATTCACTGGCAGGAGCGACAAGTGAGGAGGAGCAAAAAGTGAACAATGACGGAGAGATTGAACAAAGAGAAAGAGTAGAGGAGAGAGTAATGAACAGGAAGAAGACAGAGAGACTCAATAAGATGGAAGAGATGGTGCAGGTTATGGAAAGGAGAGAGACATGGAAAATGAATGTTGACAATGTGTTGTGATCATTTTAGCCTCTTCTGCATGTCCTGATCATTAATAGTAACAATCAACTGATTCTTATGCATTACACTTTCAAAAATAATTGATGCTGCAGCCCACCGACATGGTTTGAAATCAATATATTATCCCATTTGTGACCCCCCACAGGACTTAAAAAGCAACTAACTAGATCATGAAAATCCCAAAAACCTCGGGGGGTGTCCCCCGAACCACCCTAACATATTTGTACCTCGGTATTTAGGAAATCCTGGATACGGCCCTGTGTGTTGGAGTAGGGGCTCTGTAAGGAAGTCTGAAGGAAGGGGGGGCAGATTTTGTTTTGTTTTTGCAAAGCAATGTAAACAAGAAGGCAATTATTGAAATCATTGAGTTTTTTGCTGACATGTGACTTATTATGTGTTGTTATATAATAATGTGTTATAAATTCGCACATATTCGCATTGATCTAGTAATTAACTACAATTTTTATGTAGCTTTATCGGAATCAGAATACCTGACTTTTTAATTGATAAAGCAAAAGTTAAGATGGAGACAAAAAATAAAACACTGAGATAAAATAAAAGTGCATGCACAAAAAATATAAAGAAATAGAATAGAAACCATTTAAAAGTTATTCAAAGTAAACCAACCATAGATTATCCCTAGAGTAGCTTTAGTGTTAATTCTTCCAGTGTGAAGTTATTGGAAGCTTGCAAATCCATACTTTTTCAAGTAACTTCCACAACACTTCTCTAAAATTATTCTGAAGACTGTCCTTAAATCTGCATTATGTAAATACATTGTTTTGTGTCTATTGTCAAGTTTGTCCCTCTTCGTTTGCCTTACCCGCTGAACGCTAATCACATGACCAGGCAGGGCTGCTGCTGCTGCAGCTGGTGTTGTCGAGCTGTCACAGAGAAACTGTCAAACACACACTTATTGGATTCATTTGTAAGTATAACTGATCCACCGTGTTACAAATATTCTTCGATTATTTGTTTTTTCTAAGTTGTAAGTTATTTATGTCCGTGTTATGAACAATGAGATCAAATAAATAATGGCTAAAGAAAGCGAGAGCTGCTGTTAGCATATTGTAGCTAACGTTACAATCAGTGGTCAGTATGGTGTTACAAATATATTAAACTATGGGCTACACCTTAAGCCTTTATACAGTTAATATGTACATTTCACATGCTGGATAAAATAGTGCTCGCTTACTGTCAGAAAAGCAAATAACGTGACTTATTGTCTAAGTTATCTAGGTTAGTCTTTCAATGGGTGGGTCAGGTATTTAAACTGGCTAATATTACACGTTCATAATAAAAGATAAAGCGTTAACATTGCATTTAAGTCAAATATCTGTAACGTTAAGTCATTGTAATGGTTGTAAAATGTAAGATGTTTTAGATTTGTGCAACTTATAAAACTGTCAGCAGTAACGTTAGCTTGTTAGCATAGCTTTCTGTAGACGACCAGAGCGGGCTGAACATGTAAACGTCTGTTACTCATGAGAACTATATTACATGATAACTAACCTCCATTTCTACAGGTATAACAACCGCAATTTGATTGCATTTTTAAAAGAGTACGACGTAATACAGATCTGCTTCAAATACCCTGTAATAAAGTGTGTCTTCTAGATATGGCTGTTTATTGACACACTTGCATCTCATGTTTCATCACGTAAGTCACATTATAAAGTTTGCATAAATGACCAGGTTAGTGGTTGAAATGTACATGTTAACCATAATACATGTTTTCAAATCTGTGTTAGATTTTTTGGGCATGTTTAGTAAATACTTTGTTCCCCCAAGTATCTGGAATATCATATTTGGATTTTGTTAAATATTAATAGCCTTAATCTGATATGCCCCATTCTCAGTGTCCCAAGATTTTCTCTGGCGTGATGGAGTCATTATGGGGTGGATTGCACACCCCGTGAAATGTGGACCAAAGCAAGAATCTCCCAACCTGCATCTCTTTTCCCAAAACACATCCTGCCGCTGTCATGGCCTCCAGTTATCCACCCCCCTTTGAAGGAACAGGTGAAGTGAAGGAGGGCTTTCTCTGCCCACTTTGCCTGAAGGACCTTCAGTCATTCTACCAACTCCAAGCCCACTTTGAAGAGGAGCACTCTGGGGATGACCGCGATGTGAGGGGACAGATCAAAAGTGAGTCCCATGGATTGTTATTGGAGATTCTGCTCACTGCCACGAAGCCATTTGAGTCTTATCAAGTTGTGCAAAACAGGGTCTTAAGAAACAGTCAAATACTTAGTGCTGAATAGTTAAGCGAAAAGACAGTACTGCCTTCTTAAAAAGCAGCATAAGGAGTATGGTTTGAATTTGATAAAAGGCACTGCAGTGTTTGACTGGGGGAGATTGTTGCCAGGATGAATTGGCAACATATCCTGCTGCAGGGAGGGATAGTAGATTAAAGCGGAAAAATTGTGAAATCTAGAGAGGAAGAATCTCAGTTGGAAACAGAGGCATGCTCAGAGTTTAGTTCTCTGATTTATAGCAGCTATTTGGATGAAGTTAAACCAATATATATGGATATTTGGTGTAACAGTGGAATTATTTTTATTTGTGCACAGGTTTGGTTCAGAAGGCAAAAAAGGCCAAAGACAAGCTGTTGAAACGGGATGGAGATGAAAGAGCGGATACAGGCAGTTATGAGTCATTCTACTATGGAGGAGTGGACCCCTACATGTGGGAGCCTCAGGAACTGGGTGAGAATATAAAACTGGGCGAATGAAAATCCCCACTCCTTTTTAAATGTTCCTTTTTTTCATACCATTTGAAAATAACAAAAGAATGATTAATAAACACCTGAAAGCTGCAACCACTTCCTGAACTCTTACGGTTTCCTTTCTCTTTGTTTTGTAGGAGCGAGCAGAAGTCACCTTGACTTCTTTAAAAAACACCGGGCAGCCAGGATAGATCACTATGTCATTGAGGTCAACAAGCTCATCATTAGACTGGAAAAGGTATGTTTACAAAGCATCGGAACTCATTCACACCATAAATATTTTCTCAATATATATATTACAGGTAGGGCTGCTCGATTATGGCAAAAATTATGATCTCGATTATTTGGATCAATAATTTATATCACAATTATTAAAAACGATTATCCATTTACTTTGAAAACGTCAATTTATTGGAGAAAAACATTTGAACAGTATGTTTTTAACAGTTGATTACCCTGAACTTTAAGTGTAATTAAACTGAAAAACCAATACAAACTTTTTTTAATAATAATAAAACAATTATCGTTTTATTTCGATTACGTTGTTTTCGTAATCGTTCCAAGCCATAATCGTAATTGCGATTAAAATACGATGAATTGAGCTGCCCTAACTCAAGGTGTTACTGTGAAAACTAATTTGCAATAAATAAATATATTGTTGTTTCAGTTGACATCGTTTGACAGGATGAACTCGGATGTCGCCAAAATCAGAGGTTTGTTCACATGTTTCTATTACAACTATGAATCCTATGAGTTTGTTGATATAAATGATTTAATATTATAAATGATTAATTGTTCATCCTGCTTTACAGCTATTGAGAAGTCAGTGGTGTCATGGGTGAATGACTCGGATGTCCCGTTCTGTCCTGACTGTGGAAACAAGTTCAACATCCGGAACAGGCGGCACCACTGCCGTCTCTGTGGGTCCATCATGTGCAGGAAGTGCATGGACTTCATCCTTTTACCTATGGCTCGTACGTATGAGCAAATCTCTGCAAAAAAATTAATATTAAAGTAAGGTTACACCATGTGTGTCTCCGTGCTGTGACAAGTTCGCCTTTCATCTGTGCACAGAAAAGCTGATCAGCGGGACTCGAGTTAACCTCGGTGTACTAGGAAGCCCCGTTCATTCCCATTCTCCCCAAGTAGGGGGGGGGAACAGTGGGATGGGCTCCAGGAGAGGCAGCATCAGCAGCCTGAGCAGCGTCACCTCCATGCTGGAGGAGAAGGACGACGAGAAGATCCGCTGCTGTCACCACTGCATGGACACGCTGCTGAAGAGACAGCAGAAGCTGGAAGAGAGGGACCACGTGCCGGATGTTGTGAAACTTTATGAGGTTTGGCACATCAAACAATATTACAGTTAAAATAAGAACAAACTCTAAATATGTCTATTTTTCTGTCCCCACAAGTCTGTTTACTTTTCACGCTGTCTTGAGTTTACACTGCTGTATCCTTCCCGTCATTCAGTGTTTGTCTTTTGGGGTTTCCTGTTGTTCACTTGCTCTCTACTTGTCTTCCTGTCAGAGGCTGAGGATGTGCATGGAGAAAGTGGATGAAAAGGCTCCAGAATACATAAGAATGGCAGAGTCGCTCAAGTAAGCTCCAGTTAAAAAGTCATTTAGTTAGCAGGTGAGAAATAATCTTTGATACTGGAGACTTCTTGCTTACTGTCATGGCTGTTTGCTTTCACAGTGCCGGAGAAACTACATATAATCTTGACACGGCTGGTGGACTGAGACTGGAAGTGCAGAAATACTACGAACTAATCGATGCCCTAAGGTAGCTGTCAATCTATCGAATAACAAAACTGAACAAAAGTCTTCTTCATTCGTATTGTTAAATATGGAGTTCTTTGTTTTCTTCTCAGTAAGAAGATTTTAACACTAGGAGCAAAAGATGATCCACCACCGCGTCCAAAGTCCCTCCAGCTGCAGAAGATGATCCGATACACAGCAACACTATTTGTTCAGGTAATATTCAGGCTACATCCCTAAGTTGGGTTGTACTGGGGTTTCCCGTTAATCACTCACTACATTAATACAGTACTCCTGCTACATATACGTCTTTCCAATTTGACCTCTCCTTTCCCTAATTCTGCCCTTCTTCTTGTCCTCCTTGTTTTAGGAGAAGCTGTTAGGTCTCATGTCTTTACCCACTAAGGCAAAATATGAAGAGCTGAAAGAAAAGAGGAAACAGGAGCAAGAGAAGAGACTCCAACAAGAGAGACTGGTGAGACTGTGTTCTCCTCCCACTCATTCTTCATCTTCCTTCATAACAAATGTGTAACCCTATATGTCCCCGCTCAACAGGTCAGCCAGGAGACCCTGAAGAAGAGGCAGGAGTCTGAGAAGAACCGTCCAACCCCCAGTACCAACGGAGAGCAGCCGCAAGCCCCCAGAGCTCCACGCATGACCAAAGCTGGCGGCTGGTTGCCCTCCGCAGACTCCGTCCATACCCGCAGTGAGCTGGAGGACCCCCTGCTGCAGCAGATTGAAAACATACGGTCGTTCATTCGCCAGGCGCGGGAGGCCAACAGAACAGACGAGGTGGCCATGTTGGAGGAGAACCTCCGTCAGCTGCAGGACGAATACGACCAGCAGCAGACCAGCCTGGCCATCGCACTCTCCCAGAAGATGGCCGAGGAGGAGAGCTTGCAGCAGGGGGAGCTGGACCGCCTGGAAGCGTGGGAAAGGGACGAGAGGGAGCACCGGGGCCCCACGGTGGGCCCCACCCAGCCCTCCTTCACTTGGGAGAGGTCTCTGGATATCAGTACGCCACAGGGCTTCCAAGGAAACCCTGAGACAGAGGAGCTGACTCCCAAAGCTGAGAGTCCGTCCTCTGTCAAAGCGTTCCCTGCTCTCACGAGCCAGGAGGAGTCACCCCCCCGGTTGAGAAGCTTAGGGGGGCATGTGACCCCCCCGGGTGGTGAAGGACAGAACAACACCCCCCTCAACCCTTTCGATGAAGAGTCTACCCCCACTGAGGAGGATCCATCCAACCCCTTCTTCGAAGAAATAAAGAGAGAACACAAAGAGGTGAGCAACGGGAAGAAAGAATACAACCCGTTCGATGAAGATGAAGAGGTGGAGGAAGACCAACAGGCCGAGTCGGCACCAGGCAACCCCTTCGAGGAGGACGGCACTACAGACACAGGCAACCCTTTCCTGGAGGCGTCCGGGAGCTCTCCAGAGGTCTCCACCAACCCCACCAACCCCTTCGAAGGGGACGATGACGAGGCTTTGCCCGACGTGGACATGATAGAGGAAGAGTTGCTCCTGCAGCAGATTGACAACATCAGGGCCTACATTTTTGACGCCAAGCTCAGCGGGCGTCTCGATGAAGTGGAGCTCCTGTCAGAGAACCTCAGAGAGCTACAGCACACCCTTACAGAACAAAAAAAAAAGAAGCACTGATACCTTGAACAAAAAAAAAAATAAGATTACCCACCTGCTACTTACCAAGTCCTGCAAGGCTAGCTCACTTTACATGATGACTAATGAGCCCACTGATTTGAGTCTGGGTGAGGTCTGCTGAACCACAAAAAGATGAGTCACTAAATGAAATGTGTACTACAGCGTGGTAGTCTGGAGTGATTTCCTTAATTTCCAACATCTTTCTTAACCACTTATCCTGTACAGGGTCACAGGGGGCTGGAGCCTATCCCAGCATGCACCGTTTGTAAGCACTGCAACTAAACATCTATTTGTACAGGCATGTTCTGAAGATATTAACCCTGTAGTTTCAGGGACAACATGAACAATGGAAGACAGAAGAATGCTACTTTAAACATTTGTTTAATCGGACAGTCAAGACGGCTGAAGCTATGAACAAAGTCAAAATGTAATTTCGGCCAAGGGTGAACAAACGGAAATGATTAATGCATGTTTCAACATCTGTTAGGGAACGACTGTCTTTCCTTTTTTTGTGAAAGTACTTCCTGTATTCCAGTGAAACAGACTTCGATGTGTAAAATCAGTTGCCCTTTAATTTCATTAGTGCCATCTTGGTGTACCCGCACATGAGTTTATTTGTGGTAATTGAAGTTCCTGCTGTTTTTTTTTAACCAAAGCACCCAACCATGCTTTACTGTTCCAGCTGGTCCATGAGCAACATTATAACTATCACCAAACAACCATCTGATAATAATTAAACATGAAATTAGCCTTATATGACAGCAGTCGGGCAGCCCAAAGTGATGATTAAATACAATGTTATATATTCAAATGTAATCCCAGGCTTAAATGACCTGTTCAGTCACAATTGTTGCCGCTTTATAACGGAAATTAAAGGCTAATTTCAGGCCATTATAGCTGATCCTGTTATGTAAATGTCACACTGACTATGATTACATTAACAGAGGTTAAAGCTTTTAATCATCATACTTTAAATAACAGCCACATGTGCATCTGCAATACACTGTCCAAGAGTTGAGTGTGTATTTGTTATAACAGCTATTCATTTCTGTGTCAGTGAAAGTAGTTTTCTCTGTAAATCCTTAATGAACATGTTGACCTGTTTCTGTTCGCATGGACGTAAGTGTTGATCTTGTGCATCTAGTCTGTCATGTTGGCCTTGCTATGAAAGGGTAATGTTGTTTTAAGCATCTCAAACACCACATCGAGCCAAGTAAACGGAGCAATTACAATGTTTTACTGTTCGACCATTAAAATGTTAATGCTAACAGTTCCACTTCTGATCCAAATGAGCAGGGCGTATGTCTGTGTAGGTGCAGTTTGATGCTGGACTTTCTAAAAGAGCAAGTGGCCCAGTTTCTCGTATTGCAATATTCATTTTTTGTACACATTCTGATAAAATCTCAAAACACATAGCTCCTGTAATGTGCTGTTGGCCGAGGTCTGTATGTGAAGCATGTTATCTGTGTGGTAGTCATCTAACAAGTCCATTAAGAGTTCATCCAAACGGCACCATCAACCGAAGCACATCATAGGCAACTAATTAAGCACCAGAATTCACTGGAATCATAGTTTACAGATAGGAATCAGCATTTGTAAAGACTGACTTAATGCCCAACAGCAACATTAGACAGTTTTTGTTTGTCAGATAAATGTACACTACATGCCAGCAAGTATTATCACTCTGTGCTGCTACATCCTAACATTAACGTGTCTTTCCTGTCAGTCAGAATGTCCACGTTTATCAACATTAGACTTCCGTTTTTTTGTCGTCTGCTAAACTGACTTTGCTTATCTGTGCTGTCAGACGTTAAGTAAAACATGTGACACGGTAAATGTTTTGTGACAGTGTGAATAACTCCAGGAGCTTCATGGTGTATAAGCAGTTTAGCTAATTTGGTAAAAGATTTTAAATCACACAGACATCAATTTATTACAATTCCATCTCAGCACCAATAAAAACGTTGTCTCTGTAAAATGTTCCTCGTTCTTGTCATAAATCTGGTGGAAGTTTTGCTTCTCAATTTAATCCTGTCTCACATGAAAACGCTGTGGTTACGCTCGCTCAGGACTTAGATTTTCCTAAGGTTCAAACAGAGCGACAGCTACAGCCACGTAAGCAAATCATTTTTATTTTAATGTTTACATTGCAGTGTTGACACTGGGCTGGATGTAAATTGCATCCGGATGTGTTGATTTGTCAATCCAGACACCTCACGTATAAACGGATATCAAGTGACCCAAACCTCGACCAGTTTCCATCGTGTGTTTGAAGGTTCCTGCTGCTCATGGTGGACTCAAGAGTCTCAGTCCAGTAACGTTCTCACAATGCACAGCATAGTGGGACCCCTTTAATTACTCATATTTACAGCAAAGTATGCAATGCAGGAGTCCTCTTGTGTATTCGTACAAAATCATACACAACACAAAACCATAAAATTGTCCATTTACAGTACTCGGCTCTCTTCAGCTGCTCACTCCTGAGCTGCTGCCATCTTGGTGCGGTATTTGCCTGTCATCTCTTTTGGCAGAGCGGTGGTCCCGGGACACGGCACCTGGCCGTCCACCTCGCAGATACACTCCCGCAGGCAGTACTTCCTGGGACCAAAGTTTGCCGGGTTGGATTCCTGCATCTTGGCCTGAGCCTCAGCTTGTAACACTTCTCTGTAAACAGAAAGGGGGGATAAATCAATATGTTTAAAGAATATCTGGCAACCGAAGTAATAGGCCGTTTCCACAATACAATTTACAAATGAGTACAATTGAGATGCCATTTTAGGAAAAGCACAGAGGTAAATTAAAATAGTGGTTGCCTGATTTGATTTAGCTGTTCTGTGCATAACTGCCATGACACTCAAATTAAACTGAGCCATTATTTATCGGTAACATTAATACTTTCCTTCTTAAACAACTCAAAATATCTTTACATTCATAGTTATTTACAGGCAGTGATCTTATATCATCCATTAGTATAACAAATAAACAGGTTTAAACCAGTTCTTAAAAATAAAAAAAAATCACGAGATAACTTCTGTTATGATTTGGTATTATATAAATACATTACAGTTGATGTGTTTTGTTGTGATGAGTCCTACATGCTGAACTATAGTTAAATGATCCAGTTTCATCCTTTATTTGATAATGTCTGATGAACGTATCTAAATATTTGATTTATATATCCCCAATAACTATAATCACAAGCTCTTATAATGCAGGTTTAGTGAAACACAGCACACACTTAAACAAAGACTCTGAATTACTCACTCTGTTTTGCCCAAAATCTTCCTCACATGGTCGGAAATATGTTTGTGGTCCTTTCCTTCAACGTCCACCAGCACTTGCTCTCCATCGTCTGCAGAAGAGAGAAAGGACATTAGCCCAAGCTTGGCAGGATACCTAATAGTAATGATACTGATATTATTAAGACTATTACAGGTCAAACAGTGCAAGGCTACACACCCAGGTAGAACTTCAAGAACGGCGACGGGGTCATATTTTTGAACATCATGACTTGCACCCACTGGTTTTTATACTGAATCTGAGGAATGTTGAAGAACACAAATTTTCTGCAAAAGAGGGAGAAAGTTCACATTTTAAGAAACGCATAACTGGACAGGCAGCATGACTTTCTAAATACAGTTTAGAGAAACAACTTCAACACAAGAGAAAAGGTCTTCTTTTAAGGCAGGTGAAAGGGAAACAATAAAAGCACAGTCAAATATCCAAAGTTATAAAAACGGGTTGTTAAAATAAATACCAAATCTATTAGTGAGGCTAACTTAAGCGAGTTATTCTGTCTAATTGAACAAAAATAAAACATTAAATCACAATCAAATTCATTTGTCTACTGTAAAAACTTTAATGCTGCTACTTATTTAAACATGCAGGCACTATATTCACGTCTGAGGTTTGTTATGCCTGGGTTTGATTCATTTGAATCATGTAATACTACAGTATGTTGTTTTGTTTTACTGCAAGACACTAGAAGTTACCTTGATAAATAGGTAGAACATTTTATGTGATGATAAAACCCACTAAACCAATTTTAGCTGACATTTCCTGAGATGTTATGGACCAACAATTGTCTAATCAAGACAAATAATGAGCGTACAATTATAGATACTGGAATGTATCATTATGCACCGCCCCATCGTCACACAAATGATATTTAGGGTTGAGTGCATACCACTTTAATAACACACGCTTTTTATAAAATACCATTATGAGGAGCAGTCTGCTTTTAGCTCACAGGACGAGACATATCTGCAGTGTTGTTTGTTTTACAGTGAAGTGGTCTGATGTCTCTGACCTTGCTCCCTCGCTCAGCTCTCCATGTGTGTTGTAGTTCACCGTCATGATCTTCACTCTGTTTTTAAACACGATGTCTCCCTTCTGCAGATACTCCAGAGTCCTCCTGATCGGAAACCGTCCTTTCATAGGCATTTTAAACTCTTTTTTGTCCACAAAATATCATATAAAGCAGCCTATGCCTGAGTCGCACAAGCAAAGCACACGGACAGGCGCCTTTTGATGACGTCTTGAGTCGTTGTCACGTGTTTTCTTTTATGGAGAAGAAAAACTTCAGTAGTAGGCTCTTTAGAAAACGATGCTCGTAATAAATACGGAATTATATATTAAAAATAAAAAATAAAATACAAGTAGATGAAATGTAGATCATAAGAAAACAAGTTTACATTCAGGCTTTATCATTTTGTACAAGCCTACACTTGGTAGTAGTAGTCTTTAATAATATATTTCAGAGAATACGAATAATAGAAATTCATTGCAAAAACCATTAAAATGGGAATGACTTGCCACTCAAAAACATGTTTATCGGTGACTGTAATGTCACAATGTTTAAACCCCACAGTCAGATAAATATTAAATGAATGATATAGCTTTACTTTTTTTTCCAGAGAGCAGCAGAATATGAGATCAACATCCATTATGCGTTTACTGACAGGTTTCTCTAAATGATAGTTTGAGTTGTGTTTTTGTGTTGTCCTTGACCAAGCTTTAGTTACAGTACATGAGAGAAAACTCTGTAATATCCAGGTGTTGGCAAGCGTCATACTTACGTTTTCAGCAATAATAAACTCAGTCATGTCATATTTCATAATGAATTGTTTATTTCTTTTTATAGCATGTGGCTTCAGAGAAGCAAGCCTCAGAGACTGGAATGCTGATACAGGAGCTCAGTCGATTATGCATGTTTTACATCTTCATTGGTGTGAGGTAGAAATGTGGGGTTGTGACAAACTTGAGCAAAACATTTATGTGGTTTCTAAATCTTAATGTTTGAAGAAATGCATTTCACATAAGCATAAAAAACCAAGAACATTAACATGGTATAAAATGTTAACATAGGATACTCAAGCCACAAAGCTCAAGAATAGAAATCTGATGTAATATCCTGTAATGTAAGAGCTGCTTATGGTTAATATTTTAAAGCCACAACATTTAAATACACATTTTTCATAAAGCATTTAATAAAATGCACTTAAGCAACTTCTTCATGCACGGCAATGCACTATAAAATGTATAACAATGCTCCTTATGAGGGCAGACAGCGACAAGATTATAAAACCTGGCTTACAAACAACATGCACTCATTTTAATGAAACTACATGTACAAAGGTCATTTCACAACAGTGCCTTTACAAACAGTTTGTATGGGTTTTAAACCCAAAATATTACAATTGACATTTACTTTTCAAGACATAATCCTTTTTGACCTCTTTACATTCCTGTTATCATTCATGTCGCTGTGGATTCTGAACCATTGAGGATTGGGTTAGTCAATGCAACTCTTAGTCTTTAAAGAAAATGCAGGTCTTTAAAATAAAAAAACGTACTCGAAAATGGCTTCCCAAAAAATCTTGGTTTTTTTTCAAATCAGGGAAACCTGCCCAAAAGTACTTTAAGTACACTTAGTATGCAACAAGCACATTTGTTTACAACAAAATAAAGTTTTTAGAAAACATATAAAACACAAAGGTTTAGTCAACATGAAAACAGTGGAACGCCACACAAGCTGATTGATGTGCACAAAGCAAAGAACAAATGCAAACACAAGTACAAAAACAGTAGCATTGCTACACATAAGTAACATTTCTGAACTCAAAAATATGTAACATAATATAATTCCTTAAAAGAAATAACTGCCAATGATAAATACACATACAAGCAGATTGAGAAGAAGTGCCATGACACTGATGGGACAGAAATACCATGTTATAGATTGTCGTAAAGGGAAAGTGATCAGGTGATTGCACTGGTCATTAGCAACATATTCATGATAAGACATACATTAGTGTACATCTCTGATAAGTCTTTTAGAATAAAACAAGAAAAGGTTCGATGAAACTTGCTAATTTGGCCAATCTGAAGGTGCATTTAAGTTAAAAGTAAAAATAAAATCAACCAGACATTGGTCTTGTTGTAATGCACTGAATGGTCGGTAAATGCTGTTGACGCCAGCTCATATAAATACAGAACTTTGAGTATGAATTAATTGAGGCTTGAGTTAGTTTCATACCTGATTGGAGTTTCATTCCAACTTTTCTTTATGTATTT
The DNA here is from genome assembly GCF_949606895.1 of Notothenia rossii. Classification (NCBI taxonomy): domain Eukaryota; kingdom Metazoa; phylum Chordata; class Actinopteri; order Perciformes; family Nototheniidae; genus Notothenia; species Notothenia rossii. The sequence goes on from NC_136902.1 coordinate 15,953,215, forward strand.
AAAGAGATTCTCATGAATGTATTACACCTTTGAGGCAATGTTGTCAGTTTAAAAATAGAAAAAAGATGGAATTATTACAAAGCGTGTATCGATTCCTCACTGAACTGTATGACATTCAGAGAAGTCATACGTTATCTTTGTAAAAGGCTGAATTCTCAATTCAACAGTACGGTCATTTAAATATTAGTTTTACTGCACCAATGTTACCAAATACCAACATAAACAAACACTTTATAGCTCAAAGTACACTTTTAAAGTGAGTACTGGAAATCACTTTAGTCTTTAGACTTTGAAATAGCTGAGATTCCACTTCCACAAGAGCAGGATTTCTGTTTCAGCTTATTGATAGAGTCTGTTATCTGCATGCTAATGGTAAGTTACGTATGTGGTCAACATGAGAGCATGGTAAGGCTTAGATAAAACAGAAACAATAGGAAAGGCTTAGAAGTTAAAGCTCATGTGTCTTTAGCTTGAAGTGCTATGAAGTCATTAAAGGAGAGGAGCACAGTTGAAGCTGCAGAGGGATTCCTTTTCCATTCAGTTCAGAGCGACTGAGGCAGAAATTCAAGATTACCGCACCGCGTTAGCTCCAGAGAACATTCCAAGCGTCATCCTGGTTTTCCAATCCCAGATTATGTTAATATATCGAGGATTCCTGAATGACTTTGCACCATGCATCGTTATAAAACAAGGGGCTGCTGCAGGGCTTTAGAGTGGGGTTCAACGTTAAACCCCACCAGAGAAAAATAAGAGTACCTGAAGTGGATCCTAAAAGTTCCTGGTGCGTGAGCGATTGGCTGTCAGTCTGTGGGGTCAGAGTCCTGGCTGTTATACTCAGCCGTCTCCATCTTGAGGATGTAGGGAATGATGCTGTCAATGGAGACGTTACCTATCAAGCCAGTGAAGAAGAGCTCCTCTGTGATGCCCGAGTTCATGAGGCGCAGCGCCGGGAGACGAGTCAGGATACGGGTCAACCTGGGAGACATGAAAACTCATCTAAACTCATGGGTTCACTGTTTGGCAAAGGCGGTGCTCTTATATGTTCCATAGCATTCCAGCATTCCAGCGTTAGCCAGAGAGACACTACATTTCCTATACACTAGATCTAGATCCTAAATCACTAAATCCTCTATACAAGTGAATACCAACTGTTGGGGAATCCTTTGCTTAGGTATTCAACCTTTGACACAGTTCATCCTTTCCTCTTCTCACTGTCTCCTTTCCGATGGCATAGGTCTACGGCCTTGGGTATTGCTGCTATCTCTCTTAAGGAGGGGCAGCTTGGGCGCGTTGTTGTTGCCAGCTTATGACCGAGCACACAAGCTGACATGAGATAGTTGATTGTTCAGGGACATCTAGAAGCCCTTCTTTTTAGGAAGGGAGGTTCCCTGGCGCACATTCTTTTCTATGGACGACAGCTCTAGTTAGATTCAGGGTCCATGTTTGTTTAGTCTCACTGATAAAGAATGTTGATTATTACGAACTGGTTAAAACCTCAAAGCTACAGAAGAGTTCTTCAGAATTGATTGTGGCATCTCAATCGTGTGGTCAAACCGTGGCCCGTGACATGATAAATAAACCATCAGTGTTTGCCATCAAAGCTCCAGCTCTCCTCGTGTCTCTCTGAGTCCTGTTTCCAATTGCTTCAGAAGTTTCCCCCACACCAACCTCTTTTGTTTTACTTCCAGAGCTCAAACAAAGCGCTTCGAGATTTGTCTTGGCAGATGAGAAGCGCTATATAAATTAAATGTATTATTATTATTATTATTAAATGTATTAAACCGATACGTTCAAGTACCACTCAACACCACCCGCAACCCCACATTTATTCATTTTAATGGATTTCTAAACTGGAGGATATTAAACCAGATCAAAGCTAGAGTGCCTTACTTTCTATATATAAATAAACATCTATTTAATTTCGATCCAAAGAAGCTCACACAATGCTGATAAAGATATCGTCACGAGGAAAATCTCCCTGTATTCTGCAGTATTTTGGATTTCTAGTGTCTGGCGCTGGTGCATAAATAAACACTTATGGTTACGAAGCTGCATTCACTTAAATGAGAGTGTATCAGATGACATACAAACTGACATGCTTGCAGTCCAGACAGGAAGTAAGAATGTACCTGTAGGTTTCCTCTGGGTATGTTTTCTGCACGTAGTCCTGCAGCTCCATCAGGGCTTTCTCCTGGAACTTCTCAATCTGACCACTGCTGTCCACACCTGGGTGATCTGATCATCAAACAGAACAACTGTTGATTTTCGAAATGCAAATACAAGTCATTTATTCAAAGCGCTCTCCCTCCTTCATGGAAATCTTTAGATTTGAATGATCCCTATCATTAACCAGGAAAGCAGACACTCACCAGGGCTGAACAGCACTATAGCTTTCAGGTAGGCGTACTCGTAGCTGTCCGTCTCCAGCTTCGTCATGCTGTTACAAAACTCCTGGAACTTCCAGATGTGCTCCATCACCTGCTTCACCCTCTCCCCCGAAAGCTTTTCTGGAAAAACGAAAATGATTTATAAAGAAGGCTTCATTATTTACTTTAAGATGAATCTTGCCTGGAGTGTCACGTCAACCAAAAATAAATATCAATATCAAAGAATGTTGACTGATGTTTTGTTAAAATCGGTGATAATCTGAGGTGGCAGTTGCAAAACATAAAGCAGTTTGGCCCAGAGTTCAGCTTACAGCCAAGCATAATATTTAGGGCTTGATTGCAGAGTGATTGACAGGACGGTCAGACTATACAAACCAGCACAGCCCCTAGTTGACCCCCCCCCCCCACACACACACACACACACACACCACAACACAGACTATATCACCCCTTGCTGCTAAATACCAACAAACTATGTGCAATATATAAATGCCGTTCATAACTGTGTAATATATACCTGGCTGCTAAATCCTTAGAACTGTTACAAGGTGTGTATTTTGTATTTTGTAAATTGTGTAACTTGCTGCTGTTAAATACCAACCACCTATGTGCAATATATACAGATGCCGTTAATAACTGTGTAATATATACCTGGCTGCTAAATCCGTAGAACTGTTACAGGATGTGTACTTTTTTAAATTACGTAACTGTAATTTTTTATTATATATTTTATCATAACTAATAAGCTGTCTGTGGCTCGTTTTCCTGCTGTAACAACGCACATTTCCCCTCCGTGGGACTAATAAAAGTATTCTGATTCTGATTCTGATATAGCTATATGCAGGCAGGCATCATGAGCGGAAAAAGAGCATGTAAACGTATTCTAGTAGTATCCAAAATTACCTAACTAAACCTGAACAACTGGATAACAGAGGACCTTTAACCTCCTACCTTCTGTGAAGTGGCAGTAGACACATTTTGAATGTAATTCATCTTTATAAAGTACATGTTAATGACACTTTCTAATACCTAAAGAATTAGGATTTGCATATTGGAGAAGCATTCATTTCCATAAGGCTTAGTGGTTGTGTTGGTGCAGTGAAGGAGTGTAAACGGTGCCAAAGGAGGAGAAACCCTCGCTCACATCTAAATTCAAACTGCTAAATAAAAAAATAGCCACATCTAGGTCTCACAGGTAACAGTGTGTGTGTGTTTTATAATGCTGCAGTGAAACCAACTTCAAATATGAATCAAATCCCACTTCTTGACTCCTGAATATATGTGTGTGTGTCCTACTGAGAAGTGATGACGAGGTCTGAGGTCCATACCGTCCTGGATGCTGCTCTGAAGGTGGCTGATGATGGCGGCGAGGATTGTGGACAGGTTCATCTCGTGAGCGCACTGAGCCAGACCCAGAGTGAACAGCTCGTTCCAGCAGGCCCGCACCAGGCTGGTGTTCGCCTCCTGACTGAGGAGGACGGAGACAGAAGATACATAAGTGTGAGCAGGAAGACAGGCAATAATGGAACCTTTGGAAACATTCTCAAACAGACATTGTCTTTAGTGAATGTGCTTTTGAACATGTTGCACCCTCATCGTTGTGTGAGCTACAGGGACTCACCTTACTCAATATTTCTCTCAGCGTTGAACATTTAAAAACCAAATTGATTTGACCAGTGAATACGAAGGTTGTGTTGCTTATAAGTGCATTCATAATTTAATGTCATTATTAATGTAGTTTGTTGCTTGTTCCTTTTATGGTAAACGTTGTACGTGTTGCCTTGGCCAGAAATCTCTTATAAAAGGAATTCTAAAACTAAATTGGGGTTCTCCTGGTAAAATCAAATAACAATGAATTGCATTCCTAAAAGGAGAATAACTGTTTAAGTTAAGTCTTCCTGTCTCAAATGCATTCTCACCCAAGAGCTGAGAAGGCAGGGATGGAACGTGCCCAGTGCATGGAGAGGAAGAGGAGTCTGGAGGCTGACTCACAGATGTAGTGCACGTTCAGATACTCAGGCATGGGGCTGGGCATGGTCAGCTGGACAAAGAAGGAAAGATCATAGGAGAGGGAAATATAATTTGCAGACTACGGCTTTAGCTTATACACAATTCAAAATTGTAAGTAAATAAACCATTGTATAAATCAGGGGTGTCCAAACTTTTTTCACGAGGGCCACATACAGAAAATGATTGGAAGGGCTGGGCCACTTCCTAGAGGTGAGGTATATTGCCTCAGAAGTTCAGTTAGAAGCTGGAAAAATCAATCCAATGAAGGGAAATGATTCTTGATGTTTTGTTGATCGGAACAAGGCTTCATGGTATCCTCCGCAACAGCTATATGAACACTACAAAACTGATTTTGACAATTTTAGCCAAGTCTGAAGGTCTCTAAAAAAGTGTATAATTTGGTGTTCGGGGAAGACCTGGCACAATTGCTGTGGGTTACTCGGGGTCAAATTTGGCCCAATCAAGATTCATCTTTGACTTTAGATACCCCACCCCCACCCCTTCATCCACTGTAACAATAATTAAAAAAATTTTGGGGGAAATTGTATTCTAATATTAGTCTATTATAGTCAGATAACGTAATGATCCACTGTCTTCACTATAGGAAATATAATGAGTGAATTGAATCACAGGTTTTACTTAAATATGTGGTGTAATGTTTGTTGGGGGCATCACATATAGTTACAACAGTATTGTACGGTTATGAATGCATAATAAGTTAGTTATGATGTAGTTAAAACAATATTGGATGATAGCCATTATTTTTGAGTGTTTTGGACTGAGATAAATCATGGGTCAAAATTGACCCGCGAACACCATGAACGGTAACAGCTTTCGAACACAACACAAGGGTTAAGAAAAAAACAGCCTACTTCAATAAGGTTTCATTTATTGTGTTGGCAGCTCATTCCTTAAAACAGAAGCTTCAGATTGGAAGTATATGAAGGGTATATCTCAAGGTTGTTATGTACATTTATTATTGGGCTTTTTTCTTATCAACTTAGATTTGTTAGAAAATGTTTCCAACTTTAATTGACTGAATATATTTGAAACTTGGGCTTATTAACACATGAATACTGTGTAATATATTTGAACATATATATTTAAGAATTCCAATATAAGACAAGCAGATAAAACAAATGACGACACAAGCAGAAGTTTCATTTATGGGCCATATTCCATTATACTTTTTTAATTTGCTGAGGGCCGATTCAAAATGGTCCGTGGGCGCACTTGGCCCCCGGGCCATAGTTCGGACACCCCTGGTATATAACAAATAACAAATCATGAATAATAATTGATATCAGATGTGTTATTTGGGCCATTGAGTTGCATCCACCCACCGTAAAGCCGACATGGCTGTCTGTGAGCAGGGGTCCTTCCACCTCAATGATGGGGGTCTCCTGGTCTCGACCAATCAGCTGGATGGTTGTTCCACTGAAACACTGCCGCTTCTCCTCCAGACCCTGTCTAATGCTGACCTCAGAGGGGTTGAAAACTTTGGCCAGGGTGTCGAAGGCACTGTGCACAACAAACAAACACCACATTAACAGATCTGACAGAAGACTCTCAGCAACAGAAATAGAACTTTGTCTCCTCATTTGTTTTATCTTTTTTGCCTCTGTAGACAAGAATACTGAATTTTAGATATCCGAGCTTGACATATGGAGCCAGATAGAGCTGCAATGACGTTCAACCAGGAAGACCTTCTTTACTCATTCATTTACTATTTCCATGTTACTACTCTCTCTCCTCTCAATAAGTGATCGGGGGCGTCACTCCCCAGCTTAACCAATCACTTCACTCTATTCTCACAAGCCTATCATAGCGCTCCACTCAACCTTTTAAATCTGCTCTCCCCTCTGACAGCTGTCATTCCAGGTGACTTCACACCACCCTCCACCACCCCTTCTCACCTCCCGTCCCTCTGAATCCAGGGTCAAGCTAAGCCACTCCCCTTCAGATCGAACCCAACTATCCATTCACCACCACCAGTGTCTAGACCCCGGGGGATTTCATCGGATCGCTCCTCCCCTCCCGAATGATACTCCTGCACAACGTGGGCCTAATCGCCAAAACTCCATCACATTCATTTGTGTATTCCTGGCAATAAATATGTATTCTTAAATCAAAACTGTCTCTCCTGATTGAATTGAGGTTATGCAAAACAATGGCACAAAGTGCTTTCAAGCTTTCCTGTTTTCTCAGTGTTGTCATATAATTTAATGACAATAAATGAAACCAGTAAACAATTAATAGATTATTCTAGAAAATGATCTGCAGCCATGTTTGAATTTGAATTGCCTGTTTGTTTGTTTCAACATTGAAGACACCTCTCAAAACAAACTGACTGACCGTGTTATCTCGCTGGCAGACTCCTCCTCATGTTGGGTGTCTGAAGAATCACCGTTGTTCAGATTCTCTCTGAGTGAGTCGCTCAGGCTAGCCAATGACGTGACCACATTGGCTAGTGTCCCCAAGTCTCCGTGCGCATGATCCATCTGAAGACAAATGAAAACATTGAAGAAGAAGATTGAACTTGTCATTACGTAGTACAGGTACTAGTAACGAAACAGTTTCTCTGCATTTGACCCATCCTAGTGATAGGAGCAGTGGGCTGCCATTAGGTACGGCACCCGGGGAGCAGTGTGGGGAATGGTGCCTTGCTCAGGGACACCTCGGTAGCAGTTGGTCTTTCCGGGACTGGTGACCTTCCAGTTGCCAAGCTAAGATATGGACTTCGCCACCACCGCCCTAGATTAATAGTAGAATAATGTAGAATCATTTCCATCAAATAGGTCAGCTGAACCAGGATCCACTATAGAAATAGGGGGTCCTACACTGGAGCAAAGCATACAAATGATCTGAAGTGAGTTGATTAAATGTTATTGGGGTAGTATTTAACATATTGTGGCCTAAAAATGTAGTATGCATTTAGATTTATGTGATACCAATCTGAATCTTAATCTGAGCCACTGTAGCTCCTTATTTTTTATTTTGTTCTTCCTACTTTCTGTTCATAGTAGAATTGTAAATAAGGCAGCCTTTCTCTCCTTTTGTCAACATTAAGGACACAGTTATTTTGTTTGAATACACTTTATTTGAACTTTCAATGAACAAACGGAACTTGGTTTTCTTGCTTACATTCAGTATGAACATTGAATATTATGTTTTGACAAGCAAAGCAGATTGAAACATGCACTGTGAGGTGACACACATTACAAGAGAAATAAAAACAGCTTTACAGGTTTTAATGCTCAGAGTCTTATTTTTTAGACCCTCATTATGCTAAGACAAAATGTAACAGTGTCACAAGGAACAAAATCGTCCAACATCTCCACCTGAGGGATCATACTTCTATTAGCAGGAGGAGGCGGCAGCAGGGCAGACAGGCAGATCTATATATATCAAATGGTATATATTATCATTACAGTAAGTGCTGCAGCAGCTGTACCTTTGAGTCAGAGGCCAGCAGCAGAGTCCCATCACTCTGGATGAGCGGCTGCTGGATGTTCACCAGCATGCCCTGCTCCAACAGGCTGGATCTGCAGGAGACACAGAACGTCGTCAGAATCCAGTTTACATCACAGTACAAGGTGAGTGATAGAATAACAGAGTGTGAGGTTTCTCTAAAGGTCTGATTCCCACTGACCTCGAGCCATCCGTCTCTGTATCGGAGATAAAGGTTGGCGTGGCGATGAGCGGACTGTTTAAGTCCTTGCGAATGTAAATCTTCTGGGTGGAGGCGGCACAGTTTGCATGCTTCTCTCTGGGCACCACGTCGATGGGCTTTCTCTCACTCTGGACAGCTGAGGATGAACCAAAAGAGAAAGTTTTAGTTTTTGCACGCCTATTCAGTCTCTTTAAATCCAATATGATTAAACAAAATATGTAAACTCCGTTCCAGATCAATATTGAGTTACATTATAACTTTACAGTTTGTAAAATAAGACTGTGACTGTGTAGGATTGTTTTTGGTTTTGTGTGATCCAAAAATACTAATAGAATACTAATACATTTAGAACATATTTAGAACATTGAAAAGTGAAAAAGTCAAAATCTCTGATATGTCTCTGGATGTAATCAAAATGTATATGATTTTAACCAACAAAAATGTTTAATTCACAATTGTTGGCGTTAAGCCTTCCTAAAACAACGTTTTTACTACTCCAGCTTTTGCCCTCGTTAAGCTTAGATTAGTGTAAACGGTGCATTGAACCATGAAGCAATGGCACAAGCCAGCCAGAATGGGCACTACGCTAGTTCAAACAACAAACTGTGGATTCAGTTGTTGCATAATAAGAAGACAGACATTCAGACCTTTCAATGTTTCATTCAAAAACCTCGAAAGAAGCAGTATAGACCCATCCAGACTTTGTGTATAAAATGTAAGACTAGGTTTTAAGGATTCTTTAGTGAAATGTATGTTGTTTTTTAATACTTCTCCAAACCTGCAGACACCCTGATGATACCTGAGTGTTTTTGTCGACATGTTTTTCTACTATAGTGTCTTGGATTTGCCTTCAGACTCACAGTCAGTCTTCATCCCCATGTCAAGGCATTTCTTCAACCGACAGAACTGGCAGCGGTTGCGGTGGTGTTTGTTGATGACGCAGTCCTGTTTACTGCGGCAGCTGTAGGTCAGGCTCTTCCTCACGCTCCGCTTGAAAAAGCCTTTACATCCCTCACAACTGACTGCTCCGTAGTGACGGCCTGATCACAGGAGAAACTGGTCAGAGTGTGCGAGTCACTGGCCCACCTTTGATTGCAGACAATATGCAGCAAACATACTTTCAGATTTAGCGTCAGGACACATGACCTTGTCCTCACAGGGTAATGCACCTGACTATAAGCCTCAGTACCTGAAGCCTTGTCTCCACACACCAGACAGTACTCCACAGGCTGCGGTCGGCTCAGGTCCCCGGACTGCCCTAACAACCGCTCCATCGACACTGGATCTGTGACGATCTGAACAGCAAAGTCAAACACAGGCCATTTATCTTGTGTTTCACCTTAACACAATGTCATAATCATGGCTATCTGAAAAGTATGACAAATAACTGCAAAACAGTGATTTTGTAATAAGAATGTGACCTCCTGAACTCTATTGTTGAGTGTCTTGTAAACTCATGAGTGTCAATGTGTGTGAATGACAAGAAAATAAAGAAATCAATCAATGAAATCAGTGAAATAAATATACACAGTACCTTTCAAAACATATTTACCAAGTTCTTTATAATAAACAACAGAACAAATCCTTAACAGAATAAAAAGAATCTCAAAAACAAAACACATGATAAAAAAATTCAAAGTAAGACGAGATATACATTGTAGCCCTGATCAGGTCCCTACGACTAAAGAGCCCTGAATGCATATCACCATAGTATATGAGTGCAGACTGAAGGAGAGGACTGTACCTGTATCCTTCCTGGCATCAGGCTGTCGGCAGCGGTGAAGATGAGCTGCTTCGTGCTGTGGCCGTCTGGAGAGGCCAGGATAACCTTGCCGGCCCCTGAGCTGTCAGCTGTTGTCAGAATGAACTGCTGTTCGGGAGCAGAGGACGGCTTCATCGCTGTCACTATCTGGATCTTCTGACCTGTATGCTGGTCAGTTACAATCTGAGAGTGTTAAGAGATGTAAGAGGGAGACAGAAAGAGAGGGAGGTGGAAATGAACATGGTCCAATGGGGTTGAAGTAAAAAATAAAAGAGCAGAATGACATTGAAGGTGGGAGAGATGAGTCACATAGCCTAGTTTGATGCTGCTAAAGAGTTCAACAGGTAGCAGCAGGATCACATCTGAAGAATTTGAGAGTTACCTGTATTCGCTGTAGCGCTGTGGCAGGTTCAGTGGAGAGGACCTGAAAGCGCTGTGGAGACTCACCCATCACTGAGTCTGAAGGAGAGGATGACACCTACAATTTAAAATACATTTCGACATGCTTCAACACAAATAATCTATAAGTCTGCATCAAATGTGTCTTACTTGAGTCCATTTACAGCATACACATGTGAATCGTAGATCGTTTTGTATGAAAAGAAGTCGGAGTGTCTACAGAAGGTATGTCCCTATGGAAACACCAACAACAAATGTAACATCCGCCAATCACGCAGACAAAGATAGTAGCACCAGAGTATTTTTAACTTTAAAAAACCTTCAGACTGCCAGCACGTCATGAAAATCTCCCTCTCACCTCGGCTTCGTGCTCAGAGTCCACTTTCTGCTGAGAGAGCAGATTCAGGCCGGTGGTCATGATGATGAAGGGTCATCAGTGAAGTCTGTTTGGAAATATGAAGAAAATCAACCACTGAAAATCACAATCCAAAAGGAATGATAATAATACTAATAATAAATTGTATTTCTATAGCGCTTTTCTTGAACCCAAAGACGCTTATGTCTATATATATATATATCTTTATGATGTCTGTCGAGCTCTTGTTAAGGAGACATTTATGAGGGAAAATTACAGCCACTATAAAATAACTTTTCTTTTCAATGGCATGATGGGCGAAAAACACATGTCTCTACATTTGACCAGTAAGTGGAATAATCAGTGATGGATCAAATCATACATTCACACATACAATCATTTATTTATGATAAGAGAAATAAAAGTATACAAAATAGTTATAACATCTATTCATGTTTACATGTCAGCATTAACATTAGGTTGTCGGTGTTACAAAACATCTCACATACTTTGATATTTGTTCTGTGCAGACACCTCAGGTAAATATTTTGTCAGAAAAGTCCAGCGTTTGCATGACTGCAGTGATGTGCAAGATGAGTCAATGACCTCTGAGTGCGACCTAGACATGAGATTTGAGAGACCGTTGATAACCAGATTACACTACAGTCTGCTGGGAACCCACATGACCCAATATGGCACTGTAACAAAGGGGAGAGCAGATGTTCCTACATACAAATATACCATCTTTAATATGGACATACAGTACGTAGATCAGCCCTGCTTTTCTTTCTGTCTTTGGTTGCATTGTTATTGTTAGGTAGAAAACCTGCCGTGTCCTTTTAGATGCGACTTAATTCTGATCAGTCACAGAAAGATAAACTGACAGAAAAAAGGTTTTACTCCAAAATAATCATTATGCAATAGTTATCAGGAGAATCTGAAATCAATGTGTTTGAACTTTTGTCAAATGTATTGCTTTTTATGAGATAGTTTTGTAAAAAGCAAAAATAATAACTTGATATTTGACCGTCTCATCTTTCTATTTGTTTAAAAAATAATGTGATATTATAAAATAGAAATGAAACATATCTTTGTTTTCCTGCGCTGCTTGATCTTGTGATTTTTGTATCTCTTATTATTTATCTTTTTTTTATTATTCAATATCGCCTTATTATCTTTTTATTTTAAAATATATATTTTGTGTACTTGACCCCCTTGGGAACGAGAGTATATCTCAAGGGGTTTTTCCTTATAAATACTTACCAAAACCAAACGGATTATTTTTATTTTTCATTTTTATTCTTACTATATATTCTTGCAGCTAATGTTAATTTGATTGTGTATTATATGTGTATCCTATTGTATCTTTTAAACATGTTTAACTCGTGTCATGCTTGAAACTGCTGCTGAAACCAAATAATTTCCCAATTTTGGGATTAATAAATCCCACAAAAAAAATCATCTATCTATCTAATTGCCTGCAGTACATTGATGTATAAAGGGCCTGCAGTGGCTCCATTATATGTTCACTGACCAAAGGGAGGATGCCAGCTGCTCTATACTGTTCACTGATTGGTCTAACAGAGAGCCCATCAATTCCTCCGTCCTCAAACGCATCACAACAGAACAAAATGGACAAACTGGCAGTCAGCCAATAACACATCCTTGTGATAAATATATTACAATACTTATATTTCCAGACAATAGAGCAGCCGGCTGATTTTGTGCTGGTAGTACATGTATAGAAATACATCTTTGTTAAATAAAGTATTAGTCTTTATAAAGCACGTATGTCCCTGAGATGGCAAAGGTAAAAGGGTCGAGTTCATCTGCAGCAGCTCTCCTATGTTAGCAGTCACTAGCAAACCCAACACTAGCAGCGGTCTGCAGCCCTCTCCCCTGGATATGTCATTGTATCATGCATGGATCGGTCCAGGATAAGTCGACGGTAGTGTCACATATAATTAGTGAAATTATAAGCATGTCAGCGGAGCCAGACTCCGCCCTGCGCTCCCTGCCCGGTCCCGAGCTGCCAGAGTCGGGCAGGAAGGGAGCTCCGCAGCGGCTAGCTAACATGCTAGCTGAGATTAGCTGCGCTATTTTATCTTCCGGTATCTCAGTCGAGCTTTCTACGGTTTTCAATCCGTCACTGAGACTTACCTCTGGGGAACGCTGCTCACAGATTTCGGTCTCTTTGATAATTTATAAAATATTTGTTTTTGGTTTTCTTCTGTTAAAGGTCATAGTTCGTGACCCCGCACAGCCAGCGTTGATGATGGTTGAGGTTGTTTTTTTTTTCCTCCTTCCTCCGTCGCGTCCCCGCGCGCCTCCAACACCCCCCACCCACCCTTGGCGCGAGCCAGACAGGACTGACGTCATCGTGTCTGAATGACTTTTCTTGTATGTTATATAATTAACATAATAAAATAAAGTGTAAGCTACTATCAGACGAATAAGAGACAGACTCAAGTATTTTTTTTGTCTGTTAAGTATTCCTTGCTCCAATGGTATATTCCCAAACCATGTCCTATTTTGAAAAGTAATTGATTTATTTTGTGAAAAACCCTTGAAATTAAATAATGAATTTGTTGTTCAAATGTGATTTTATGGGTGATTTTTAAATAAATATGTTTATATATGTATAGATAGACATAGGCCTATATATAGCTATCTTTAATAATACAAGCTGTTTTCAAACAGATGGTTTTTGTTACAGGGCTGTAATTAAAAAGTTAAAATGTAAGCAAGGAAGGCTTAGCCTTACAATACAAAAAGTGAGACAAATAGCCAATGCTTTTATTCAGCCATGTAAATGCCAAACAAATGTAAATCTTCTTACAAAAATGTGGAAACTTTAAGCCTTCCAGAACAATAGACTTTTGAGGAAAGGAAACATTGTGATTAGTTCAAGTTTGAAATGAAAATAAAGGTGTAGGTTTATTTATTGGTATTAGGAAAAGGAGTTAATGTCGATTTTAGACACAAATCTTTGTACGACATAATATGTTTATCTTCACATAAAGAAAAATAAATGTCACCTATAGTCACAAAAATCTCACAAAGTCACATGCAACTATTTTAATCTTGATGTGCTTTTTTCTGACGGAGTCTCGAACCAAAACAACCATGTGATTTGTAATAGCATTTGTTTAAAACAAAAGAAAGGTATTGCGGCTTTGTTTGCTGCACTTTCCCTATCATGTACATTTTTGTAAAATATGGCCTGATAAAAATAGGTCTACCTAAACTGTCTGCGTCTAATATTTCAGGTTGTGCACTCACGTAGCCGCAGTCGAGAATCAATTCATATTTGCATTATCCATTTGCCTGCATTTACATGACCATCTCCCTCCATGTTATGGAAACAATTAGAACGTTATGGTCCAGCCTCAGAAAAAAAGGTACCTCTGAATAACCACCAGATGTCGCCCTGCACCACCAGGTGTGGTAGCCTCGTAGGCCCTATACGACTGAATGTGCAGGAGAACAATAGGAGCACGGCAGCAGAGATTCAGAATGGACCTAATGACCGTTATGAATGTAATCCTTACAATAAAATGTATATTTCTTTGGGTTGAATATTTATAATTTTCTTTTGTATAATATTTACCGTCTCCGATGGAACATTGGCTATAGTTGATTGATCTCACCTGTTTTGGATCTCCATCAATGTATAGGCCTAAATGCGACGCCAATACTTGCAGCTTTAATCGGAATCTTAAGCTATAGTAGGCTTGATAGTGTGTTAGTCACCCAGTTTACAGTTTATCCACAGTTTAACTAGGCCTATAGCCATGGTGATCGCAAACAGTGCCATCTTACGAAAACATATTTGTACTAATGAAGTCTTCCTGCAAGGGGTAAAAATGATCAATACCGTTTGAACAATAGATGTCCCGTGGAATGTGTCTTTCTGGTTTGCCCACAAGACAGTTACATTAGCCTGCGTCTGTTGTAAAGTCGCACTGTGTTTACCGATGACAGGAACTCTTAATATATTTGTCAAGAGCAGAGGCATCTAAAAAAAAACACAAGAAGGATTTTAACCATAGGGCATATGATCATCTAACACACTTTCCCTTTTGTCATGATCGACCTCAGAGTAGTTGTAGCTACTTGGTTGTAAAGAAGCAGGGCAGAAACAGCTCCGGGCTGCTGCCGAATCGACCGTTTCATGTGCGCAGCTGCAACCCCGCTTTAGTAAAGACCGACCGGGCTGCAGCATCAACACGAGGGTACCAGCTCCTCTCACTGCAGCCTCCTCCAGTCGCTGCTACGCGTCACTAAACCTCAGAGCAACGAGAAGACCAAGAGAGATGGACACCCAATGACCAAAAAGGGATTTTAATCGTGGAGACAAGAAAAGGAGGACCGGTGAGTGAGGGGCAAGCTGCGACAGAGCGCTCTACAGACTCAGAGCTGCCTGTAACGGTAGTGGGGGTTGGCCATGGTCGGACGGGGGCTGTGGATATGTAAGCCCCGGTTTGGAAAGCGGGGCAGGTTTGGTGTTTTGCCTTATCTGTGCGCGGCGATAGCAAGCTTAACCTTACTGGCTCTGCTCTTTGTGGACTGCATCGAATCATGGGTCACCTCCATGAACATGAACACGTTGGTGGAGCCGCACGCAGCCATCATCCCCGCGCAGAGCGTCCCCCCCACCCGCCCCGAGGAGTTTCTGCTCATGCCCAGCCCGTTAATGTGCCAGCGTGCCAAGCCTTACCTCATCACCATGGTTACCTCGGCTCCTGCCAACCAGAGGGCCCGCCAGGCCATCCGGGACACCTGGGGAGGGGAGGTGGAGGTGAGGGGCTTGCGCGTCATGACCCTCTTCATGGTGGGGGTAGCTTCTGACCCCGGACTGGCCAAGCTGCTGATCGAGGAGGCCAGGGAGCGAGGAGACCTGATTCAGGGGCGTTTTCTGGACACCTACTCCAACCTTACCCTGAAAACCCTGTCCCTGCTGGGGTGGGCCCGCAGGTTCTGCCCCCAGGCCCACTTCATGGCCAAAGTGGATGATGACGTTCTGTTCAATCCCAGTGCCCTCCTGCACTTCCTGAACAGGAGTCGTAACCCCTACGAACAAGGAGACTTATACCTTGGCAGGGTGCATCTCCACGTGGCCCCGGACCGTGACCCAGATGGCAAGCATTACCTCCCTTCAGGGGCCTACCCTCCTTCTGTGTTTCCGGACTATTGCAGTGGCACAGCCTATGTTCTGTCCCGCTCCGCACTGCTCAAGATTTCCCTGGCGGCCTCTGCGTCACCTCTTTCCACACCTCTGCCCCCTGAGGACGTGTTTGTTGGTTTGTGTGCCCGGACAGCTGGAGTGTTGCCCTCACACTGCCCACTCTTCTCCGGGGGCCCAGGGGTGCCGTACGGGCGCTGCTGCTATCAGGCCATGGTGTCCATCCACCATGTCCCACCCAGGGAGATGCTGCACTACTGGGCTGATGTCCACATATCTCGGCCCTGCTCCTGGCTGGGTATCCGGGCTTCTCTGGGGCTCTGCAAGGTCAGGGCGATGCTGGGGACCGCCCTGGGGCTGGAGCAGGGCTTGTGAGGGTGGATAAGAAGGAAAGGAAGAAAGTAAAACTGGACTTATTGGGGCTGTGCCTCAATACTGTGAACAGCACACGTGCTCTTCAGGCTGTAAAATGTCTGTATTTTTATAGCTTTATTTTTTTAAACACAATTAGGCCTATTTAATTATTTGGTTTTTTTGCAGAAAAGAGGACAACGCAGCTCGTGGTAGGCTATGTCACAGTAGACTGTTACACATTACTTTCGTTTTTACACACGTTTTTTAAACGTAAAACAAACAACACCATAGCATGCTGATTCAGGAAATACATCCGCTTAACTGATCTCAGAACTCAACTGACATCTATGCTGCTACCTCATACAACCCGTGTAGTTTATCAGGCCTACTTTTGATATTAGTTTAATATGATGCCTAAATGCACGATGCTTTAAACAAGAGTAGCCTACAATAGATATCAAACTAAGGCTCCATGAACCTTGCAAAACACATTAGAAGTAGGCCTACAACACATTAATAAGTCACAACTTAGATGTAGTGCAATCTGCCATTATTTGCACGATGGAAAATAGGGTGTATTCGGACTGATAACAGATAGGCTACAATTGAACTTCTGTGTGTGAAAGCTCAGTTATTCAGCCACCTCATTTATTAAAATCTAAGAATATAACATTAAACTGACTGATGTGATACACAGCTGTATTCCAGATAATGTTAAGCTGTATTACCTTTGTTTGTAATAGTGAGATTAAACATTGTAATGTGAAGAAGCGTTTGGAATTAATTTAGTCGGAGTAAAACAAACATTTCACAATGTGTTTGGACAGGGCTGACTACATTTGAGCTCAGCTTGTGCACAGTGTTACAAATGTATTGAACATGTAAACTGGTTTCCAATTAATGTACCAGGCGCTACAGTGGAACACGCACATACACAGTGTACCCGCGTCTCTGTATACAATGAAGGCTTGATAATCAGCTCACAGCATATAAAATGGCATATATATGTAAGCAGAGGTAAAATGCTATTTTACAAGTGGGGGAGGGGGTCCTCACCTCTTCTAGGGGGGTCCGGGGGCATGCTCCCCCGGGAAGATTTCTTTTTTTAAATATTGAAGTTAAATGCATCAACCTGGTGCATTTTGAGAGCAAAATGAATTTAAGGATACATCTCTCAGCACCCATATGAAACATAACTGTAAACAGATTTTCTTTTACTTTATGGATATTTTACAAATCCCTTTTAAACTGTATTCTTGTTTTACTGTCATATAGTATTTCATCACTGTTTTTCATTTATTCTCATAAATGGTGACTAAAACGTTTGAGACCCACTGAGATAACTAGACTAAAGTGAACTATCTAAACAGAGAGTCTCTTACCTCACTGAGCTGTAGTTATCTCTCAGTCTGACAGGAGAGAGCTCTCCCTTTCCTTGTTTTAGAAACAGCTTTTAATATCCGTTAAGCTAACCAGATGCTAACAACAATGCAAATAGTGAGTTTGGTAGAAATATACTGTATAATAGTAAAGTTATTTAAGATGATGCCATAGTTATTGAAGATTTACATTATAAATATTCCCCCAAATTATTCTCAAGCATATTCTTCCAAACTCCTTGCTGTAGTATGACACACAGGAGACTATTGATGTGTGTAGTGAGTTTGGTAGTAATAAGCTGTATAATAGTGATTGAATATTATTGTATTCTCTTTTTTCGGAGTTGCACTTTGCAGACGGTCCCTGAGCACTCTTCTCCGGCTGCAGATAGAGACCAATGTAACGTGTCCAGCTCGGAGGACGGCGCATATTGGCTTTTTTTTTTAATCAAAATGTGACTGTAGTTCTTTGTCAACCTTACTACGTTACTTAGGAGACGTCATTTGTGTCTGAATAACGTTTTGTTCATGAGTTATTGATCCGCGAAATCAGAATCTCCCAATATCGTTCCAACTTTACTGAACTAAGCCATAAGACCGTCTCATTTCGTAGACCGCTCGGTTTGCTATTCCTTAACTTTATTTTTATTTTTATATACATTTATTTTGGACGAAAACTTAGCGTGAGGAAAGGCAAGTGTGGCGTGAGTGCGTGAGATATGGGTTAATTGCGTGACTCTCACGCTCAATGCGTGAGTGTTGGCAGCACTGTGTTTGGATAAAGCCTAGAATGTTCCACCCACATTGTATCTTATGATGGCCTGATGTGTTTTTATTTTAGAAGAGAAATCCACAAACGTTTTAAAACTACAAACGAAACCAATGTTAGTGAACCCAAACCAGCAATCATTTCGAGGTTGACAGACCACTACGATGTGATTGAGTCCTCACCGACTCCTGACATTACGTTATGCCATCCATATTCTTTATTACTTTGATTTTGTATTATTTTAGAGTCAAGGCTTGTTCTTTCTTAATCAGTCATCAATGCTAGTGATTGCACAAACTGCTATTCAGATGCCACCTTTTTAGGAAACAAATGGTCTAAGTCTAATTGAAATCAAGATCACTTATGCAAGATTTACTGGGTTCAATTAGGCCTACTTATCCACCTGGGAAACGGTATTGTCGTTTTGGACATCGCTGGGGACCGCTAAGGACTTTATTTCCAACACCTTGTATATAGTCTATGCGAGACACCCAGAGAAGCAGGGTGCAGCGCCTCACTTTCTAAGGGAGGAAAAGTGTTTTAAATAGGAGTAAGGGAGTTGTATATAAATATATGGCATTTATTTTCTTTCAACCCTTCTTTTATTAGTCTTAAATAGATTAAATTACTATCTTTGAAGTGCACGTTCATTTTTAGCCATTCAAATACATACCACAACCCATGCGGGTTATTATACGGTTACATGTTGATTTACAGAAGCACGTTTTTTTTTCAGAATTTGAATTTCTTCAAAATGTTCCTTTCTTTTCAAAATGTCACTTCCTTTTCTTTTTCTTTCACTTCAGACTTTGATACAAAATGTAAAAAAATTGAGTTCTGACACCCCTGCTGTAAATCCAACACGATAGACATCAGTTGTCATCAACTTCTCACTGACTATTAGGGGGAACAATGATGTCCCACAGAGGAAGAGGGATTGTTAGTCACTTTTACCGACCACATTACAAGTAATTCAGAGCAAGTTACTGAGAAATTCTCCTTGTTCAGAGAATGAAAAACTCTAAAAAGCTAGCCTACTCAGATATCATTTTAATTCACAACTGATTGTTTAACAGAGAAGGTTGGTTATCACAATACTTTGCTTGAGCAATTACTGTATACCCAAGGTCCACATGTGTACTCCAACAACCTTAAATGAAATTTCATGCATTCTTGTCCTTTACCAAGATTTCTTTTGTATGTTGCTTTTGCTGCCAATAGTGACTGTAGGTCAGACTTTGCCTAAATACAGCTGCAGAAGAATTTGGGAGGGACTCAATATGAATAAAGAAGAATGCATTCCGAAAACATGTTAAGCAGAATGGCACATTTTAAAGTCGGACATAATCTCCAGCGACACTGAATTTAGAGGCTTGGCATCATGTTGTTTATTTTTTAGAACATATTTATATAAAACATTTGACAAACGCTCATACAGTTCAGCCTTCAAAGCAATGAAGGTCAAACATTTGTGAAAAATGTGTTAATCAGGAGAAGTATACAACTTGACACAAATTCTTGCTGACACCCATGCTAGTCATGGCAACTCACATTATCCAGCCATGTAGACAGGAAGTGCTTCAGGCTACAGACACTAAATAGAACTACCCTTTCACTGTGCTCAACATTGATTACTGATGATGTGCCATTCAACAGAATTTGTTTTTATTAAGCTGACTGCCTCCAGAATTTCTACAGCTCGTGATCTGTTCCCACGGTGGAGTAATGTGTACAATACAATTTGTCCTTTATGTAAAGTTCAAAGGTCACGCCCACAGAATGTCACTGGGTTTTGGGTTGCACAAAGGATCCGCCTTTTTATTTTTTGAATCTGTCCAGAGCAGATTTCTTGCTCGATAAAGACACCTCCTTCTTCTCCCTCTCCTTTCTCTCTTTTTCAATCTTCATTTTGTCCTCTGAAGATTGCTGTACTGTCTCCTGAGGGGTAATCAAGTCAAAAGAAACAAAAAATGAGCCAAACAGTGCAGATATAGCAGAAAGATCACACTCAAACGTATATCTCTGATTACTTACCCTCAGGTCCTCATTAGCCACTTGTCTCTTGCGCCTTTCAATACTGCCGGCAGAACTACGACCCTTCTTCTTATACCTGGGAACAAACTTTTCTTTGGCAAGTGGATCAAAGCCCTAGGAAGACAAAACAGACTTTTAGAAGGGTGGATACATACTATGACTCAGTATATAAAATGAACAGATCTAAAATCAAATGTGTGCTAATAGGATAGTTCCAGACACTGACCAGAGCTTGGACCCTGTCTTGGTGCTTCTGCTGGAAGGTGGCTTGGTCCACGTGTCCCAGCTCAGTGGGGTCGAGGGTGATGAGCTCTGGGTGGATCTTCTCCAGCAGGGCCTTAACCTCCCATTCCTGCCTCTGCTTAGCACTGCGATATGGATTTGAATCCAGACCGTCGAAGTTGGGCTCTCCCGCACCTGTAAATATAGATAAAAAGTTCATTAATGGCAGCTGATACGATTGGTTCAACCCATCAGGGCCACATTGAGCATAACAAATACACTGAACAAAAATATAAATGCAACACTTTTTTTTTTGCTCCCATTTTTCATGAAATATACTCAAAGATCTAAAACATTTTCTATATACACAAAATAACAATTTCTCTCAAATATTGTTCACAAATCTGAAAAAATCTGTGATAGTGAGCACTTCTCCTTTGCCGAGATAATCCATCCCACCTCACAGGTATATCAAGATGCTGATTAGACAGCATGATTATTGCACAGGTGTGCCTTAGGCTGGCCACAATTAAAGGCCACTCTGAAACGTGCAGTTTTGCTTTATTGGGGGGGTCTGGGGGGATCCGAAAACCCTAGGGTTAAACCCTAACCCTAACATGTCACCCATTGAGCATGTTTGGGACGCTCTGGATCGGCGTATACGACAGCGTGTTCCAGTTCCTGCCAATATCCAGCAACTTCGCACAGCCATTGAAGAGGAGTGGACCGACATTCCACAGGCCACAATCTACAACCTGATCCACTCTATGCGAAGGAGATGTGTTGCACTGCGTGAGGCAAATGGTGGTCACACCAGATACTGACTGGTTTTCGGAACCCCCCAGACCCCCCCCAATAAAGCAAAACTGCACATTTCAGAGTGGCCTCTTATTGTGGCCAGCCTAAGGCACACCTGTGCAATAATCATGCTGTCTAATCAGCATCTTGATATGCCACACCTGTGAGGTGGGATGGATTATCTCGGCAAAGGAGAAGTGCTCACTACAAAAGTGTTGCATTTATATTTTTGTTCAGTGTATTTTCCTACATCACACTCTATCCTCATTTTGAGGCTTATTTGAAATAAGGAATAATTCGAAATCCAGTCTTACCTGGTATGAGCATGCTGGTGAAACCCTCTCCGTGCCCCACCCCGAGGACATCCTCAAAAGGACAGAAGTGCATCCCCCAAACTGTTCTTTGAACTCTGTGAGCCATGTAGGGTTTAGTGACTGGAGTGCTCCACACGTCTCTGTACACCTGCAGGGAGAGTTTCAGACACAGATTAGGTGATAGGAGGGTCAAAAGTTGCACTCTTATGCATGTTTTATCAAAATGACTTTGTGCAATGTCAGAGGTAATGTATAGCCACAAGGTGCAAAATGTCAGCAGTTTTTTTTTAATTCTATCTTTGGTCAGAAGAAGTCACTGCAGACCTTGTTCATAGCAGACCTTGTTCATAGCAGACCTTTTGGCTTGTCATAGCAGGAACATTCCACGTGTTTATTTTTAACTGAGTTTTGCTGATGTGACAGAAACATTTCTAGTTTGGAGAAAAAAAAAGGTCTCGTGTTGTTTGAACACACACTTCCCTTAGATTAGATTACCTATCCCAAAACGTCCCCTAGTTTCCGAACAATCTCTTAGAACAGAGCAAAAAGGAAACTTTAGATTCCTTCAATGGACAATGTTCCTTATTAATGGTATTAATTAAGAATTTAGGAAATCAGTCAGTCAGAGTTCAGCTGCAGAACAGGTCAGCTAAGCAGTACAACATGTGACATGTATATACAGTTTCCAATTATAGATAAAAAGGAATCAGTATTTTCTTTCAACAAAATTCATGCTGACATCTCCTTTTAATTGAATGCAACATGTGACTCAGAACTGTGTCTTAAATTAGCTCCAGATTGCACTGCTCTTCACAGGAAACGTACTTTGTAAGGACATTTTGGTTAAGTAAGTACAACAACATGTCGCCATCCAGCAATGTCATTCATTTGGTGAAAAGAGCTATCAATCTATCAATCCTTTCCGTGTCCGGGGCCGGGTGAGGTTTCCCGTGAATTAGAATGTCTGTGATTACAACATTTGCCTCTGAACAAATGTTTCTGCTGATCATAACCAGACGTTTTCACTTATGATAACCCACACCAAATGCATCACTTCCTGTGTGAAGGCCTGATCATGTTCCGATGAGAGCTCTGGATCTGTGCAGTATGGTGCAGATAATGACCTGAACAATGTCCCCAGTGGCAGCCGACAGCAGCCCCCTCTGGCTCAGGGACAAACAGGATGCTCCAGCAGGAAGGAAGTAGGACTTGAGGGGCTTGAAGGCTCTAATGTCGTATACCTTCAGCTTTTTATCCATACCAGATGTCACCATGTATCTGCCAAGAGGAGAGCACAACGAAAGATTGCTCTCTGGTGGACATTCAGAAAACTGCAGCTCACAACAAAACATGTATTAGTTATTCAACCTGACTGTAAAGTATTTCAGCATGTATGGCTTTCTTCTACAAATTGTTCACTTCAAAACACCCACAGTTCTGCCTGGGAGCACCAGCACTATGCACAATTCAAAGATTATTATAACGGAAAGATGCATTAAAAAGAACATGCTATTCACTGTGTGTATCGATAGATTAAATGATCATCTATTTGTTTTTGTAGTCGTCTGAAGTTCCAATCATAACATTAGCTTAACACAAACCATGTACTATTCTAAGTACTTTAATAAAAACTAATGCTGTCGTTAACGGCGATAATAAAATGTTTGAATTAATTGCGTTAAAATATTTAACGCATTTAACGCATGAGCAGAATGGCCCGCCCCATACATCCCACCAGTGGCAGCACTGGGGTAGGCTACAGCATACCAACAAATGGCTTAGCCCCACCATGAAAAATGATGTTAAAGTAAGCTAAATAAAGTCCGCCAACTCGCGCCGAATAAAATTGCACAGACAGCAGTGAGTAAGATTGATTTCAGTAGTCACTTGTCTGGAAATACCGAAGACTAGAAACGGCTTTGAAAACTTGTCACGTAATGATCGTCTTCTCAATAGAACATCTTTGATAATGTCTTCTGGCCAATCAGAATCAAGATAACGGTGTGGTGTTGTTGCAGGAAGTCCCGACGGAGAATACTTTTTTTTTTACTTTTTTCGATACAACATTACGTGTTGATAGAAATCAACACGTAATGAAATAAGACCCCACGGTTTGATGATTGATAGGTGTGTGGGCTGTATTTCATTTTGACACACAGAACAATGTTATAATAAACATACATATTGTATGTTAAATGGATATATCCGCCTTCTTTCATTTATCTTTCCATTCCCACAACAATATACATAAAGAAATGGCATATTTTGGACATAGTTCGAATGGTGATTAAATCATGATTAATACATTTTTAAGCTGTGATTAATCTGATTATAATTTTTAATCGTTTGAGAGCCCTAATAAAAACGTAAAATATTATACTCAGAATCTGAAAGATGCATTAATTTACCTGCAAACTGGTGTCTGTTTAGATCACTGTAATTATGGTTAGTGGGTGAAAACGCAAGCTACATCATAAAAATATTGATTGTGGCACGATGCAAAGCCAAGTATAAAACTGAATCCTTAAAAATAAGTGTGTCTCCAGGTGGTGGGTTGAAAAAAACGAAAAATATATTGTCAATGATAACAAAGACATTTTACATTTTCAAAAGATGGAAGTTGAAACATTTAACGGGCTCGAAATGAAATACAGAGCATATTTATGATGTGGGGATTAGGGCTGTGCCCGAATATCCGAATATTCGTTCGTTGGAGTACTATTCGCGTTTCAATTTCGTTATTCGGAAATTCGTTTTTTGTTTTTTTCCCCCATACACGTTATCGTTTACTTTCTCCGTCTTTATATGTAGATATTACTTTTCTCCCTTAATCTCCGTCACGTTGTTTCCAATGCAACAACAACTTCCTGTCAACTACGCTAACTCTCCTTCAAAAATAAAAGCATGTCCATAAATAGGAAGCCAAGCCAAGTTACACTTAAGACATATACAACTGCAACGAAAGTAACAAACACAATGCGATATCCTTTTCAATTTCAAAGAACACAAATTGGGTTACATTAACAAATAACTATAAAACAACAATACTGTAGAATAACAAAATGAATGCCGTGAATACACCGAAATACACGTGTTGAAGTGGTTCGCTGCTGATTACTACGCCCCCCCCCCCAGAGCCTGAAAAATGGTATTCGGGACAGCCCTAGTGGGGATGCACATGGATTTAAACAGGGCGATGGTTGAGTGGAGGCTGGGCATTACGCTTCTCCAACAACCCCCAAAACCTTTCATGATGATGTTTCTACTGCAATTGACTGCGAACAACCTCTACAAAATATAATCACTTATCCAAATCTTCCTCTAAAGAAAATCCATATTTGACATTAAAGTGTCATGTTTAGACTCACGTGCCCGTCTTGTCTACAGCCACAGAGCGCACGGCCCCCTGGTGACAGAGCATCTTGACGAGAGCTTCTTTCTGATTGGGCGACCACAGGGTGACTGTGCCGTTGGAGTGGCCGAGGTGGACGATGGCATTTTGAGGGTTCTGGCACATCACGTCCAGCCGGCCAGTCTTGGTGTTGATGGCTGCCACTTCCTTTCCAACAGACACATCCAGGTACTGCAGGAAGCTTGTGGCACTCTGAGGGCGAGAACAGGAAGGTTTGTGAGAGCAGATTGATTTGAGTGAATTAGGGTTAGGGTTACAAGTAGGGGATTGCTTTTACATTTCATATTTTACTTTACACAAATGTTTGAGAGAGATATGTGAGGCAAAAAAACAGATGAAAGGGGCCGGTGGATACCGAGTAACTTATTGTAATATACCCTGCTTATAAACACACTTAGCTCAGTAAGGAACTTTAAAACACCTAGTGTCTAAACTTCGCAGCGATACAATTATTTCCAAAGAAACATCCACAAAACTGCATAGAAATCATAAGAAATTTGTCTACGAATCATTATTATTTTGCTATGTTTTCTTTCATTATCAAAGTAATCGAGTACAAGATGTCATACTGTTAACGATTTGGTCAAATTTAACCAATAGATGGCTTAAACAATCCGACTGCTTATCGATAGGGGGCCTCAAAGTGTAAAAACGCCTGCTCTACATAGTTTGGAAACTACTTGATATTGATTGAACTCTTTTATAGCGTCTGATAACTTGTCTTCATGGCCAGGTCTCTCTTGAAAAATAGATTTGAGTCTTATTGAGTATTTAACCTGGTTGAATAAAGAAGAAATATAAAAAATCTATTGAACGATGATACATGACAAACAGGTTGGCAAGCTTTTGTAATTGTGGTAATACTTCCAAAGTAAAATGCAATAGCTTGTGTAAATGACCTGGACGAACAGGTTGAATCAACTCACCACTGTTGCTAGCAAAAAGTGGTATGGGAGGAACTGCATTCGAAGGACGTCGTTAAATTTGCGGATGCAGTGGAGCTCGATGCCATTGGAGTCGTAGATATAGAGCCACTTCTTCTGAGCCACCGCATACATGGCCTCACTGTGGAGCCACCTTGATAAAAGCAGAAATGTTTGTGTTTAGAGGAAAGATGTTTTACAGTTAAGTCAACTATTATTGCGTTGTACAAAGTGCGCTGTGTAGCTCAGCACAATGTGAGGCGTATGACTTACTTTACATCATTGATGGACTCCATCACGTTTATCTCACACATTAGCCGTTTGGTCTGCCAGTCTATACAAGCAATATGGCCTCTCCTTCCACCGAGCAGCAGATGTCTGAAACAAAGAAAACACACTGTGAACAAAATGCACAAACATTCAATCAATATTTCGTTATAAATTGGAAGGACTCGCCTTGAATGATAAAGCTACAGAAAGTTCAAGTCTGCAGTTTCCTCAGCTCTACAGAATGTTTTTAAATATTTCATTGCGTTTATATAGCCCAAGTCACAGGTTTGCATGAAGCGGCTTTACAGTTTATGCAGAATACAACAAACTCAGTATGGGTACAAGTAATCTCCCGCCAAAACATTTTTTTAAATAGATGTATTTTTATCATTTTAGTTTTACAAACCGAATCAGGATTGTCTTGGTCGAGTCTCAACACTCTCATAAGGAGTTTTTAGGCAAAACTGGTAGTTGTTTTCAGTGAAAAAGCTCTGAGAAACTCACTGTACATTTCCTGCCCAGCATGTCAGACAATGTTAACACTATCAGGTAAACACAGCCGAGCAGTTAGCAGGTAGGGAGCCAGATATTTACAAAACAGAACTAATAATGAGAGCAAATATTCGTCAGATGGACACAAAATGAGCAAATATGCATTATTAGTTGAACATATGTTCAGTTAATGGCTTCTAATCCAAAGAGGCAAAAAATCAGATAATGTGGGTTTAGATAGAAAAACATTTGGAGTTTATCTTCTCCTATTGCTGAGCTGACGGACTCGCCTCATTCGCAGCAGCCCTTAGACAGACACTTTAAACATGGTTTGAACAGGCATAGAGAGTGAGATACTGACCGTCCAGTCCTGCTGTAATCCAGTCGATATGGTCCAAACTGAGACAGTTTCAGATCAAAATACTGAGAAAAAAGTGAGAGAGGAAACACAAATCAATGGAAGGTCTCATCCAGGGGAACAACATCTAACCTGCACATATCTTCATTAAATTGTTTTTGAAACTAAATATACAAATAATTAACACAATCTTGTAACCTCCTGAACATACAGTATTTTTTGTTTATTTTATTCTTGTTAATGAAATAGTGCTGAAGTTAACAAGGGTTGTAATGCCTAACACATTATCCATATTAATACAATAAGTTGGGGATGACCTTTACTATTTGCAGCTTATTGTATCCCAGTAAGATCAGTTAAAAAATAGCTATATTTAAAAAGATAAAATAAAAACAGTAACATGTGGCCTGAACAAGGTATAGAGAGGCTGCTTGTGTTATCACAAAAGGCCCCATCACTTAAATGTCAGGAGTGTCCAGTTAATGTCCCACCTTTGACGCAGAGGTTATATCAACAGCATCTGAAATATCTTCCTGAGAGATTGTGCACGTGTCCTCATCTTCATCTCCTTCTAGAAACCTGAGATTGAAAGGAAAATGTCACAATCATGATTTTAAACAAAGGCTTGAAGTGACATTTATCAAATTGCATCTCTGTCACATTATATACTGAAGCCAGAGCAGCCAGTCAACATTTAGAGGAAATTACCCAGCATCCTCTGGGAGTAGGAGGTCAATCCGAGCAGCTTGCTTCTGGGCCATTTCCGAAACTTCATCAGAGCGAGCCATCATGTCTTTCAGCTTGTAATGCTGCCGGGGAATCTAGAGCGAGAACAATAGAGGATCCTTGAATAGCTAGTAGCAACGGATAACTCCTTTTATTTACCAACGTGTCAAAAAGATTACCTTACCTTCTTAGTTTTATCTCTCCTCTTGAACTTCTGCATCCTGTCTTTAGAAATGTGTGCAGGCCCAGGGAAAGGGTCAGGTTTCTGAGAGAGTAGGAAAAAGCATACAAATGAAGGGAACGTCTTTTAGAGCTGGGAGATATATTGATATAGAATCAGAAATAGACCCCAGTTACAAAAGTACTTCTACTTTCATTCAGATCAATGATATGCTATATTGGAAATATATATTTAAGCATGTTGTTTTGCCCTGTTATTAAAAAATAAGTAAACAAATTCCAACTTACCTTTAGTATATATGTGCTACTGTAAATACACATCTATAAGCAATCCCTTTGAA